>NC_139576.1:8350097-8367597 GCF_946808225.1 Silurus aristotelis
GGTATTGTAGGGACAACGTCTGCTTAATTTGCGTATTTCCGGGCTTATTTTGGAGGGTTGGGGGCCGTTATGTGAGACTAATCTCACTCTCTCTCTCTCTCTCTCTCTCTCTCTCTCTCTCTCTCTCTCTCTCTCTTTCTCTCTCTTTATTTCTTTCTTTCCTTCTTTCTCTCTTTCTGTGGTTTTTTTTCCTCCTTCATTGTGTTAGATGTTGGCCTGCAGTGCAGGAAGTGCCTGTTTTGTTTTTATACCTCCTTCCTGCTGGCTGACCACTCTATTATGTTGTGGTGTGTTTTGTGGTGTGTTTGTGTATGTGTGTGTGTGTGTGTGTGTGTGTGTGTGTGTGTGTGTGTGTGTGTGTGTGTGTGTGTGTGTGTGTGTGTGTGTGTGTGTGTGTGTGTGTGTGTGTGTATGTTGAGCATGTGGAGGAAAAGGAAGAGGCCTTGCTGTGCGTGCAACTACAGGAAAAGACTCTTTACTGTTACACTGGTTCAGTAACTACAACTGGAGCATCAAATACACACACCGGCACACGTACACACACACACACACACACACACACACACACACACACACACACACACACACACACACACACACACACACACAGAAAAATTGAGCTTGTAATAAAGCAAGGAAATGATGCAGTAGGTTTCCCTCCATTACATTTTCTGGAAAAAAGTATACAATTATTTAAATTATTTGGTAATAGAAACTTTATTTATTGATTTTTTTATATATTGCCATTTTTGCATTTTCTCTAATAGCTTCTTTGAAACTTGGAAGAAAAATACTGAAATTATGTGTGAATGAAAAAAAAAAGGCAGAACAGCAGTAGAGCAATGAAGCTGGAAGGCATAAGTCCTAGTTTAGTTCAGAAAAAATAACCTGATAGTTATATGTAAAGATTGGGTGATGTGAAGATGAAATATGCTGTAGATATGATATGTGACGTATCACAACACACTCTTCTGAGATGTTCTGAGATGTGTCTCAAAATATGTGTTTCATGTTCTTTTAGTTGTCAAATCAGCACTGGATTTGGCCATGACCTCCTACAACAGCTGCTCTCACATTCACAATCACCCGATCTCAGTGGTGATACCACACACCTAGATGCATACATCTACACACACTTTCGGTTATATAAGTTGGATCGTACTTGCCGATAACTGATTAATCAACCGATAGTTTTAAAAATGGATGCTATATAAAAACTGTGAAATAGTTTGCAACTTTATTACCAAAAAATTAAAATAAAACAGTTCTGAATAAAGAAAATGTGCCCAAAGATTTCATCTTTTTTTTTTTCATTTCATCTTCTCCCGCTTATCCGTAATTCGGGTCGCGGGGGCAGCAGTCTAAGCAGAATCCCCAGACACTTCTCCGTGTCCAGGGATCGGGCTGTCAAGGCCAGTCCCTTACGGTCCCTCCTGCAGGTGGTGAGCCCACGGGAAGGCGGCCCCACGTCGCTCCGACGTCACGGTCCTTGATTTTCTCGTAAGGGTCCCCTGGAGCATAGAGGGTTAAGGGCCTTGCTCAAGGGCCCAAGAGTGGCAGCTTGGCGATACCGGGGCTTGAACCCCCGACCTTCCGATCGGTAACCCAGCGCCTTAAACGCTGGAGCCACCACTCCCCCAAAGATAAATTATATAAATATGATTATATTAATTAATCAAATTGATAAATTATAAATTATGAATATAACACTCTCCATGCAGCATGCAGTCTCTTGTAAAAACAAACAGCACGTGGCGTTAGTGATTTGCAGTGATTTGCCTCTAGAGGCCGCTGTTGTAATGACAGCGGACGATCTCAGTTGCTCAGAACCAGAAAAACGAACGGTATGGATTTTTGCCAATAGCAGATAGTTCCAGCAGTCAACTATCAGTGCCTGTAAATCAGTCGACCTCTAGACGAGTCTTGTGTTTGACTCTGTCTGACTTTGCTGAATGGTTGAGGAGGAGGAGGATTGATGAGAGGTTAGATAATCTAGCTGCGTGGGGCTCAGAGAGGTTGGTCTGTAGGTATAGAGATAGGTAGAGACAGTTATTTGTTGATGGTGAGGTCAAGGATTAGGGACATACCGAGACATACCAAGCAGTAGATTTAACCATCTTAGGGATTGAGAGTGGAGTTTCTTCAGGGAACAAACCTTGCTTTTTTTTAGTGCAGTGATACCTGACTGTGATACATGGAGGATGTTATGGAGTCAATAATGATAGTAGTGATGAAGTGGAGGAGGATTTGGAAGATGATCTGGAGCTTTGTGTAATGGATAGGATCTAACAGGCAGGTGATGGGATTACGGGGACTTTTCTCCTGATAGAGAAATATTAGAAGTCAGGTTAGGAGTAAAGGTCTGGCAGAATTTTTTTTTTTTTTATAAAAAAATGTAAGTTGGTGATTAGCAGTCAGGAAGGATAGTTAAGGAGGAGATGGTGGATTTATAAGTGAAGAAGTTTGTAAAGATCTAGTGCATTTGTAAAGCTTCAAGTTTTAATTTCCTTCTCAGCAGATGTTGCATTAGATGAGAACTTGGGCAGGAGAAAGTAGTATGAGATCCTTATCGAGTTGTGATTTTCTCCACTTTCTCTCTACGGCCTAATTGTTATTAATACTCAGAGAGAACTAAGAGCAGAATTTGAGCAACAGTTGCTCTCTTGGGAGTCATCTAGCCAAGTCCTGTGTATGTTTTTGAGTACAGTGAGATTGTTCCCATCCCCTCCAGTGTGCAAGTAATCACTCTTCTCTTCATTCAGTAATTATAAATATTATTTTTAGTATTCATGCCATAATTATTAGCACTGCTGCTATCTTTGCTTCTTAATACAGTAATCCCCCGCTTTACCGTGGTTTGAATCTGGCGCCCCCTGTTTTATCGCGGAATTGTATTTGCCACATAGTTTTCACAGTATTTGCCACATTTAATTTTTACAGTCTCTCGCGGAGAGCACGATAGACCAAAAAACTTATAGGGAATTGTTTTAATGGAGTTTTATGTTGAAATAATGGAATTTATTAATAAAAATATAATGAATAATTATAAAATGAAGTAAAATGTTAATACAGTACAGTACAGAAAGTAAAGAATGCGGTGACATGTATCTTTAACTCGGCCACTTTTTTGATGTCATAGAACACTTCAACCAATAAACAAGCAAAGAAACTACTCATAGGCTACGCTACTAAAGAACTGTATACTGTACAGTACATGTACTCACTATGCTATACAGTGTACTGTATTTCTACAAATTAACACAAAATTCATCTCGCTTTATTCTTGCAAATGTTTTTATTCTTGCAAATGTGTTTAAAGTGTGTGGAAGGATGATTTAAGAAGCATTTTTGGGGTGCCGTCCGTTTATTACGGGCGGGTTTGTAACGTAACTGCCGCGATAAACGGGGGAATACTGTAATTTTTTTTGTTATGAATATTGATATAACTGTCATTTTGCTTTACTATTGAGCTGCATTCAGACTTGAATCAGTGATTTAAATCTAAACGATATTGTGACTGTAGTTACATAGCTTAAATTCTCTTGATTTTAACATGATTACCAATTTTGTGGCAGTGTAACGTTTTTCTGGTTCCTCTGGGATATTCGGCCTTTCTTGAGTTTTTTCAAAGTATTCATATCTTGCCGTTCAAAGCCCAGGAATTATTTTTGAGCACGAAAAAACAAAGAATTTCTAATGCATGTTTCAATTGCATTTTAATGTAACAAACATTAAACATTAAAGCGAACGTATTTAATAAACTATTCATTCATTCATTCATTCATTTTCTCCCGCTTATCCGTAATCAGGGTCGCGGGGGCAGCAGTCTAAGCAGGCCCCCACCTTCGACTGCTGCCCAATCCTCACAGCACCGTCCCTTACGGTCCCTCCTGCAGTTGGTGAGCCCACGGGAAGTTAGTTAATAAACTAATAAATAAATAATGTTGAAATTATTATAATTACAATAATACATATGTACTGTTTGAATAAATGTTTTGTAATAGGTTAATACATTTAGTAGCTCAAAACAGCTTGTGGAAATTACACCTTTTTTGGTTTCATGAACAAGGATATAAGTAAAGTCAGGTACTGATTGATGTAGGTGAGGTGAGGAGGTCTGGGGTGCAGTCAGTGTTACAGTTCATCTTTCACGTCAACCCATGTAAATCATATCTTCTCTTGATGAAGCACATGCATTTCTCTTTCTCCACACCTGTATCTATTTTCCTTTCACAGTTCTCAGACTTGGATTTACTGTATAGACTAATGAAGAATCCTGATAATTTATTTATCAAGCCAGTGCATGTATGTGTATTTGTATGTGCTTTTTAACATCCCAATCCACATTTGGTCCACTTTTGCTGTTATAACAACCTCCACTTTTCTGGGACGAAGTTCCACTAGATTTTCGAGTGTGCTTGTGGAGATTTACATTTACATTTACATTTACATTTACATTTGCGCCATTTATCAGACGCCCTTTTCCAGAGCGACGTGCAAAAGTGCTTTAAGTCTCTAGCAATGAATAAATCTACACTGGTACGCAAGATTACAAACTTAGTATAAATGTAACTCTTGATTTTTACAAAGCAAACTTGAAGAGGGGTAATTTAAGTGTTTCAGGAAGAGGTAGATCTTCAATCGTTGCTTGAAGATAGACAGGGACTTCGCTGTACGGACATCTAGGGGAAGTTCATTCCACCACCTCGGTGCCAGAACAGAGAAGAGCCTTGAAGTGTACTTACCTCTCATTCTGAGAGAAGGTGGTACCAGTCAAGCAGCGCTGGAGGATCTCAGACAGCGTGGTGCAGTGCGAGGTGTGATGAGGTCTTTGAGGTAAGATGGTGCTGGTACATTTTTGGCCTTGTAGGCAAGCATCAGTGTTTCGGATCTGATACGTGCAGCTACTGGAAGCCAATAAAAGAAGCGCAGCAGTGTGGTGGTGTGGGAGAACTTTGGCTGATTGAACACAAGTCACACAGCTGCGTTTTGAATCATTTGCAGTGGATGAATAGTGTTCAGAGGAGCTACAGTAGTCCACTCTTGAAATGACAAGAGACTGAACAAGCACCTAGGCAGCCTGTGTGGACAGAAATGGTCGAATCCTTTGCATATTGTAGAAAATAAATCTACAAGAATGAGCCACATTAGCAACATGTGAGGAAAAGGACAGTTGATTGTCCATAGTTACCCCAAGGTTGCGAACAGTGGCTGAAGGGGAGAGCAGAGAATCATAAAGAGTTATTCTGAGATCTTGAGCTGGAAATGAATCACCTGGGATGACCAGCAGTTCTGTTTTGCTGGGGTTGAGTTTTAATTGATCTAATTGCATTCATCCATGAAGATGTCTGTCAAGCATGCCGAGATCCAAGTGGAAGCTGTGGTATCTGAGGGAGGGATAGAAAAGATAAGTTTGAGTGTCCTCAGCATAGCAGTGGTAAGAAAACCCATATGAGGATATGACTTCACCAGTGTAGTGGGTATAGAGGGAGAAAAGGAGGACACCAAGTACCAAGCCTTGTGGGACACCACTGGTGAGACTGCACGGGGCAGATGTGGATCCCCTCCATGTTACCTGGTATGAGCGACCTTCCAGGTAGGAAGCAAACCATTCCCATGCTGTTCCGCAGATACCAAAGCTCCTGAGGGTAGACAAGAGTGAGGAGGCCTGGGGTGCAGTCAGTGTTCAGTAGATTTAGGGTCAGAGCTCTATAGCAGTAGGCCACTCAAGATCTACCACTGCAATTCATGTAAACCATATCTTTTCTTTTCACACAGGGGCTTTGTTAGCAGAAACAGGTTTGGCTCTCGTAGTTCAAATGAAGAGAAAATTTAATGTTACTGCATCCAAAGATGTTCTATTTAATTGTGTGCCTTTAACTTTGTGCTACCATTTTGAGGAAGAGCCACATATGGCTGCAAATGTCAGATGTCCCAATACTTTTGCTTATATAGTGTGCATAATATATTGGGATCTCTCAATCTTACCCTAGTCACTCATGTTCACTTGCTGTTTTTGTGGGTTTTTAGTTTTTTTGCTGTTTGACTCCGACGCACATTATTTGGCAGCGCAGTATGAAACAGCACGAAAGTATACAGCCCCTCCTGATTCTAATAGAAATCCAATTTTTCAATTTTTCCTCATAATGAGCTAAAAGTCTCACCACTAAGATTGCCAAAGACTGTTTGTTAGCGACACTGCCAGAAAGCGTAAGGTCTTAAACAGGGTTGAAAAACACTGCGCTCGCTTTTGCAAGTTTTAGAAGCGTAGGCGATGAATCTGATTTTTTCCACAGAATCCTATGAATATATTTAATATGTAAAAAAATGCTATTCCGTTCCATTCCATTTCATGGGTGTGTGTATTTGTTGTAAAACCGGTGGCAGGTTTTACTTGAATAGGTGACATTTCTAATATATATTTATTTTGCTGCTATATCTGTTCTAGGAACCCAATAACTTAGCTTGAATCTGCTGAACTATCATATATTTTACTTTACAAAGTTATTTTATTCCTGACTGTTCTAAATTGGGGTTTGTTTTGACTGCTTCCTGAAGTGTCTCCAAACTGAAATAAAATGGTGTGAAACCTCCTTTTTCCACAGGATATGACGGGATGTTTACCAACACACTGTCTATTCAGACAGGATATAGTATACACCAGACAGGATATAGTATACATCCTGAGGTAGTTTTATGGAGCTTTTTATAGTGTGGCATGGAAATTACAGTCTTTAAAAAAAATAAATAGACATATTTTTTTTGGAAGTATTACAAATTATACCACTTAAAGCTATTGAGAATTTAACTTTCAGTAGATGCTCTCATCCAGAGAAACATACAGTTCTCTCATTTATATACACTGATCAGGTATAACAGTATGACATTATAGCATCATGACCAGTGAAGTGAATAACACTGATTATCTCTTCATCATGGCACCTGTTAGTGGGTGGGATATTATTCGGCAGCAAGTGAGCATTTTGTTTTCAAAGTTGACGTGTTGGAAGCAGGAAAAATGGGTGAAGATTTGAGCAAGTTTGACAAATTGTGATGTCTAGACGACTGGGTCTCTCTGCAACTGCAGCTCTTGTGGGATGTTCCTGGTCAGCAGTGGTCAGTATCTATCAAAAGTGGTCCAAGGAAGGAACAGTGGTGAACAGGCGGCCGAGGCTCACTGATGCACGTGGAAAGTGAAGGCTGGTCCGTGTGGTCCGATCCAACAGAAGGGTCAGAGCTGTTTTTACAGCAAAAAGGGGACCAACACAATAGGCAGCTGATCATAATGTTATGCCTAATCGGTGTATACAGTGAGGAAAATAAGTATTTAAACACCCTGCTATTTTGCAAGTTCTCCCACTTAATAATCATGGAGGGGTCTGAAATTGTCATCGTAGGTGCATGTCCACTGTGAGAGACATAATCTAAAAAAAAAAATCCAGAAATCACAATATATGATTATTAAACTATTTATTTGTATGATACGGCTGCAAATAAGTATTTGAACACCTTTCTATCAGCTAGAATTCTGACCCTCAAAGACCTGTTAGTCTGCCTTTAAAATGTCCACCTCCACTACATTTATTATCCTAAATTAGATGCACCTGTTTGAGGTCGTTAGCTGCATAAAGACACCTGTTCACCCCATACAATCAGTAAGAATCCAACTACTAACATGGCCAAGACCTGTCCAAACATGGCCAAGACATGACCAAAAACTGTCCAAAGACACAAGAGACAAAATTGTACACCTCCACAAGGCTGGAAAGGGCTACGGGGAAATTGCCAAGCAGCTTGGTGAAAAAAGGTCCACTGTTGGAGCACTCATTAGAAAATGGAAGAAGCTGAACATGACTGTCAATCTCCCTTTGGACTGGGGCTCCATGCAAGATCTCACTTCGTGGGGTCTCAATGATCCTAAGGAAGGTGAGAAATCAGCCCAGAACTACACGGGAGGAGCTGGTCAATGACCTGAAAAGAGCTGGGACCACCGTTTCCAAGGGTACTGTACACTAAGACGTCATGGTTTGAAATCATGCATGGCACGGAAGGTTCCCCTGCTTTACCAGCACATGTCCAGGCACGTCTTAAGTTTGCCAATGACCATTTGGATGATCCAGAGGAGTCATGGGAGAAAGTCATGTGGTCAGATGAGACCAAAATAGAACTTTTGGGTCATAATTCCACTAAACGTGTTTGTAGAAAGAACAATGATGAGTACTATCCGATGAACACCATCCCTACTGTGAAGCATGGGGGTGGTAGCCTCATGCTTCGGGGGTGTTTTTCTGCACATGGGACAGGGCGACTGCACTGTTTTAAGGAGAGGATGACCGGGGCCACGTATTGCGAGATTTCGGGGAACAACCTTCTTCCCTCAGTTAGAGCATTAAAGATGGGTCGAGGCTGGGTCTTCCAACATGACAATGACCCAAAGCACACAGCCAGGATAACCAAGGAGTGTCTCTGTAAGAAGCATATCAAGGTTCTGGCGTGGCCTAGCCAGTCTCCAGACCTAAACCCAATAGAGAATCTTTGGAGGGAGCTCCAACTCCGTGTTTCTTAGCGACAGGCCAGAAACCTGACTGATCTAGAGAAGATCTGTGTGGAGGAGTGGGCCAAAATCCCTCCTGCAGTGTGTGCAAACCTGGTGAAAAACTACAGGAAACTTTTGACCTCTGTAATTGCAAACAAAGGCTACTGTACCAAATATTAACATTGACTTTCTCAGGTGTTCAAATACTTATTTGCAGCTGTATCATACAAATAAATAGTTAAAAAATCATACATTGTGATTTCTGGATTATTATTTTTTTGATTATGCCTCTCACAGTGGACATGCACCTACGATGACAATTTCAGACCCCTCCATGATTTCTAAGTGGGAGAACTTGCAAAATAGCAGGGTGTTCAAATACTTATTTTCCTCACTGTAAATGAGTATGAATTTATGGAAATAAAATAATATGAGTAAGCAAATATAAGCATGAATTGGCATGATTATGAATGGGTAAATAATAACGAATAAGTATAAATTAATATATTGGAATGGAGGAGTATGAATAAAAGAATACGATAAAAATGTGTAAATGTGTTGGACAGCTCTTTGGCCTTTGTCTTGGTTATGTTAGTAGTTGGATTCTTACTGATTGTATGGGGTGGACAGGTGTCTTTATGCAGCTAATGACCTCAAATCCATCCATCCATCCATCCATCCATCCCTCCATCCATCCATCTTACTTACTTATGCTGAGCCATTCAAAGCCATTCATATTTACTTATGAATTTACTTACATACTCATTAATTTAAAGTTTCTGTCTGTTCATTCATATTTTTTTAATCAGATTCACTGATTTATAGTCATTTGTTTATATATTTATCCATACATATTTTTATTCTCTCATTCATACTTAATCCTCATTCTTATTGTTATTATTATTATTATTAATAATAAAATTCACCCAATCTGTTAAAATGAACAAGTGAATACGTTTAAGTCCCTTATTTATTTTCAGTAAGGTGGCATGTGAGCTATCTTTAGATCTTCCTTCTCACTGAGAGAACAGGATTCACTGTGAGAGGTGTGTGGTGTCTCGCTGTCTATGAGCGAGAGACAAAGGAGTATGCAAGAGAAAGAAAAAGAGGTGAGAGTGAAAGATGGAGATGGGGCATGCAAGAAAAAATAGTAAAAAGCAAAATAGTATAGAAAGACCAATAAAAAGGATAAATAATGAATGCGTTTTAGAGTAAGAGAGAGGGATGTGAAAGAAGGAACGAGAAAGGGAAAAAGAGAGAAAAAGATAGAGAGAGGAAGTGAGATGTGTTGGATGAATGAATGGATAATCAGAGAGGTCTGCGTTTCGTGTTTGTCGCACAGTGTTGCCATTGTTTTCCTCTCATTTAGCTGTAATTGATGTGCAGCTATTCATTACTCATGGCTGTTCATTATGCTAGCTGATGGCTGAATGAACACACATGCGCGCACACACACACACACACACACACACACACACACACACACACACACACACACACACACACACACACACACACACACATGGACACAGAAGCCAAAGTTACGTTCAGCTGATGTGTTTCCACATGAGATCATAAATACATTTGATGATAAACAGAATATACCTTTAGGACATGTTGTGTGTCCCCATGTGAGTGTCCCATGTTGTGTGTCCTTATGCGAGTAGTTCAGCAACAATATTGTCCCAGTCTTTGATTTGTCGCGGATATTTTTCCAAGTAGCGAGAACTAGAGGTTGACCGATTTATCAGTTTTGCTGTTTAATCAGCACCAATAGTTAATTGCTGGCGCTATCTGTAAATAAATCAATACTGATAGTTTTTCCTGGTCGTGTCTGCTCTGGAGCGGCTGAGAAGGTCCGCTGTCATTATACAGTATGATAGCGGCCTCTAGAGGCGAATCACTGACATCACGTGCTGTTTGTTTTGACCCATGAGACTGCGGGCTGTACCTCATTCATGTTAGTTCGCAGTGCATTAACTAAAGTTAACAAATAATTTTTTTATATTAACCTCATGTATGTGTTAACTTCATATATTTAAAATGTATTAGTAAATGACAAACAATAAACAATACTTCTAAAACACTTTTCATCTTCAGTTAATGTTACTAATGGAATCTCTAACACTGAATCTGTACGGCTACATCCACACAGATAAATTTCAAAAATGCTTTTTTGTCCAAAAAGTTGCTCATCCACACTGAAACGTCAGAAAATGTTTACGTCCCTGTACTGGGCATGAGTAAAACGTGAGAAACTTCGACCCGTGTCATTTCCTCCTGCCGTTTATTTACTTTCCAACTCGTTGAAACATTGTGGCAGTGACTAACAAATCTTCATTTTTCAAAAGCCTCCGTTTTACCAGTCACACACTGTTTACACACTGTGATGCGAAAACGGTGTTTCCAAATATATCCACTTCGAAAAGCGTTATCAAAAAAGCTAGGTTTTCGTTTTCGTCTCGGTGTAAACAGGAAACAAAACGTAGAGAAAAATATGCATTTTTAAACGAAAAAGTATTAGTGTAGACATGGCTTAAAGCAGCCATCTTTAAATGTCTTTAAAATCCACTATCGGTCGACCTCCAGCAAGAACAGCGACGATACTCCGAGGAGAGGCGGGAGCAACAGAATCCAGTTTTTCGTTCGATTTGAAAGGGAGGAGTGAGGGTGAAATATAACCACAGCATTATTTAATGTATAGAAAATGTCACGTAGGAATCAGAGTAAGTGCAGAGATCGTTTGTTACTAAACACGATGTAAAACAAGATGACATGCTCAAGATCAATGAAACCTCAGAAACCTGAACAATCATAAGCAGTGGAGTCAAACGAGAGACAATGAGCGCAGTGAACACAGAATGCATGAAAAGCGCACATTTTTGTTGAATGTGAAGCAGTGGTTTCTGGGAAACGGAGTCTGTGTCTCTTGGAGTAATCGACATGTCATGTGATACCCAAACAGTTATTAAAAACAGGTCAAATAAATTCCTAGTAAAGCGTAGGGATGTTCTTTTGCACTATATCTCCAATTTAGTGTTTGGTGAAGGAAGACATGCAGGTAGTTGGTGTGAAAGAGGCAGATGTAGAGGACAGAGTGGCATGGAGACAGATGATCTGCCAGCCAGAAGAAAAAGAGGAAGACGACCTCCAGTTTCCTGTGTGTGTGTGTGTGTGTGTGTGTGTGTGTGTGTGTGTGTGTGTGTGAGTTTCAGTTCAGTTCTGTGTGTTGAGAAGCCTGATGGCTTGAGGAAGATGGCTTGAAGAAACTGTTACACAGTGTGGATGTGTGGCCCGAATGCTGCTGTTTGCTGATGCAGCGTGTAGTGTAAACATTCATGATAGAAGGGAGAGAGACTCCGATGATCTTCTCAGCTGCCCTCACTATCCTCTGTAGGGTCTTGTGATCCGAGACAGTGCAGTTCCCAAACCAGGCAGTGATGCAGCTGCTCAGGATGCTCTCAATGGTCCCTCTGTAGAACATGGTCAGGATGGGGGGAGGGAGATGGGCTTTCTTCAGCCTACTCAGGAAGTAGAGATGCTGCTGGGCTTTCTTGGTGATGGAGCTGGTGTTGAGTGACCAAGTGAAGTTCTCCACTAGAATTTGGTGCGCTTGACGATCTCCACGGAGGATACATCTATGTTCAGTGGAGAATGGTCGCGCTGTGCTTTCCTGAAGTCAACAACCATCTCTTCGTTTTGTCGACATTCAGAGACAGGTTGTTCGCTCCATACCAGGGTGTTAACCGTTGCACCTCCTCTCTGTATGCTGACTCATCATTCTTGCTGATGAGACGCACCATGGTCGTGTCATTGGGAGACTTGATGATGTGATTGATTATGTGTGTGTGTGTGTGTGTGTGTGTGTGTGTGTGTGACAGAGTGATAGGCTAGAGGTATAGTTGAGAGTAGCCATGGTGTAAATGTTATACATAACGTGTGTGTCTGTGTGTGTGTGTGTGTGTTTGTGTTTTAAACAATGTGTCGTTGTGTATTTGTGTATGTCCCAGGTATATGTGTATATGTGTGTGTGTGTTAAACGATTTGTCATTGTGAATTTGTGTGAGTATGTTGCATGTATATGCTTGTATATGTGTGTGTGTGTGTGTGTGTTTGTGTGTGTGTAAGAGAGCCCATACATGAAGTGTTTACCTTCCCGTGGTGTTTGGATGTTATTTTTTCTCAGCCTCACACGTTTCTCCTGCTGCTTTCTTTGCCAACTATGAGAAACTCAAACTGAGAGAGGAAGAAGTGTTTGTGTGTGTGTGTGTGTGTGTGTGTGTGTGTGTGTGTGTGTGTGTGTGTGTGTGTGTTTGTGCGCCAATGTGTTAGTGTGTGTGACAGAAAGAAATAGGATTTAGGTATAATTTATGTTAACATTGTGTAAACATTGTGTAAACCGGGATATATAACACTGTGTGTGTGTGTGTGTGTGTGTGTGTGTGTGTGTGTGTGTGTGTGTGTGTGTGTGTGTGAGAAAGAGAGAGAGAGATACTCAAAACTATGGTAACTGTGGGTAATGGAGGTGTTTTGTTATTTCACTTTGGACAGTGCAGAGTGTTAAGGTCAAATAAGGGTCAAATTCCATGCAGAGCCTGTGTCACACAGACAAGTACACACAAACACACACACACACACACACACACACACACACACACACACACACACACACACACACACACACACACACACACACACACACACACATTTTTTGCCGGTGAAGTCCTTTCTTCCTTAACTTCTGTCATGATTTCATCCAAATTTTCATCTTTTGCTAATCTGAAATTAATGACGAGTTCGTTACAATGGCGTCACTTCATTCGCCACTGTTTTTTTCCCTCATTGAGACAAAGTGTGTCGAGGGACTGTGAGTTATTCATCTCAGGAGATTTTCACTCTTTCGAGAGGCTCCCTTCAAAAAAAAAAGCTTTTATCTAAACCACTGCACTGTCAAACATGATGGATGCCTGCATGTGAGAGCTTAAACAGAGCTTTCAACACACACACACACACACACACACACACACACACACACACACACACACACACACACACAGGCACGGCGTGAATGAGAAGACATGCAAAACCCAGAGTGATTTGATCTATTGTGTTTTTTTTCATTACTGTGGTATATTTTTTATTCAAACACACATATACCTGAACCAAATTGTCTGTCTGGATAAAAACAAATAGAAAAGTGAATCATATTGAACAGAAAAAATAAGTACTTGAAAAAGGAGACAAAGATCTGAAAGTGTTGAAAAGAGAGAAATAAAGTAATGATATGACGTTCACGGGTACAGATATTACAGTCATGATTTCGCAACTCGTAACCGCTACAGAAACTTCATTCAAAACTAGAATTTTTTCTTGACAGTGCAAAATTCATCACTTGACCATTTCCATTAATTACTTTTTTAAATAATCCTCCTTGTCAAATGATCTCATTCATACAACTGAGCAGTTGAGGGTCAATGCCTTGCTCAAGGGCCTAGCAGTGGTGAAGTTGGGATTTGAACTCATGACCTTCTGATCAGAAGTCCAACATTTTAAGCACTGAGCTACCTCTTTCCCCTGACATTCATTTTTTCACTGCAAAGCATAAGAAGCAGTTCTCTGTGAAGCAAGCATATTTTTCTCGGTGTCTTTGTGCTTTCTGGGTTTATTTGGTCACCTGGCGTTACCTGATGTCACTATGTAACGTAGCATTGCACTGTCCCAATGTTGCTGAGCGTTTTGACATGTCACATGACCATGTTGTCAGACTTGCAAACTATTTTGCATATTTTGCATATCAGTTTAAAAGTATAACATTTTTTTAGGGGTGTCGCCAAATAAGGATTTAAATAAGTTGAATTAGAATTGGCAAGTATTTTATATAGTTGACTGATCGTGTGTGTTGTTGTAAAGCCAAGTAGTATAAAACGTTACACAAAGATATAGAGAATATGAACAGAAACATTTTGGGTCAATGAACTTAAAACATAACTGCAGAAAGGCCAAAATCGCTTACAGAATGAAATTAAAACAAAATAGACCTTTACAAGAAATCCCAGACATTGTTAAATATTAAAATTTTGGCCACCAAGGTGCTTTTATATGAACTCAGACACCCCCATATAACCAAAATGGTATAATCCTCATCTCATAACACCTCTGCGAGGATTCGAATGTGAGGATTCCATTGGTGGTTGAATCAGGCTCCTCCTATCGAAGCATCGAATCTTTGACTATCTATATTTAAAAAATGTATTGCTGCTCAATTTATTTATTTTACTTTTGTTCCATTTTTCTTCTGGCAGTGTTTTGTTTTGGTCAAGGACACAGGAGATGCGGCTTATACTGAGAACATTAAGTACGAGGCAGGAGTGCACCCCGATAGGGTCGATCACAAGCCCCACATGCCCACTAGTTTAATTACTCAGTGCACTGAATACTGAATAACTCCACAAATGACCTCAGATACCGATCCTGACCTTGTCTCTGTCTTGTAAGACAACTTTCAGGACTATTGACTGATCTGTTTGTGTCCCAGTTGCTTTTCTGAAATGCTTTTCCCATCATCCCTGGTCACGTCTTTGTTTCAGGGCGTTTGTAATTCTCCGCTTTATGAGCGTGTCCGAAGCTTCTGGCGATCCTTCGGCACTGTCAGACTCGGGATCAATACGGCTTTTGTAGTGAGATATATACGGGCTTCTTACGCCGTGTTTTTGTGTTTTCATTGTGGTGAGGGGAAAAGAGAAAGGCGATTAAATATCTTCCTGCTTTACCTCTGAGTCACTGCAGTGTGTCAGGCACAATGCGAAACCTCCAACAGCTGTGCTTGGACCACAAGAGGACTGTGTGTGTGTGTGTGTGTGTGTGTGTGTGTGTGTGTGTGTGTGTGTGTGTGTGTATGCGCACTTGTGTTTAATTTTGTTATGTATTATTTTCATCCATTCATCCTATACAATATATGGACAAACATTTGTAGACACCTGACCAGAAGATTATGTGCTTTTTGAACATCCCATTCCTCATTTGGTCTCCATTAGCTCTTAGAATTAACTATACTCTCCTGAAAAGGTGTTCCACTAGATTAAGGAGAGTGCTTGTGCTCATTCAGACACAAGGGTGTTAGTAAAGTCAGGTACTGATGTAGGTGAGATGAGGATTTCCAATTGGTTTGAGGTCAGAGCTCTATTGCAGGCCACTCAAGATCTTCCACTTCAGCGCAAGTAAAGCAGATGTTCATGGAGGGGGATTTGCCATGCTGGAACAGGTTCTCATGTTACCACATCCAAAGACGTCCGATACAATTGTGTGCTTCTAATTTTTTTTGGGTGGAGAACCAACAAATGGCTGGAAAACCTATAGCCCATCAACATTATTTTAACTTCAACTAAATGTCACCTAACCTAATATAAATACAGTCATCCATCTATCTATCCATCCATCCATCCATCCATCCATCCATCCATCCATCCATCCATCCATCCATCCATCCATCCATCCATTTATCATCCATCCATCATCGATCTGTACAAAACATCTATCTATCTATCTATCTATCTATCTATCTATCTATCTATCTATCTATCTATCTATCTATCTATCTATCTATCTATCCATCCATCCATCCATCCATCCATCCATCCATCCATCCATCCATCCATCCATCCATCCATCCATCCATCCATCCATCCATCCATCTGTACAAAACATCTTGTTTACCTATCTATCCATCCATCCATCAATCCAGCCATCTATCTGTCCAAAACATCTTATCCATTCATCCATCCATCCATCCATCCATCCATCCATCCATCCATCCATCCATCCATCCATCCATCCATCCATCCATTCATTAATCTCTACAAAACCTCTTGCTCATCTGTCCGTCCATCCATCCATCCATCCATCCATCCATTTATTTATCTCTAGAAACCCTCCTGCTCATCTGTCCATTCATCCATACATCCATCTGTACAAAACCTCTTGTCCAGCCTAATTACCCATCCAGTCTTTTTAACTGCTTAATCATTCACTTTCCATAGATTCGCTGTACAATATCTGAAGTTTATTAAAAGAAAAATATATTTATTCGTTACTAACCATCTGGACTTTCATCTGCCTGTCCATTTCTGTCCAAAATGCATTTTACCACATAAGCTTCCAAAACCAGCCATTTACTTCAGCTTAAACTAACTATGGATAAAATACATCTATCCATTTGAATATCTGTACAGAACATCATATCTATGTACCCATCCATCCATCCATCCATCCATCCATCCATCCATCTTAACATTGATTAGGATGTTCGGATAATATTTACACTATAATGTATTAGTTGTAAACTTACTCCTAACAGATGTCTGTCTATCCATTCCTTTACCCACTATTCCTCTAGACATCACTTCATCTCTCGACCTGACCTTAAAGCACAAACATTTTACATCTATACATCTCTCCATTCATCTTTATCCTTTCTATCCTGGGAAATAATAATCTTTTTTGTCAGATGCGGAGTCTCTGTCTTTTAGTAGAGGATCATATTTCTGTCTTTTCTCCTTTTCTTTTGGCTTAAACAGAGTGTTGCATCACGCTGAGGTCTCATGTGAGGGAAATCAGTCCACATTGCATCCATAAGCGCATAAAACTGTCTGATAAACTGTCATATTTCATAAAAGATGAATGTGCTCTGGAACAACGAGGCCATTCAGTGCATCATTAGTGTTTTAAATAAAGCTAAGATGGGAATTATGTATTAATGACTAATGATTAATATGAATTGTTAAATGATAACAGAGTGTGAGCTGATATCAAGATATCAAAATGAATTTTATTCAGAAAGACATTTTTATATATATATATATATATTCTCAAGAGTCAAAATTTTATTCTAAGTTTAAAGAATGAAGGAAAAAGGTAAATAAATGAAAAACTGAATGAAGAAACTGAGTCTGGTACTGACAGTGAGAC
>NC_139576.1:8375097-8422597 GCF_946808225.1 Silurus aristotelis
TATTATTGGTATTAATTGGTGTCTGTTGTAGAGTTTTGGGCTTTGTTGGTGGCTTTCATTGGTGTTTAGAAAGCAGTGTAGGTATTTGATGGTGAATATAGGTATTTGTTTATTGTTTGGTTTTTTTGTTTTTTTTATGAAGAATGTCAAAGTTGTGGTGAATACTGCTATTTTATACAGGTGGGTAATATTTGTATGTAATAGACACTGCTGTTGGTTGTTAAAGGAAGTTGGCATATAATAGGGAACTTCTTGCTGTTTGATATTCAATTCATATGGCAATATCAATATTTAATGTAACATTCCAGTGTTTTCGATGGCTGTTTGTATTGCATGGTATTCAGAAGCGAATACTGGTGTTTGCTGTTATGTTTCGGAAAATATTGATGCTCGAGTGATTTTAATGCTTACTGAGCTTCGAATATAAACAATTATAAATGTGTGCTTATTGTCTCAGGTGTTGACAAGCTTAAAGGTCCCAAAGCACAAAAGAAAATCTAGTTGCACACACAAGAGCACAACTGAAAACATGTTTAATTATTCAAAAGTAACTATTACATTATATAAGCAGGCCAAATGTGACGGAGGCTGTTGTTTTTCCGATAACGCTGAGCTAAATGGCAGTAAATGGCAAGACGGAGTCATAATCTTCATTTTAGATTTTAAATTGAATGATCAGCTTCTAAAGCAGGAAAACAGTTGCTAAGGGAAGAGGTACCAACCAGGTTAAAGCTCCTGGCTGCTTTGTGTTAATTACTATCTGTATACGAGCACAACTTGTGAATATACTGATGGTTTTTGGATTGTGTAATAGTGTTTATCCAGGAACTCAAATTCTTAGTAAATCTGCCCACTATATTGAACTGGGCAAGCCTGAAACTTCATGGGTTCAGAGTTGAGTTGGTAGCTTTTACTTCTCACAGTGAGTTGTTCATGTAAACAAGCCAGCCTGCAGTGCTGAGCAAAGTCATGCTGAGCATTCTTTTAGTGGAAGATGGAAAGATCTTATTTCATGTTTGTTTTTTTCCGCCCATAATGCTGTCCTCGTTGATTTGATTTGTGAAATGGACCCTTGCAAAGTTTTTAGTTGTTTAACGAGTAACATTGAAAAATGTTGAGTCATACATTTTTGGACCTTTTCTTAAATGATTTCATTCTGTTTTAAAATCCATTTTATGTCACAGACCAGTCATAAAATAACATTTCAGTGCATGTTCTTTTTCTTCTTTTGGCTTCTCCCATTAGGGGTCGCCACAGCAGATCATCCATCTCTAAACCCCCCTGTCCTCTACATCTGCCTCTTTCACTCCAACTACCTGCATGTCTTCCCTCACCACATCCATAAACCTCCTCCTTGGTCTTCCTCTTTTCCTCCTTCCTGGTGGTTTCATCCTCAGCATTCTCCTACTGATATACCCCATGTCCCTCCTCTGCACATGTCCAAACCATCTCAATCTCGCCTCCCTCACCTTGTCTCCAAAACGTCCTACATGCGCTGTCCGTAGTGACAAAATGTAAATTTGTGGTTGAGATTTATTTGAACACGTTTTGATCTTTCATCTACATAAAAATTCCAGCACAATTTTTTCTTTCTAGCACAAATCTAGCAAAAAAGTTGGTAGCTCAGTGGGTTATTCAGCAGACGATTAGGTGTTCAAGCTCCAGTATTGCTAAGATGCCATTCTTGGGGCCCTTTAGAAAGGCCCTTAACTCTTTGTGTTTTAGAGGTGCTGTAAAAAAACACCCCTTTCAGTTTTAATTAAGATATAGTGCAGTGTATTGAATGAATGTCTTAATGATTTACTGCTAGCCTCCGCCTACTTTATTTCTCTGTGGTAAGCAACAGTGATATATGTGACCTTCCCTGAGTCTTAAAGAGAGCTTCGGTTCTACAAATGACTCCTTTACCTCCAGTCTTCTGTATAACAACTGAAGGCTTGAGCACTATTCAGCGGGTTTTTCTTGCAAGGCCCTTTGGCGGGGTGGTTGCTAGGAGATGAATAGAAAGAGGCTAAATGAGTCCTTGCGGAAATATTTTTGTCTCTCTAGGAAGAAAGGGTTAACTCCGCTGGGTTAGCAAAGATCTGATGAAACATTTTCAGGCACAGCTCAGCGTGCTTAAATGAGCTTCGTACTGCATATTATGTCTGCGTTCTGCTAGAATGAAGGACGTCTATAGGTTGAGTTTAAAGTACAATACATGGGAAAACAAAGTGAAAAAAAAAATAATTCAATGCTACAATCTGTATTTGTACCATCTATCTTTTTTACATGAAGAAGCTGAGGGTGGATGCAAATGCAGACTTTTTTAATAACGCTGTGTAACGCTCTGAATACAAAGATCTCTGTCTTTATTGTGCTTTAGGCATTGGAATCTATATCTGTATATATCTGTATAGTGTTCCAAAGATACACAAATTTGTGTGGTCCTGTCAAGCAGACAAAAAGATGAATGATGAATAGGACATGCGGCTTTGCAGGGTTACACGAGGTACAGCTGTTATCACTTAGGGTGTACTTAATTTTGTTTTGTGTTTTCTTTTCAAGTGCTTGTGCATCCTGTGCTACTTCCATCCACACACACGCTCTGATTTGCTAAACTTGTAGGTTACAGTCTTCTTTATTGCGTTTAATATAAAATGCTCCCATTGCCGTGCGTTTAACATAAAATGTTCCCATGCCAAGGATGACTTTGGATGCACACTTTTACCTGCGGCTGGTTGACCTTGTACTGTCCGCCATTCATGCTAACTGGTTACTTGAGCAGCCCAACTAATCGGTAACGGCATTCATTTCATTATTGATTGTTATCGATATTTTTTCGATTAGTTGTTGTCTTTTAGAATAACTGACTTTTATTTTAATATATTTTTGTCCATAAATATTTATTAAATCATTCCCAATAGTCTATTCACTTTATTATGTAGTGTTTCTCATAGTGTAGGTTCAGATTGGAGTTTCTATTCAATCAGATTTCAGCTGTCACACAACCTGTTGCTGGGGTCAAAGTATCAACCTGCTCTAAATCCTTCAGAGTCTGCACCTTTAGCTACAATGGTGTTAGTAAAGTCAGGTAGTGATGTAGGTGAGGTGAGGAGGTCTGGGGTGCAGTCAGTGTTTACATTCATCCCAAAGGTGTTGAGTAGGGTTGAGGTCAGGGCTCTATAGCAGGCCACTTCATGTCTCTTTAAGCTTTACTAATTAGATTGTGATTTGGTTACTCTGAGGCCTGCTCATCATGTCAGCATTATGATTGGATGGTCAGCTAGTTAGAGCTCACAAACTGCATCTGTAGCAATTTGAACAAACTCAAATTTATTCATGTGGATTCAATAGCGTTTTCTTTTTTAATTCCACAAGACTGGCAAAGGAGGAAAAAATGTATTTGGTTGCGGATAGACTTACAAGGACATTTACAAGAGGGACTTGAAAAGAAAGAAATGAAAAGGTGGACATCATGAGGAAAGGTCAAACAAAACCTTTCATTTATTAATATACTTTTGCATTTTCTATCCCCTTGAATTTGCACAAAAACTCAACAATATGCCTTCATTTCAAATCTCCAGGAAAACTGTGATGGATAAAAAAAAAACACTTAAATGCACGGAAAACTTGGGGTTATTTTATAAGTATAATGATGCGTTTGCTAGAGTTGATGTATGTGGCTGCAGTTAAAGGAGACTTGTGTTCATTTGGTTTCTCGCTTTAGCAATGCCTGTGTGTGATGCGGCGCTCTGTTATACTGCGTTTCTCTACATTATTGATGGTTTCTGTAGCCGTTGTGTCATAATTAAGAGATATTAAGAGGTGAATTGATTCAGGTAGAACACCACTAAAGGCCTTGGCGTGAAATGCACTGCCCAACACTGAGTACTAGCATATAGATAACAATCCATAGACCCGGACCTGCATCTGAAAAGTACTGTTACCTATTTTTAGGTAGTGGGTATTGAGCGTTTTGCAATGAACATTGTCACAAAGCAGCTTTAAAGATAGATTAGGATTAGGCCCCCTATAGGTGTATACAAGTGGTCCCCTGGTGGTCTAGTGGTTAAGATGCAGCGCTCTCACTGTTGCGACCCGGGTTCGATCCCCGGTCAGGGAACCATCCCCAGCCACTCTCAGTGCCGGTCCCAAGCCCGGATAAATTGGGGAGGGTTGCGTTAGGAAGGGCATCCAGCGTAAAACATGTGCCAAATCAAAAAAACGTGCGGAGGATCCGCTGTGGCGACCCCTAACGGGAGAAGCCGAAAGAAAGTTATAGGTGTATACAAGTATATATATTTTTTCTTAGCCTGTAATGCTGTAATTGTATATTGGTATATGAAACCTATTTCTTCAACATATTTTGTTGGTATGACACTTTAACCGTTATTTATAAAGGTGTGACACAATTTAGAGTGTCTCACATTATATCGCTCTGTTTTCTTTTCCATAAATGATCGTGCCTCATCGCGGTCCGTAAACATAAAACGTGGCAACCTGTGGTTTCCATTTCTTCTGTGGAATTGCATAACAGTCCCCGCCGCGTGACTCATCGTATTGTAAAAGGTGAAGGAAATAAATGCAGAGGATCGAGGAACCGTCTTGACCTTGCGTGCCCTGTCATTTGCGGTCTCAGCCAAAGAATGTTTGAGATGTTTCAGTGGCCCGTAGCAGCGCTTATCCTCATGTTGCCTCAGGAAGCTGACCACAGTCTCGGCTGCTTCTGCTCCCAGTGATGTCATTTTTCTGCGGTGGGTTTAGTGCTCATTCTGTGTGTGTGTGGGTGAGTTTACGCCCTATCTTTAGCCACTTCATGGTTTTTCGGATTTGCCTGGTCAGTCTGGTTTAGCCATTATGTCTTGTTTTCTGTCTATTTTGAATTGCCATTTCCCAAATGTCTGTGGTTATACATTGTATTCCGAATACCTTAAGGGGTGAAGATAGAATATATCTATATATTTATACCAGTGTACAGTGTAAGATGCTTATATAAGTTATATCGTATCTGTTTTAAGAGCTAACTAATGCCCATGCATTTTGCTAGCAGTCAAGAGTTAACACCTACAGTAGGTAACGCAACAGTCTCAGTAGAGCACTAAAGCCTGACAAAAAGCATTTAAAGAGTACACGTTAAACACTTCAGCTTATTATATTTGTATCCCTGCATAGCAGTTCTTAGTGTTGTGTGCCAGACCCACACATGGAGATGTAAATTCTATGCATTCGGGTGAAGTGTTAGTTCTAGATTATTCTCATATAGCAGTTTGTGTAGCCAAATCATTATCAGAATCAGAATCAGGTTTGTTGGCCAAGTGTTTTGACACACACAAGAAATTTGGTTCCAGCTGTTGGTGACTTAAAAGTACAGACATAAATTAAACTATACATTTAGCTTAGACTATACAAGACAATACAGACTATATGAGACTATACAGACAATACATAATATA
Source organism: Silurus aristotelis (assembly GCF_946808225.1). Classification (NCBI taxonomy): domain Eukaryota; kingdom Metazoa; phylum Chordata; class Actinopteri; order Siluriformes; family Siluridae; genus Silurus; species Silurus aristotelis. The sequence continues at coordinate 8,380,533 of NC_139576.1, forward strand.
CAGAGTATATGACAGGTCATTAATGTGATTATCCAGTCAAGAAGCTTTTATTGTCATTTCTACCATATATAGCTGACGCAGTCAAGTCAAGTCAAGTCAAGTTTATTTCTATAGCGCTTTTCACAACAGACATTGTCTCAAAGCAGCTTTACAGAAATCAACAGTTAAGGTGAACGGTGTGCGTTTATCCCTGATGAGCAGCCGTGGCGACTGTGGCAAGGAAAAACTCCCTTAGATGTTATGAGGAAGAAACCTTGAGAGGAACCAGACTCAAAAGGGGAACCCATCCTCATTTGGGTGACATCAAGAGTTTGATGTCACCCAAATGAGTGACATCAAGAGTTTGATCATAAATCTTTCAACAATACAGAACACTGGAGAGTGAGAACTAACATGAGCACTGGAGTATAAGATTATAAATAATGTTCTTTCTACAGTCTTATACAGTCTTTATGGTTATAAAACTAGGAGCTACTGAGCTCAACATTTGTGATCATCACAGATCCAGAGCCTTTAAACACTCCAGGAGGTCCAATGTACACGCAGTACACAGCAAAATGAGACAAATAAAACAACAAAGAGCTACATCATACAACATGGAGCTACATTACAGAACACAGAGCTGAGAATGTCCTCGCCACATAAAGTGCATCGTGTGCAAACAGCGCAGACAAAAGACAGCGCAAACAGACAACACAGGACAGTGTACGACAGATACACAAAGCACGAAATAGCGGCGTCAGTAAGCCTACTGTTTACCGTGTTATTATACCACAAATATAATGTGTTATACTGTACAATGTGCAAAAGAGAACTGTATAAAAGAGAGTACTTGTAAATAAACACAAAATGTAAACACACAATAATGGGATAAAGACACCTATTGTTGATCTGAGATCTTCCTGACATTCTTTCAAGTCTAGTAAACAGGTGCAAGAGCTTTAAAACGAGGGCCAGCAAACACAATTCAAATATTCAGTAGTAATCCAGGTAACGGATACAACAAAATAAGGGAGGTACAATAAGTCCTAAGGGTAAGCCAAGACTGAAAAAGAAAACAAAACAAAGCAACTGTTGAGTAATAACAAGCTTTTGCATTTACTTAAAGGGAATGGCAAGACTTTGCAATTAATGATTCCGTTTGAAATCAGGAAGCAACCAGGATGTGAATGGTAAAAGGATTTTCTATTGAAAGTGATCGCTGCTGCTAAGAAGAAATGTGAAAATATACCGTTAAATTAATCATTCATTCGGCTTTTTTCTTTCGGTGACCATCGTAAAGGTCAGTGTGGATCCGGAGTCCGTCCTGGGTGTACCATGTGCAAGGCAGGAATGTATTTGTAGGGTGGGGGGGAGGGCTTCATGAACATGGGAAGAATATGGAAACATCCTAATAGCCTAAAAAACTCTGATTCAATCTGGAGACAAAAAAAATCGAATTAATTTTTATATCATAATTATTCCGCCACCTCGGTTTGGCTGTTAACAGACATTCAATTCAGTTGAATTTGTATAGTGTTTTTAACAATGGACAATTTCTCAAAGCAGCTTGACAGAAAAAATAGATTACAAATATATATTTCATATTTATAAATTATTCTCGAAGTTGATCCCTTATGAGCGAGCCAGAGGCGACTGTGGCAAACTCCATGAGAGTATTAGGAAGAAACCTTGTGAGGAACCAAAAGGAACCCATCCTCATCTGGGTGATACCAAAAGCCCACTTACATATCATTATTGAGGTTATGAACTGTTCAGTGATGGAGACTCAAATGTACATTTTCTCTATCCAGTACAGTATATACTGTACACCATATCGCCGAAGGTTTGCGGACACCATGTCGTAAGTATAACGTGCTTTTTGAGCATCGCATTCCATATTTACTCCCAATTTGCTCTTACAGTTCCTTCAACTCTTCTGGAAAGATCTTCCAGATCTTGGAGTGTGCTTGTGGACATTTGAGTTTATCAGCCACTAGGGTGTTAGTAAAAGCAGGTACTGGTGTAGGTGAGGTGAGGAAGCCTGGGGTGCAGTCAGCGTTCCAATTTATCCCAAAGGTTTTCGGAGGTTGAGGTCATAGCTCTACAGCAAGCCATTCATCTTCTTCTCCAAATCATTTAAACCATATTTTGTCATATTGGAACAGGTTTGGGTTTCCAAAGTTCAACCTAACCCAAAATATTATTTTACACATCCCAAGACATCTTATACAATTGTGTGCCTCCAGGCAACATTTTGGAACAAATGTGAGTGTATATTCTCTGATAAGTATACAGGAAGACTTCACCACATGAACAGGGTCATGCACTGTGGAATCTTGGGTGAGAACCTCTTGGCCTCAGCCAGAACACTGAAGATGGGTCATGGTTGGGTCTTTCAGCATAACAATGACCAGAAACATACGACCAAGGCAAAATTTGATGATCTTGTAGCTCATTCCAGCCTTGTGCAGGTCTACAATCTTCTCCCTGACGTCCTTTGACAGCTCTTTGGTTTTTCCCATGGTGGTGGTGATGTTTGAATGGAAGAGGGTGATTCTGTGACTGGTGTCTTTTATACACATAATGAGTTGATATTAGGAGTTCTTTCTGAAAGGAATAGGACTAATTTGGGTGTGTGGTGGTCAGGATTCTTGCTGGTCTGTACGGGATCAAATTCTTATTTCACTCAATCAAATGCAAATGTATTTTTTTAATATTTGATGCACTTTTTCTAGGTCCCTATTTAAATATACACCAATCTGCGGTGAACAAAAACTTATCAATTTCTAATCAGATGTCTTATAATCAGATGCCATTCCATTCTAATTAAATGTAATGAACTTTTGTTTCAGCATGCATCTATTTTACTATTGCATTAGAAATATTTCTTACACGATGAGCTACAGATATTTCGAATATAAACACAAAGTCATTCCAGGTTTTTGTCAGCAACATGCTCAGGCTTGTGATAAATAAATCGTCAGGATTCTTTATAAGTTTATACATGGGTTTGTGTAAAGCAGTAAATTCATGCCAAATGAAGCTCGTATGTGCAGTAAATTACAATTTTGATAGGAAAATCGATACAGGTGTGGAAAGGGAGGAATGTATATGCTTGTGGAAAAATCCATAAAGTAAATGCACAAATACACCACAAATACTAGTTAACTAGAATCACTGAATTACGATTTATTATAATTTTTCATGAATATGTTTTAATCGGTTCCCAGTAGTCTATTCTTTGCATTTCTGAGCTTTTCTCCCAGTTGCTCTGCTTCTGGTGTGTTTGTTTGAGTTTCTGTTAAATCATATTTCAACAATCGTGTGTTGCCAGGGTGAAAGAACTCTGCCATGAGGCCTTCAGAATGAACAGTGTGGGCATCTGTAGCTTTGAATACATTAAGCTTTTTTTATGAAACATTTATTCTTTTGTGTTTTTATTTCTTGTGGAATTTGCAGAAAAACACACAATTTGCCTTCATTTCAAATCACCAGGGAAACCGTTATCTCGTGTTTTTCGTGGTCGGAGAACTCAAAAAGTATTACAAAAATCCACAAAAATCCCGGCATCCTTTTATTACACTTGAAATGACTAGAGGTTATGCAGTTTCTGCAATGAAAGGAGACTTGTGTTCGTCTGGTTTCTTCTTTTAGTGAATTTATTCTCGTTGTATAAGATACCTGTCTGTGATCCTGTGCTCTTTTATACTGCTGTGCCATCATAATGGTGGCAGTAATAAGTGGATGGATTCAGGTAGCACAAATATCATGGGCTCATTTTCCAGAAATCTGTTGAAATGCTGCTTATTATGTAGAGCAGTGGTCCCCAACCTCCAGGCCGCGGACCGGCACCGGTCCGTGGGTCAATTGGTACCAGGCCGCACAGAAAGAATACATAACTTACATTATTTCCGTTTTATTTATTATCTGATTCTGAACGATGTTTTATTTTGGAAAATGACCAGATTCTCTCCGCCACATCTGTTTATGACTCACTCTTGATGCATGTCATGATGCCTCGGTCACATGTCTTACCTCCATCCGCTACCTTCTTAAAGACGCTGCTCCGGCCACTAACACATTATACATTACCGCTAAATTCAAACCCCCAAGTGAGCAAAATGAACAAAAATCAACACAGTGGGTTCAAGTTTATTACTATATTTAGAAAATACCAGTTTTCATGTCATTCGTATAATTTTATTTCGTTGTATTTATCCACCACACCTTAAAGGCCGGTCCTTGAAAATATTGTCCGACATTAAACCGGTCCGTGGCGCAAAAAAGGTTGGGGACCGCTGCTGTACAGAATATGCTTTTAGGTTTATTAATGTGTTTGATTAGAATGCATTTTAGCTAATTTATGTGATTTTTTTTTTAGTCATGCATTGAAATAAAATGATCCAAATGCAAGTTTCTAAATTCTTTCTAAACAAATGTCAATTAATTATTTACTTCTACTTAATTGTATTTTTCTCTTTTAACAATGGACATTGTCCCAAAACAGAAATTAGGTAATTACAAATGTACATTTTAAATTCATATAAAATGTAATTCATAAAATTCATATAGAAAGTTTCTTCTTACACGTTCACTGAGATTTGAGTGTAGACATACTGTAAGCCATTGAAACAGAACTGCTTATATTAACTATACACCAAATCCATCTTCATGGTTCTTATGATGAATAAACATGGTAGCTCACTTTGTTACTCTTCATTACTAATAGGTAATTAATGCTAATGTTTGTTTAAGAACTTTATTTGTAAAGCTTTAACGCCGATGGAAGTAAATGTTTAAATAGAAAAGGAACGCGTTCCTCTATAAAGCAACGCACATGTAAAAGGAAAGATTTTTAAAGATAAGTGCTTTTAATTGGGGACTCTGTTTGTCTCTTGCGTCTTGCAGGTGTCGACCCGTCTCTACAGACCGAGCCCCGAATCACAGCATCCTCTCAGGTGGCTCCTCTCACTTCCAAACAGAATAAACCCCGAGCAGCCAACTCCCGGGACGAGCGTTTCAGATCTGGTACTCACTCACACACACACACACACACACACACACACACACACACACACACACACACACACACACATTTACTCCTGCCAACACACCCAGACACCCACCCAATACACACATTTACACACACAGGCAAACCCTTACAAACTCAGGCACTCATACACACACCTGCACCTACACACACACACACACACACACACACACACACACACACACACACACACACACACACACACTAACACACTCAGACAAACCCACACAAACTGAAGCACTCCTACATATGCCTACACACACATATACACCTATACACACACACACACACACACACACACACACACACACACACTTACATGCACATCCACACACCTTCTTACCCTCATATGTGCAAACACACACATTCACTCCCGCCAACACACACACACACACACACCCAGACACCCACCCAGTACACACACTGACACACACAAAAACATACACAATTACACACACAGGCAAACCCTCACAAACTCAGGCGCACTCATACACACACCTACACACACACACACACACACACACACACACACACACACACACACACACACAGGTATTCTGTACATACGCAAATACACAAACACATATACATACAGAACCTTCACATTTACGGTACTTGACAGATGCCCCCTATCTTAAGTGCTTTAAAGTCTCCATCAATAATTATTAGGACACAGACTAAGCATAACTTATACTGTTGGGGAAAACAAATAAAAAATGTATTCAAGAAGTGCTTTTTAAGATTTTTTTAGACTTAGTTGAATATACATTTAAGGCATTTTGGCAGACGCTCTTATTCAGAGCAACTTACAGCTGAGCAGGTGAGGTTCAGGACCGTCCTCAAGGGCCCCTAACCACTGAGCCACCACCTCCCCGTCTCCCTGCTAGTGTTCGGACATCAAGTAGAAGTTCATTCCTCCACTTCAGTGAACGAATAGAGAAGAGTCTGGAAGCTTGTATTTCTTTGTACTACATATAGATGGTGGGATCAGGATGGGAGGGATTATAGCGCAGTGCAGTGTGAGATAAGAAAAGTGCTAAGAGGTAGAGGGGTGCTGGTCTTTTATTATTTTTTTGGCATTGTAGTTGTTTTAAATCTGATGCCGGCCGCTTCAGGAAGCCAGTGGAGGAAGCGTAGCAGTGGGGTCGTGTTGGAGAACCTAGGAATTAAAAAAAAACAAGTCATCAGAGATAAACTGTCTTTCAGTTAACCTCAGTAAACTATATTTTTTTTGCAGTTTTTAATGAAACCATCTCAAACCTCATCAGATATCCATTCAACTCCTACATGTTTCGTATGAATGGTTTTTTTTTTGTTGTTTTCCATTGACATTTGCTGCTTTAGCTGTTAAAAGCCTGCTTCACCTCAAAATGCTGACATTGCTCATAATAAAGGCGAGGAATAAAAAGAACAGACACTGGTGCTTGTTAACACTTCATAAACGAGACCATGCTAACGGCAGACTTTCAGGCTTCGTGTGTATTATTAAATGGCGAGCTGTCTGCCAGAGCGAGCGCCGATAATGACGCCAAACCCACAAAAATTGTAGCTAATGTGACTTGACGGTTTTGTGTGTTTAGGATCGTAGATACTAGACATACAGCAGCTTTCACTGTCCTCTTTTACGGTCAGAGATGAAACGTGGCCACATTAAATATGGAAAATTTGCAGTGGCAGGCCACAAAGATACTTAACAAAGACTGGTGTGTGTGCTCTGCTTTTTGTGTGTGTGTCTGTGTGTGTGTGTGTGTGTGTGTGTGTGTGTGTGTGTGTGTGTGTGTGTGTGTGTGTGTGTGTGTGCAGACCTGCACACAGAAGCAGTACAAGCAGCTCTAGCAAAATACAAAGAGAGAAAAATGCCAATGCCCTCGAAGCGACGCTCTGTTCTCGTCCAGTCCTCTGTGGAAGCGTGCACACCGCCTGGTGAGTACAACCTACTTCTACTTATTTATTTACACACCTTAGATGGGATACAAGTCTATCACACACATATTCACACTCTCATTCACACTTAGGGGCACACCGGGAGGTTTAAGGAGCTGGGAGGTAACCAGAGAACCCAGTGGAAACCTATGAGTATGTACAGAATATGTGAAACTCCAAATAGGCAGTACTCTGTTTTTTCCTTTTTTTTGAAAGGTTCAATATGGACAAATCTAATTTCTAATACTTTAGCCAAGTTGTTTTTCCCAGACCTTTAAATATATAGTATGTATATATGACACTGTCACGCTCTTTCTTTTGTTGATTGATTGTAATGATTGTATTAACTAAAGTATTGAGGCACTTGAATTTATTTTCTTTTTAATTTTATTTGTCACAATTTACACCGAACAGACGTAACATTATGACCACCTGCCTAATATTGTGTTGGTCCCCTTTTGCTGCAAAAAACAGTTCTGACCCCTTTGAAGGATTAACAGCATGAACTTCTTTAACAGTTTGAGCTACAGTAACTCGTCTGTAGAATCAGACCACACGGTCCAGCCTTCGCTCCCTACGTGCATCAATGAGCCTCGGCCGCTCATGACCCTGTCGCCGGTATGTGCCACCATTGTTCCTTCCTTTGGACAACGTTTAATAGATACTGACCACAGACCAGAAACATCCTACAAGAGCTGCAGTTTTGGAGATGCTCTGACCCAGTCGTCTAGACATCACAATTTGGTGATGCCTCGTCAAACTCACTGAAATCCTTACGCTTGCCCATTTTTCCTGCTTTAAACACGTCAACTTTGAGGACAAAATGTACACATGCTGCCGAATAAATCACACACACTAACAGGGTCCATGATGAAGAGATAATCAGTGTTATTCACTTCACCGCTAATAAGGTTATAATGTCGTAATGTTATGTCTGGTCGGTGTACAGGTAGATATATACCGCATAAAACTTGCAGTAAAATGTAAACCAGAAACTCAGAAAATTGTGCATCAGATAAAAGGAACACGTGAGGAAATAGGAAAAAATTACCGTATTTTCCAGACAATAAGTCGCTAATTTTTTCCTACGATTTTTCCTGGATTTTTCCCGGTTTCACATACTTAATGCAAAAAACTGAACCCCATAACATTAGACCCATGAAATTGCGGAACGGGTTCAGGGGAACAAATAAAACTCTTTATATTAAATCAGATGCGCTCCCACTGAATCAGGCTGCACCACATCATAAATATGGAGGATGTTCCTCTGACGTTTGACCTGCCGCTCACTCGGACTGTCTACAGGAAATGCGAATCATTCGTCACGCTGAAAACAACCGGGCATGAAAAAACACACTTCACCTGTGTTCTGAGCTGCACGGCATCGGGAGAAAAGATTCACCGATGGTGATTTTTAAACGCAATTGTTGTGAAAGGAAGGAGGAAGACAGTGAACAATGACTTTCTTGGTAGGCTGCTGTTTAGATACAAGCTGTGTAACAGACACTGTCTCTCATTAAAGCCTGTGTAAAGTTCATTAGTTTCAGTGTAGACACCTGCGGCTTATAGACAGGTGCAACGTATTTATGTTCAAAATAGTCAGCTCCATGAACTTCTACCATACGTAGGTATAAGACTGTAGAAAGGACATTTCTCATAATCACACATTCCAGTGCTCATGTTAGTTCTCCAGTAATCACACAAATGAGGGTGAGTTCCCTTTTGAGTCTGGTTCCTCTCAAGGTTTCTTCGTCATAACATCTAAGGGAGTTTTTTCTTGCCAGAGTCGCCACGGCTGCTCATCAGGGGTACATGCACATCGCTCACCTTAACTTTTAAATTCTGTAAAGATGATATGAGACAATGTCTGTTGTGAAAAGCGCTGTAGAAACAAACTTGACTTGACAAAGGTTGAACTGGAAGATCTTGAGTGGCCTGCTATAGAGCTCTGACCTCAACCCTATTGACCACCTTTGGAATGAATTGGAACACTTCACTACTGAATATGAAATGGGATGTTCGAAAGGCACATACAGATTTTATGGTCAGGTATCCATATAGTTTACGTGCTATTGGATTTTCTTTTTCTTTCAAAAATAAACATTATTATTATTTTGCTTCCTTCCATTCTACTTATTAATTTTGTGTTAACAGCAGATGTTAATTACAGTTCATGGCAATAAAAAAAGCAATTAGAATTTGTGTGTGTGTGTGTGAAAGAGCAAGGGAGTGTGTGAGTAAGTGTTGAGCACTTTTTGCTTCATAACATGCATCATCGCATATTTCACTCTGCTGCTCGCAGCCTCGCTCCTGTTTGTACTCGGAGGAGAGCCCTTGGGTTCTAATCTGTATTCATATCCCAACACACACCCACAGTGTACCCAGAACTTAAAGCGAAATCATCCTCCTCACGCTGTAAACTCCCTACCTTGAATATCAGCAGTCTGTAGGAGACTCAGATCTCCTCCTGCTTTCTCCATCTTGCAGACTAATTGCTCCACTCGGGACAAGACTGCTGTGGGAGAGCAGAAGGTTCAGCTTAAGAAACACTACTCAGGACAGGAACCAGTTCCGAACAAAAATCTGTTTATTAGTGAGTTCGGCGATCTATTCACACGCTCATGTGCACACACACACAGCTCGCAGGCACACACACTTCCTCACACCTTACCCTCACTCCTCTCACTGCAAGAGAGAACATTCATTAATCAAAATCTCCCCCAGGTGTGTCATTCCTACACTTTTCTGCTCTCGGCCACGCCCCCGCTGCCACTAATGCATTTTCAGATGACCTCCGTGGTTACAGCTCAGACGCCCAATAATAATTCGACTGCAAAAAGAGCGTATGAATTTTTAATAAATAATGATCTCTCTTTTTTTCTTTTGGATCCGGATTCTCGCACTCACAGCCCACACTTGTTATGTAACCCTGCCTATAGAAAGTATTGCATACTCTTGCTGACTTTATGGACCTCTGTATGGTATCTGGAGCTCGGTGTTCGATGTCTCTTTAATTCATCACGTGCTAAATGATTCCCAAGGGCTGATCAGTTTACCCTTTTGCAAGGCTCAGGATAATGCGGGTGTATGTGTTGCATTTACATGCGTTTATATGGCGGAGGCTTTTATTCAATATTCAAAGTGACGAGCTGAGCACGAGCTGAGCACGGCGGAGCATAAATAGCACGTGTAGGTGCGGGATTTGCAGTCGCAGATTAAACCCATGTGTCTAGAGTTATGTCTTTGCAGCTTGTTATCTATGGAGAATGAAAAAATAAGTATACAGTCTATAACTAAATAAAAATGCACACACAAACAAACAAATGCATTGTTGGTCGATTAAAATGAGGCATAATTAAATAAATTGTTTTCATTTATTTTTACACTTTCCTGCATTAAACAAACAAACAAACAAACAAACAAACAAACCAGTAAATAAGCAAACAAACAAATCAATACATTTGAAAATGCAGTTAATATAGAAAGGCAAAAATAATTAATTAATTAATTTATTTTATTTTATTAGCTACCACTACAGATTTGTCTTTTGTTAGTTTGTTTGTTTTTCAGTCTGTCCAAAGAATATTAATAATAATAATAATAATAATAATAATAATTATTATTATTATTATTATTATTATACTTTATTATAATACTTTTTATAATAATTATTATTATTATTCTTTTATTATTATAATTATTATTATTATTATTAATAATATTCCATCCATCCATCCATCTTCTCCCGCTTATCCGATGCCGGGTCGCGGGGGCAGCAGTCTAAGCAAAGATGCCCAGACTTCCCTCTCCCTAGACACTTCTTCCAGCTCTTCCGGGGGGACACCAAGGCGTTCCCAGGCCAGCCGGGAGACATAGTCTCTCCAGCGTGTCCTAGGTCTTCCCCGGGGTCTCCTCCCAGTGGGACGCGCCCGGAACACCTTCCCAGGAAGGCGTCCAGGAGGCATCCGGAACAGATGCCCAAACCACCTCAGCTGACCCCTCTCGATGTGGAGGAGCAGCGGATCTACTCCGAGCTCCTCCCGAGTGACTAAGCTTCTCACCCTATCTCTAAGGGATCGCCCAGCCACCCTGCGGAGGAAGCACATTTCGGCCGCCTGTATCCGGGATCTTGTCCTTTCGGTCATGACCCAGAGCTCATGACCATAGGTGAGAGTAGGAACGTAGATTGACCGGTAAATCGAAAGTTTCGCCTTGCGGCTCAGCTCCTTCTTCACCACGACAGACCGGTACATCGACCGCATTACTGCAGAAGCTGCACCGATCCGTCTGTCAATCTCCCGTTCCACCCTTCCCTCACTCGTGAACAAAACCCCAAGATACTTAAACTCCTCCACTTGCGGCAGGGACTCCCCACCAACCTGAAGTGGGCAAGCCACCCTTTTCCGACTGAGGACCATGGCCTCGGATTTGGAGGTGCTGATTCTCATCCCAGCCGCTTCACACTCGGCTGCAAACCGTCCCAGTGCATGCTGAAGGTCCTGGTCTGATGAAGCCAACACGACAACATCATCTGCAAAGAGCAAAGACGAAATCGTGTCGTCACCAAACCGGACACCCTCCGACCCCTGGCTGCGCCTAGAAATTCTGTCCATAAAAATTATGAACAGAACCGGTGACAAAGGGCAGCCCTGCCGGAGTCCAACATGCACCGGGAACAAGTCTGACTTACTGCCGGCAATGCGAACCAAGCTCCTGCTTCGGTCATACAGGGACCGGACAGCCCTTAGTAAAGGGCCCCCGACCCCATACTCCCGGAGCACCCTCCACAGGCCGCCGCGAGGGACACAGTCGAATGCCTTTTCCAAATCCACAAAGCACATGTGGACTGGTTGGGCAAACTCCCATGAACCCTCCAGCACCCTGTAGAGGGTATAGAGCTGGTCCAGTGTTCCACGGCCTGGACGAAAACCACATTGTTCCTCCTGAATCCGAGGTTCTACTATCGGCCGTATTCTCCTCTCCAGTACCCTGGCATAGACTTTCCCAGGTAGGCTGAGAAGTGTGATCCCCCTATAGTTGGAACACACCCTCCGGTCCCCCTTCTTAAAAAGAGGGACCACCACCCCGGTCTGCCATTTCAGAGGCACTGTCCCCGACCGCCACGCGATGCTGCAGAGGCGTGTCAGCCAAGACAGCCCCACAACATCCAGAGACTTGAGGTACTCAGGGCGGATCTCATCCACCCCCGGTGCCCTGCCACCGAGGAGTTTCTTTACTACCTCGGTGACTTCAGCTTGGGTGATGGACGAGTCCGCCTCTGAGCCCTCAGCCTCTGCTTCCTCAATGGAAGACGTGACGGCGGGATTGAGGAGATCCTCGAAGTATTCCTTCCACCGTCCAACGACATCCCCAGTTGAGGTCAACAGCTCCCCACCTCTACTGTAAACAGCATTGGTGGGGCACTGCTTTCCCCTCCTGAGGCGCCGGACGGTTTGCCAGAATCTCTTCGAGGCCAGCCGATAGTCCTTCTCCATGGCCTCACCGAGCTCCTCCCAGGCCCGAGTTTTTGCCTCGATAACCACCCGGGCTGCAGTTCGCTTGGCCTGCCGGTACCCGTCAGCTGCCTCAGGAGTCCCACAAGCCAACCAGTCCAGGTAGGACTCCTTCTTCAGCTTGACGGCATCCCTTACTTCCGGTTTCCACCACCGGGTTCGGGGATTGCCGCCTCGACAGGCACCGGAGACCTTACTGCCACAGCTCCGAGCGGCCGCTTCGACAATGGAGGTGGAGAACATGGTCCACTCGGACTCAATATCTCCGGCCTCCCTCGGGATCTGGTCAAAGCTCCGCCGGAGGTGGGAGTTGAAGATCTCTCTGACAGGAGGCTCGGCCAAACGTTCCCAGCAGACCCTCACAGTACGCTTGGGTCTGCCGAGTCTGTCCAGCTTCCTCCCCCGCCATCGGATCCAACTCACCACCAGGTGGTGATCAGTTGACAGCTCCGCCCCTCTCTTTACCCGAGTGTCCAAGACATACGGCCGCAGGTCAGATGAAACGACCACAAAGTCGATCATCGACCTGCGGCCTAGGGTGTCCTGGTGCCACGTGTACTGATGGACACCCTTATGCTTGAACATGGTGTTCGTTATGGACAAACTGTAACTAGCACAGAAGTCCAATAACTGAACACCGCTCGGGTTCAGATCAGGGGGGCCGTTCCTCCCAATCACGCCCCTCCAGGTGTCACTGTCGCTGCCCACGTGTGCATTGAAGTCTCCTAGTAGAACGACGGAGTCCCCAGTCGGAGCACTGTCCAGCACCCCTCCCAGAGACCCCAAGAAGGCCGGGTACTCTATACTGCCGTTTGGCCCGTAGGCACAGACGACAGTGAGAGACCTATCCCCGACCCGTAGGCGCAGGGAAACGACCCTCTCGTTCACCGGGGTAAACTCCAACACATGGCGGCTGAGCTGGGGGGCTATAAGCAAACCCACACCAGCCCGACGCCTTTCACCATGGGCAGCTCCAGAGTTGTAAAGAGTCCATCCTCTCTCGAGGAGTGTGGTTCCAGAGCCCAGGCCGTGCGTAGAGGTGATCCCGACTATCTCTAGTCGGAACCTCTCAACCTCACGCACAATCTCAGGCTCCTTCCCCGCCAGCGAGGTGACATTCCACGTCCCTAGAGCTAGCTTCCGTGTCCAGGGATCGGGTTGTCGAGGCCTCCACCTTCGACTGCTGCCCGATCCTCTTAGCACCGGCCCCTTACGGTCCCTCCTGCAGGTGGTGAGCCCACTGGAAGGCGGCCCCACGTCGCTCCTTCGGGCTGAGCCCGGCCGGACCCTGTGGGGGAAGGCCCGGCCACCAGGCGCTCGCATACGAGCCCCAACCCCGGGCCTGGCTCCAGGGTGGGGCCCCGGCTGCGCCATACCGGGCGACGTCACGGTCCCTGATGTAGTATCTCTCATAAGGGGTTTTGAATTAATAATATTGAATTTATTTATTTATTCATTTTTATACATTGAATTAACAAAAAAATAAATAATTATTCATTTATTTATTTATTTATTTATTTATTTATTTATTTATTTATTTATTTATTTATTTTTATTTTATTTTTTTTTCACAGTTTGTCCGAAAGTATATTGAATGCTATTTATATATAATATTTAAAGAAATATAAATCTAGTTTTAAACCAGTGGAGCATCAGTGCAGTAAAACTAATCCATGGATGAAATGCGGTAGTAATATTTCTAAGCAATGTGGATCTGGGACAAAATACTGTATGCTTTAATTTAAATGTAAAGATAATTGATTGTTTTCGATTCAGGACGCTTTTCTCTGAGATCAAATGGATTAAACTGTGAAAGAAAAACCAAATGCAATTTGTTGTTTATAGTTGTATTATTTGGGTATTTACATATACAGTACTTTTTGTGTAATAAATCTGAAATCAAGCCTACAGTAGTGATGTTAGTGAAGAGCGCTGTCTATAATATACATTATGTCATTGTTAGATACAGCAGCCCAGAGGCCTTTATCGTGCTCAGGTCCCCATTTAATAACTAAAGAGCGCATTAAGCCGAGCTTCTCTCTCTTGAGTCTTGAGATAATGGCACCCATGGATGGGATAACCGGATTAATGGTTCAAAGGTTAAAGTTGACTCATTCAGACACCTTATTTGGGATTGAATCATGGCCCACTCTATTGTTCTCTGAAAAGTGATACACACACACACACACACACATGGTTTAAACAGGCTGCTCGTCCCACACATGTTCTCCGTGTGAATCTGGCCTCTTCTCCGACTGTAATTATCATACCTCATGGAGGAAACCATGTCCAGTAGGCTGCTTTAGGGTTTAGACAGAATTAAGCATCTGCTCATAATCACTTATAGGATTAGATTGTGATATTGAACTTGCTGTTAATAACGCTGTTGTGAAACCTTGTCACTACACAAGGACAGTAGCTTGTAGCCTGCAGTTTTTTTATATAAGGACAATTCCAAATAGATTAAATGCACTGGACATTCGAGATGTTTGTCTTTCTTCTAAGTGGATTTTGTCTTGGCCAGTTTAGTCTGGCTGAGTAGTTGAAGTGAAAACTTGGCCTTAAACAGGATTTGATGGTTTCCAGTCTCCATCTTGACTTGCGCTACGGTATATTTAGACTTAATTCTGACTTGGTCTGGACATTAGACACATTCGTACAAATTCCTGCTATTCTTACTGAAACTACCAGTCACATTTCACTAACCTCAAAATATCACAGGAACAGATGGCAAGAGCTTTTTAGCCCTAGGAGACCAATCACAATTGTGCGAAAAAAAATATGAACAGTCTGCACTCTCCACAAATTACAGATATAATTAAGAACAATGTTTTTAGACAATTTAAGAGACTTTAATTAACTAGAATTGCGTGTTGACATCGTATGTGGCTGGTTACTTTTATGAAGATATACACTACCAGTCAAATGTTGGGACCTAATTATTAAATGTTTTTTCTTTATTTGTATTACCGTATTTTCTGGACTATAAGCCACTACTTTTTCCCAACGCTTTGAACCCCACGGCTTAAACAACGAAGCGGCTAATCTATGGATTTTTCCTGGGTTTTTTCCGGTTTCACAAACTTCATGCCACCAAAAGACTGGGCCCCATAACATTAGACCCATGAAATTGCGGAATGGGTTCAGGTGAGCCAATAAAACTCTTTATATTAAATCAGATGCGCTCCCACTGAATCGGGCCGCACCACATCATAAATATGGATGATGTTCCTCTGACGTTTGACCTGCCGCTCACTCGGACTGTCTACAGGAAATGCGAATCATTCGTCAAGCTGAAAACAACCGGGCATGAAAAAACACACTTCACCTGTGTTCTGAGCTGCACGGCATCGGGAAAAAAAAGATTCACCGATGGTGATTTTTAAACGCACGACGATGCCAAAAGAAAAACTCGAAAGAAAAAGTTGTGAAAGGAAGGAGGAAGACGGTGAACAATGACTTTTTGGTAGGCTGCTGTTTAGATACAAGCCGTGTAACAGACACTGTCTTTCATTAAAGCCTGTGTAAAGTTCATTAGATTCAGTGTGGACACCTGCGGCTTATAGACAGGTGCGGTGTATTTATGTTCAAAATAAAAATCTTTGTCAAATTCAGTGTGTGTGGCTTATATTTGGGTGCGTTTAATAGTCCGGAAATTACAGTACTTTCAACATTGTATAATAACACCGAAGACATTATATTTGGATTTCTTTAAAATGGCCTTTTTACTTTGATGACAGCTCTGCACACTCTTGCCATTCTCTGTCAGCCTCGTGAGGTAGTCACTTGACATGGTTGTTGAACAATCTTGAAAAGTTTGCAGAGGTGTTGAGTGCTTGTTGGCTGCTTTTCCTTCACTCTCCAGGTTCCACTCATCCCAACTGGATATAAATTGCTTGATTGTGGAGGCCAGGTCATCTCCACTCCATCACTGTCCTTCTTGGACAAATAGCTCTTACATAAGCCCTAACTCTAACTCTACAGGTGTGTTTGGGGTCATTGTCCTGTTAAAACAAAAACAAATGATGGTGCAAATTAAGTGCAAACCAGATGGGATGGTTGTTGAATGGAAAATGCTGTGGTAGCCAAGCTGGTTATATGTGCCATCAATTTTGACCTATATCACGAATATAGTGTCACCAGTACAGCACCCCCACAACATCACACCTACTCCACCATGTTTCAAAGTGGGAACCACACATTCAGGAATTGTCCGGTCACCTTCTGGACGGCTAACAAAGACACGGCGGTTAGAGCCAAACATTTCGAAATTAGGATTCTTTAGACCAAAGGACAGTTTTCCACTGAACTAATGTCTATTCCTTGTGTTTTTTTGGCCCAAGCAAATCTTTTCTGCTTGTTGCTCTTATGAAGTAATGGTTTCTTTGCTGCAATTTGACCATGAAAGCCTGACTCAAGCAGTCTCTCCTGAATACTGGATGTTGAAATATGTATGCCCCTTGAACTCCGAGAAGAACAGCTGGTCTTGTAGAGGTGTTTCTGGCATTCAGTGGTTTCTACCTACCAAATGTGATCCATAGAAGGGTAACCGGTCAACCAGTGACAGTGTCATGAGTGCCCAAGGTTTATTGTTGCAAGTAGGCAGTGATGACTAGACCATCTGGCCCTATCCTGTCCATCACCAAAAGCTCCTGTAATGGGCTAATGAGCATCAGAATTTAACGATGGGAGAAAGTGACCTGGTTTGATGCATCACGATTTATTTTACTTGCTCTCTAGTCTTTATTTAGAGTGTATAGGACTACGTAAGGGTATTTTATTAAATAATAATTACATTTATTTTTAGGAAATAAATGTATAGAGAGCATATAGTTTATTTATAATTATTGTGCTCTTATAATGAAACACTTTTTTCGCTGCTTCACTTGCCTCCTGGGTTTTTTCTTTTTATATTTACGCTTCTCTTGACAATAATTCAACTTGGAGCATTGCCCTGAACATTGCCTGCTCCCTACCTGAGTTAATTACACATTACACAGAATTTAATGAGGGAACGCAGGGTGTATTGAGTCTGTGTAGACCTGGATTTAAAATATTTTCTGAGTGTCGGATAAAGCTGCATCTCCTCCCCTGCTGTTTGTTGATTGATACAGGGTTTGTAATTTGCAGGCAGCATGCTGCATTGATCTCGCATTTGGCATTTGGCAGATGCCTTTATCCAGAGCGAATTACATGTATACAACCGAGCAGTCGAGGATTCAGAACCGTGCTCAAGGGCCCAGCAGTGGCGGCTTGAGGCGGTGTTGAGAAATGAACTCGGCGCCTGCCGATGGTAATAACGTGATTAGTATTAACTCACAGAGGTCTGATACCTTTTTTCAATCATAGATGTTTTAACCTTAAATTTGTTCTTATTTCTTAACTAGTGACTTGCATGTATAAGTTTTAAGGACAGTGAGTTAAGTCCAAAAAAACACTCATGTAAGTATATTTGCAAAAATCCCTTTTTAGATATGCTGACTCAGTGAGAATTCATCTTCTGTCACTGTTTCTAATTTTGTTTTTGCACTTCTAATATCCATCATAATTTTAATTCTGTTCGGTTAATTTCAGTTCAGTTTATATAAGCTTTTTGGCCTGAAAGTTTGTTCAGAATCAGAATCGGTTTAATTGCCATGTATTTTACATTGTATGCATTCTAGGATTTCTTTTTTGCTGAGTGTTCAAAATTGGTCAAACGAATTCCCAGTTCTTATTGTGTTGTCTCACAATTCAACAAGTGGAATAATAATTTGTTTACTTATACTAATAAATACTAATAAAATGGCTTTTGGGGACAAAACTCTACAAATCTGCAAATCACAAATGCTTTTCTGAGTTCACTAATGTTTTGCTAACAAATACATAGCTAATTTACTAGCTACGTGCTAGTAAAATAGCTCACAGTGGCTTTAAGTATCAACAACTTGTGTTCTCATCTATTTATTTTACAAGAGCCAATCCTATCCTAGCATGCAGCTTATGCATTGCATGCCATTTAGCTGTATTCTAACCTTGTGCATGGTCTAAAACCAAGTTTATTTAGTGTCATTATTAGCAACTAAGCCCATAATAATTTTTTTTTCAGAAGCTATTATTAGCAAACTTAACTAACACTTATCTATAAAGGTCACATTAGCATTAGCACAAAGTACTGTATACAACCATACAAAGGAGTATTGAAGGTTTTGAAGCAGTGCCATATATGATAAAAGGAAAAAAAAAGGGTGGGGAAATATGGCATTAAAAAAAAATAACATTTAACAAAGAACCAGTTTTATTGAACAGCTGTTAGTCATTGAACTCTATTAATAAACTGGATTGCACTTAATTCCCTGAACTAGAACTTTAACTAGAAAATTAAACTGCATTAGCTGAGCAGATTACAGAGTGATGTTTTCTATTTTTTTATTATTCTACTTATATTATTATTGTTATTATATTATTAATATAAATCATGAATTAGGTAAAGCATGGCAACTTTAATTTTAATATTTATGTAATATTTATAACTTTAATTTTATGTTGTTTTGTACAATGCAACATGTATTTTTGGCCAATGCCCTCAGTCAAGTTTGATATTTGGCCTTTACAGGGAAAAAAAACGTGAGCACCTCTGTTTTAAAGAATTCTTCAAGAAGAAGGGGAAAAATTTAATCTTGGCATTCTGGGACAAGTACAAAATGTTAATACTGTTTTTAAAAACATTTTAATGTTTAATTATTAAATAATGAGCTTTACTCTGTCAGGACTAAATATAAGATGGCCAACAGGACAATATATACAACAAGATATCTTATTAGATAATGGTCTAAAACAAAACAAAGGTGTGTGGTTTTTCTATACTTAGAACTGCAAAGGAAATGTTTGCTAGCTTGCTATACCTGACATTATCAGATTGGCTATAAAGTTGTTGTTTTTTTTTGGGGTCGCTTGCCGCTATTTGGTGAAGCCGAAACAAAGGGAACCTAACCTTAAAATGAATCTACTGCTAGAATACGGCATTAACTAGCAAAAAAATCTAACTGATTTAAATAAACCTGACTGCTTTCTTCATTTTCTAAGCTTCTCTTAGCTACATTAGCCTCGGTGCTCGAGTGCATATTTGAGAACCAAACCTCAGACAACACACCGTTGTTTGCATTTGTAATTTGTAAACACACGCCCTTGTGTGTATATTAATCAAAAGTCGGGTAAAAATGAGAAAAGTAAGTGAGGCACGGTAAATATTCACCAGTGTATTCCTTCTCAAATGACTTCTGTCACTAATTCGTTCATGCCTGGCTTCTCTAATGAGATTAATAAGACTGATTATACCTGTCTTTCAGACTGCCGTTGTCATGCTAATTCTAAATTCATATTAATCGTTTATCAGACATCATCATAAACATGTTACACCAGTGAGAACATTGAATCTGCTGTTTTTCCTTATACACTCATCACCCCTGCTGTTCCTGTGTTATTTGCATGTTACCTCAATCAATTTGTGAACAGATAATGGGCCGAACCCACATGTCTACCTACAGACTAACACACTTGCACACCACGTACCAAACCAGTAGTCCCAGAATCATAGGAAATACACTCCTGATCACAGCGTGTTTACCTCAGAAAAAGTGCCTTAATGCGGTGCAGAGTTGAAGCAGGTGTGTTAGAAGGTCATATATTTGAAACACAGGCGTAGAGTAGACCACAGGTAAAAGGGAATTGGTGTGTGTGTGTGTCACCTGTGGACCAACTGCACAAATACAAACACAACTAAACTTATTTTACAGAAAAAATGTGTTTGACGTTTTCACAAGGGAATGTCTGTCAAGCATTTTTTTTTTTATATTGTTACAGTAGATACTCTTCAAGACACTTCTACATTCTGATACCTAGGTGGTGGAACAAACATTTGTTTTCAAACAATGTACAGATCTATCTATAAAAAAGGTCTAGCTTTTCTAATAATATTCTCTTGCAGCTGAATTTTTTAGACTTATATACAGTATCTCACAAAAGTGAATACACCGCTCACATTTAAGTATATCTTTTTTAAGGGACAATACTATAGAAATGAAAATTAGATATATTTTAGAGTAGTCTTGTATAGCTTGTATAGCAGTACAGATGTACTGTCCTCTGCAAAATGTCAAAATAGTTCAAGTTCATTTCTATAACGCTTTTCACAATGAACATTGTCTCAAAGCAGCTTTACAGAATGTAATTATAAAACAAAAAATAATAATTTTAATATAAGTTTATACTTATATAGTGTGGCAACAAAAGTGAGTACACCCTAAGTGAACATGTCAAAACTGCATCCAAAATGTCAGTATTTTGTGTGAGCACCACTGTTATCCAGCACTGCCTTAATCCTCCTGGACATGGAATTCACCAGAGCTGCACAGGTTGTTGCTGGGATCCTCTTCAACTCCTCCATAATGACATCACGGAGCTGCTAAATGTTAAACACATGACACTTCACCTTCCACTTGAGGATGCCGCACAGGTGTTCAATAGGGTACAGGTCTGAAGACATACTTGGCCACTCCATCAGCTTCACCTTCAGCTTCCTCAGCAAGGTAGTTGTCATCTTGGCGGTGTGTTTGGGGGCGTTTTTATGTCGGAAAACTGCCGTCCGACCCAGTTTCTGCAAGGAGGGCATGATTTTCTGATTTAGAATGTCACATTGCATGTTGGAATCCATGTTTCCTTATAAATAATAAACTATTTTTAAATAAAAATTATAAATAATAAACCGCAGCTCCCCAGTACAAGTAGCACTCATGTAGCCACAGACCATGATGCTACCACCACCATGCTTGACTGTAGGCAAGACACAATTTTCTTTGTGCTTCTCACCAGAGCATCACCACACATGCTGGACACCATCTATGTCAAACAAGTTTATCTTAGTCTCATCAGACCACAGGACATGGTTCCAGTAATTCATGCTCTTGGTCTTCAGCAAACTGTTTGCAGTTTTTTTTCGATTGCCAGCTTCAGAAGAGGCTTCCTTCTGGGACGGCAGCCATGCAAACCAACTTGTTACAGTCTGAGCACTGACAAGCGGACCTTCCATGTATGCAAACTGAAAAGCAATGCTGCAGCACTCATTTGTTTGTATTTTGAAGCCAAATTTCTGCATCTGACTTGAGGTTCTATGATTGACTTTTGGCTCACGCACACACTCATGGTTCTGGACACCCACTCGACTCTCTCTGCATCCGCCCGTGCTCAGCCACCGCTCGGAGAGACCCTTCCGCTCTCCTCTGCTTGGTGTGTCTCTCCCCCCGAGGCTGGTGTCTTTCTCCTATTTATTGTCATTACCAGAACGAAGCAGAGAGCACTGATAAGTCTCATCAGCTACAGGTGTAGTCTTACTGCTTGTTTCTTTCTGGTCGCACTCCATTCGCGAACCGCTGCCACACTCAGTTTGAGGGTGTTACGGATCTTCTTATAGCCTCGGCCATCTTTGTGGAGAGTAACAATTCTAATTCATACATCCAGTGGTCAGTATGAGAGAATTTAACTTAAATCACGGATGCGTGGATAACTAGATGGATGGATTGATGGATGGATGGATGGATGGATGGATGGATGGATGGATGGATGGATGGATAAATGGATAACAGGATGGCTAGTTAGATAAACAGTTGGTTAAAAGACCATATATAATACTATTATACCTATACACTCTGTAACTGCTTCTATGCTATTTTTATTCCTGTATCGTCTACAAGGATACAAGAACCACCCCATCAACCTGTATACATCATAAACCTCCTTCATTTCTCATACACTCAGTATCCCCCAAAGAACAAATCTACAACCTTGTACATCCCATAACAACCCATGTACATCCCAAAGTACAGCTTTCATGCCTTATAGAAAACTATATACCAGATATAATGTTATCTGAGTCCATACTAACACCATGTATACCAGCTAGGATTAGAATGTACACCTGGTCATAATAAAACTGCATTAACATTTATCCCTGCAAATTACAAAATGGGATTTCTTATAGCTGTAGCTTTATGTTGTGCTGTAGCTCTATGTTGTGTGTTGTAGCGCTATGTTGTTTAGTGTAGCACCAGGGTTCTGGAGGAATGTTGCCTCATTATAACTGTGTACTTTGTTGGATCGGCTCATTCGGATCAGCTGTCCACTGTGTAGTGTTTGGTAAAAAATGACAATAAAAGCCTCTTGATTTAACTTAAATTGATGGTAATATAAAGGGTGTAGTCTTTTTGGATAGTGTTCAAGGGGCACATATCAGATCTATAGAAATAATACAGTTTCAAAATAAAGTTAGCTTATTGTATAAAACTAGCCACTGTGCTAGTCTGCTGTATGTGCTGAATGCCAAGGCTATATTGATGGCTATGGTAAGTAGCTGGTTAAAGATGCTGTGCAAATCGTCTGGAAATTACTTTTTTCCTTTTTCAAAAACCCCTGATGTTAAGGTGGCTGTAGCTCCATGCGACTGTTGGGGTGTCCAATATACCACTTTGTTGATGTTTAACTAGAGAGCTCATGTGCCTTTTCATTAGATCTTATCTTCTTGTGTGTGTGTGTGTTGATTCTGTCTCTCTCCCTCTTCACAGACACCTCTTCGGCATCAGAAGACGAGGGACGGATGGCGTCGTCATCATCACCGTTCCAGGCACCCAACCCGAATGTGGAACACTGGTTCAACAGAGTCATCCATCACCACTGCTCATCCACGTCCTCCTCCGCCTCCTCCACTTCATCCTATCCTGGTGGGCGGAGCCATCACAGCACTAACTCCGCCTCAAACTCTGCCACAGCTGCTACTGTTCTGGCCGACGTCATGGCTCACACACAACTCGGTCAGTACCTCGAAAGCTTCTCACTATGGTTCTACAAAGGTATTATATATGGCCCTCTGTATCCTCTAATACCTTGTATAGAACATACATTACACATACTTTAACATGATTTCTGTAAAGCTGCTTTGAGACAATGTCTGTTGTGAAAAGCGCTAAAGAAATAAACTTGACTTGACTTGACATGACATGCTGTTACTTTGCACTACCATCATGTACATTTTATCTATATATTTTATACTAAACCTCAGAAACCTTCTGTAGTATAATGAACATTATCTCATACATCTGTAAACATTATAATACACCTCCTATACCTCGTAATGCCCTTTTTGAAATACTTCTGCACTGCACCTGAATCGTGTCTTATTTCTTTACATCTTCACCTTTTTACACCTTTTACACCTCTCTGTCATGCTTCTTATAATTGTAAAATATATAACTTTTTTTTAATGCTGAAACTTTTCTTTTTTAATTTTTTTCATAAAAATCAGTATAAAAAAAAGTTGGGACATTTTACATTTTCCCAAACCTGACCCAAACCTGTCAGCATGACTGACACATCACTGTGCACAAAGCCAGCTCCATGAAGATATACATGAGTTGGAGTAGAAGATCTCCCGCAATAGAGCTCTGGCTGGCCTCAACCCTACTGAACACCTTTGGATTGAATTGGAACGCCTCCTCGTCCTCCAGACTTTACTCACACTCTTGTGGCTAAATGAAACTCACACATATCTCAGCTAGTACACTAGTGGAATGTGTTCTCAGAAGAGTGGAGGTTATTATAACAGCAAATTTAGGAATCTTATACGAATCTTGTGGTCGGGTGTTCACAAACTTATGATCATATTGTACATTTCAGAACAACATTAAAGCATTGAAGAAAAATAAAAATGCTTTATAACCAGGCCAAACATTTAAAACACGAAAATAAGGTTTTATTTTCTAAAATTATATTTGTTTGTGTTAGTTTTTTCCACTTCACATTTCTTTACTACATTAAAAATACGGCCTATATTTTGAATACCTTTCATACAGTATATACGCCTTATAACCATACAGCTGCCAGGATACAACTTGATGAGATGAGATGAGATGAGATGAGATGAGATGAGATGAGATGAGACGAGACGAGACGAGACGAGATGAGATGAGAAAAAACTTTATTAATCCCGAAGGATATTCTTGTACCAGAGAATGCTCCTACAAAGAATGCAAACACGAAATAGTTAAAGTAAACATTATAGTTATAGTAAAAATTTAAAAATGATATTGCTCATGATAATGTGAAGATATTGCACATAAAAAATAAAAATTATGACATTATATTGCACGTGCAAAAACATACAACTATAGAGGTGAAGCTAGTGCATCTATTATTTTTAGACTATTACCATTATGACCACTAGCCCTTCTCCTTACAAAAGGGGGAGGAGTAATAAAATGTGATCTCCACAGGAAGAAAAGACCTCTTGTGACATTCCGTTATTCACCAAACATCCCCCATATTAAACCCCAAATTCCCCCAAATACACCATACACCATGCAACTATCTATATACTCTATAATTACTACTACACTATTCATTTTCCTTTATCCTCAACTCTACAACTCTCTAAATATTCCCTAAACAACAAATTTAATAAATGCTACATTTCTAGAATACGCTCCGTATATCCCGTAGCACCCTGTATACATAAACTTTATATCATTTACAATATCATCTGAGTTCATACTAACAGCATGTTTACTGTATATGCTAGAATTAAATTTTACACAGAGTATAATGAAAATGCATTTACATCTGTGGTATTTGGCAGACATTCTTATCCAGATGAATTTCTAATGATGTTGTTTATAGAGCTGAGTAGTGGAGGGAATAAGGGCTTTGCTCAAAGGCACCTCACTGGCAGCTTGGTGGTGTTGAGGAAATGAACTTTCCAATCAAAAGTCTAACATCGTAACCACTCAGCCAGCACTTCCTAAAGAGAAAGTTCTGACTAGTTGATCTTCTACTTGCGGGTAGGCTTGCGGATAAACCTGACCTCTGTACCCTAGTGTTTTGTGTCAGTATCAGGGATTTAAACACATCTTTTGCCATAAATGTGAAACTCTGAAAGGTGAATCATGCCTCTGGCATGGGTCTCTTTTGCTGGCTCTCTTTTTGGTGGCTTTTTGTTGGCTTGTCTGTTAAGCTGTGAAGCTTATCATCCCTAATACTCTCACTGCCAGCGTTTTTTCCACGAGTGAAGAGAAATAGCTATTTCCTCCTCCATGTTTTTTTTTTTTTTTTTTTTTTTAATTGGACCTCATTTTGACATCTTCTTGACAGTTTTCTGAAATGTTCCAGCTGCTTTTTGACAAGCTGTGTGCTTTTTTATTTTCTTGTGTGTACATACAACGACTATCAGTTGTCAAACTGTTTTACTCAGCGTCCCTTTGACTTCAGATTTCTGAAGTCTCTATTTATAGAGTTAGAAACAGTTTTCCTGAATAATAAACAATATTATACAGAATACATTTATTGGACCACATTAAAGCAGTGAATAGATAGATAGACAGACAGACAGGCAGGCAGGCAGGCAGGCAGGCAGGCAGGCAGGCAGGCAGGCAGGCAGGCAGGCAGGCAGGCAGGCAGGCAGGCAGGCAGGCAGGCAGGCAGGCAGGCAGGCAGGCAGGCAGGCAGGCAGGCAGGCAGGCAGGCAGGCAGGCAGGCAGGCAGGCAGGCAGGCAGGCAGGCAGGCAGGCAGGCAGGCAGGCAGGCAGGCAGGCAGGCAGGCAGGCAGGCAGGCAGGCAGGCAGGCAGGCAGGCAGGCAGGCAGGCAGGCAGGCAGGCAGGCAGGCAGGCAGGCAGGCAGGCAGGCAGGCAGGCAGGCAGGCAGGCAGGCAGGCAGGCAGGCAGGCAGGCAGGCAGGCAGGCAGGCAGGCAGGCAGGCAGGCAGGCAGGCAGGCAGGCAGGCAGGCAGGCAGGCAGGCAGGCAGGCAGGCAGGCAGGCAGGCAGGCAGGCAGGCAGGCAGGCAGGCAGGCAGGCAGGCAGGCAGGCAGGCAGGCAGGCAGGCAGGCAGGCAGGCAGGCAGGCAGGCAGGCAGGCAGGCAGGCAGGCAGGCAGGCAGGCAGGCAGGCAGGCAGGCAGGCAGGCAGGCAGGCAGGCAGGCAGGCAGGCAGGCAGGCAGGCAGGCAGGCAGGCAGGCAGGCAGGCAGGCAGGCAGGCAGGCAGGCAGGCAGGCAGGCAGGCAGGCAGGCAGGCAGGCAGGCAGGCAGGCAGGCAGGCAGGCAGGCAGGCAGGCAGGCAGGCAGGCAGGCAGGCAGGCAGGCAGGCAGGCAGGCAGGCAGGCAGGCAGGCAGGCAGGCAGGCAGGCAGGCAGGCAGGCAGAGATGTCTTTGGAAATAATGAGTTCCCACAGTTTGCTGTGTTGCAGTTTTATACTTTTGAATCATTCTATACTCAATGCCTAATAATAAAGCAAAAACCAGATTTGTGCTGAATGTATTCACATCAGAAAACTGAAATATTACACTGACAAAGATCCTTTGCTCTGACAAACGAAATGCACACTATATGTACCAACATTTGTAGACACCTGGCCATACGTTTGTATTGTGCTTTTTTGCAAATCCCATTCCCAATTTAGTTCCTATTTGCCATTATAATAACCTCCACTCTTCTGGGAAGATGTTCCACAACATTTTAATTTGTGCTTGTAGAAATTTGGTGTTTGTTCAGTCATGCACTGATGTAGCAATGTAGGAAAGATTCGCACAGCTAAAAACTCAGGTCAGAGCGAAAACTAAGACATGAGCCCAGAGTAACTGGCTGCAGAGCGCATAGACAGGATTGTGTCAACGCTCAGATCTGGAGAAAGTAAGCCGAAAGATTTCTCAAACTTTATTTCTAGAGCACCTCATATGGAAAGGAAGACGTACCACAGAAAAAACTGGATCGCTATTGGTTTTAAAGCAGCAATGAGGGAGTATCAAAAATGTATTGGGGTAAGATTCAACAATCCACATTATCCTACATAGACCTGAAACAGGATTTTAAACTTAAACCTGAAATCAATGTAGAGACGCTGATACGGGAGCAATGTGATCTTTTTCTTCACCCTGGTGCATTAAAGGTTCTTAGCAAAGTCTTCATAAAAAAAGTTTACAAGAACCAGGACTCTACCAAAGCACAGCCAAACTGAGCCATTAAGAGACGCAGGTCGTGGTACTGTAAGAATTATAACCTTGAATTTACGGGTTGGATTCTGGAGATCATGTTTTGGAAACGGCAGAAACTTGCAGGATCAACCAACACTGTAACACTGATCTGGACTTTATTCCCCTTCTCATTGCAAGACCACTTTGGCCTTCATGCTTGTTCTTGAAAATGCAACATTAATACTTGTATTGTATAAATTGTATAAATCATTGTAAGGAGCAGTGAACAGAAAGAGATTAGTTGATTTTAGTTCTTTGAATTTAAAGCCATTTAAAGTAATTCTCTCAGGGACACTGAGGATTATCAAGTGGGAAATTCTTTCCAGGAGCCTGGAGAGCCTTCGACAGTTTTTTTTTATCTGGGAGAAGAAAACGATCACACTCTTGGAGCTGTAACGCTTGTTCCTCTTGTAGCATACAATTATGTTTTTTATTATTATTTTGTATAGTACTTAATGGTGTATAATGTAGCTGTTTACTGTAATTAACACCTATCAGGTATAAAATGATGGCCACCTGTCTAATATTGTGTTGGTTCCCCCTTTTGCTGCCAAAACAGTTCTGACCCTTTAAGCATTAACACCATGAACTTCTTAAGCAATTTGAACTAGAAAATCAGTGTTATTCACTTCACCGCTCGTGTTATAATGTCCTAATGTTATGCCTGAACGGTGTAACGTGACTATATCAGTATGCAGGTTGTATAACATATAACACTTTATGAGTTTAGAGATTTACTGCAGATTATACATTTCCCTCCCTTGGCATTTTGCCATCTTTTCATATCCGATGATGATTTTGTTTTCCACCTCTGACAGATAACCACTGCGCTCCTCCGGATGTCACCGGGCTCTCCGAGAGATCGCAGGTAGCCTCGGTGAGAGGTCTTCCTCGCGGATACACACACACACACCCGAGCAGCGCTATGGACACGGCTGACGGTGAGTCCTCGCATCGCCACGGCAACAGCGTTCGCCTGTCTCTGACACGCGCACACACAAACACACACACACACACACACACACACACGTCGCAGCCAATCGGCTCGCAATGAAGAAGCTGCTTGCGTCCCGTCAGCCGCAGCGTCTCATTTCACGCTTTCTACATCCACACCCACAGACTCGTGCCGTTCTTTATCAGGTTCATCCGTGTGTAATGTGACATCTTTTATAGCGTTGATCTTATAGGTACACTTTCACCGTGGGCCGTTTGAGATTGAATTATTAAAGCATTCCCACGCTTGGCAGCCGATTATTAAATCTGTAGCGAGTAATTAATATTAAATGTTCAATTTAATGACAATGCTGAAGCATGAATATGGAATATGCACGAGCACTGATTAATTTTTGTTGGATCTTTGTTAGAGCGATGCTTATATAAGGTACTGAACAGAAGCCTGGCACTGAATAAGATACAAATATGTTCTGTGACCTTGGTGTTTTGGTGTGTGTGTGTGTGTGTGTGTGTGTGTGTGTGTGTGTGTGTGTGTGTGTGTGTGTGTGTGTGTGTGTGAGAGAAAGCCAACAGAAGAATTACAGCCATATGTGGTTCTTTCCCGAACTGTTACCACAAAGCTGGAGGGACACAATTTTATGTCTTTGGATTCGATAGCATTAAATTAACCTGACCTTAATTTCAACTAAACCAAACCTGTTCCAACATGACAATGCCCCATTGCATAAAGCCCACTCCATGAAGATAGTCTTTCTAAAGGTTGGAGTAGCAGATCTTCAGTGGTCTGCTATAGAGCTCTGAACACCTTTGGGATGAATTGGGATGAGCACAAATTTCCACACTCCAAAATCTAGTGGAAGATCTTCCCAGAAGAGTGGAGGTTATTGTAACAGCAAATGGGGATTTAATGTGGAATGGGATGTTCAAAAAGCACATAATGTATGAGTTTTATTGTCAGGTGTCCACAAACTTCTGGATATATATAGTATTTAATTGTGTGTGAATTATTGTCAGGTGTCCACAAACTTCTGGATATATATAGTATTTAATTGTGTGTGAATGTATGTATTTGTGTGTATGACAGTACAGATGATTGTGTGTGTTTGTGTGTGTGTGTGTGTGTGTGTGTGTGTGTGTGTGTGTGTGTGTGTGTGTGTGTGTGTGTGTGTGTGTGTGCGTGCTTTTTTTTGAGGGAAGGTACATAAAGTGATGTGACTACGGTCACACTGCAGCTGTTTTTTTTACCCTGAGCTATAAATATGTGCCTAGTCTTCACAGCACATATACAGTACACACACCACTATCTAGACAGCTCACTGTACACCACACACACACACACACACACACACACACACACACACACACACACATTCTCCATGGATTCATCCTGTCACTGCAGTCTTCAGCGACTCATTATTTTTCTGTTTCACTTTATTTTCTGTCTTGATAATGTGTTAATTTTGTGTCATTGTGAATGTCTAAAACATTATCAAGCCATCAGCATCTTTTCAGTTGCTGTTCTGTATATTAATAATATTATATAATGTACAGTATTAGTTTGATGTATTTGTTCTAAACAGTTTGCTTATATATTTGCATTGAACTACATGCGGCAATAATGACTACAGTACAAAAGGGACAAATGTGAAGTATCCCTAAGAAGATCCATAAATATTTATATGTTGACATATTGTGCATAAATATCCTATAATTGGAGTTCAAATGAATTGAATATGAGTTTTAAGTTACATAGTTGCAGCTTTCATTTCAGAGTATTTGCATTCAAATTATTTGAATATATAGAAGAGACAAAATTTTCCAAATGTGTTCCCTTTTTAAGGGACCAAAATTAAGCAGACAATTCACCAAAAGCCCCTGAAAGACCACATTAAACAACTCTGAATGGCAGCAGAATCCATTCCCTGGTGTTCAAGTCAACTATCAGGAGAAGTCTTTACCAAAACACACAGAGTAAATACACTAAATACGGTAATAACCACAAGATGTAACCAGTCGTTACATCTACATTTATGGCATGTGGCAGACACTCGTATCCAGAGCGACTTACAACTGAGCTAAAAGGGTTATGGGCCTTTCTCAAGGGCCCATCAGGACCCCTCAAATGACCAGATAAAAGTTAGGCAAAAAAAAATAAAAATTCAAGGGACATAGATCAACTTAGAAGGATAAAGCAGCATGATGAATTCTGAATTGTACAAAACTTTTATCTGCTAACACTCATAGCCAAATGCTTCAAAACCCATTGGACAGTGTTTCACAGTGCAGATGGACAACAGTCTACTGAATTCCAATCCCATTGGGACACATTTATGAAGCTTGAGGCAAAATGAACTAAAAACAAACAGAAGTGAAAAGAGTTGCTGCCAAGACATGGCACAGCATCACAAGGGAAGAAACCCAACTTCTGTTAACGCCTATGGGTTCCAGACATCAGACATTGTTCAACTTTTTGGTTGAAAGATCCTCAAATTAGGGTGAAGGTAATAGGCAGTAAATAATAATTATTATTATTATTTATACTATTATTTTTTTATATTTTGGTAAAAAAACTGAATCCCAATCATTTTGTCAAGGTTTAATATTTATGGATCTAATTGTATACAATATAGTGTCATGTATAATATGTATAATATTTATCTGTGTGTGTGTGTGTGTGTGTGTGTGTGTGTGTGTGTGTGTGTGTGTGTGTGTGTGTGTATATATATATATATATATATATATATATATATATATATATATATATATATATATATATAGTATATATATATATATATATATATATATATATATATATATATATATATATATACACACGCACAAATATTAGGGCTGGCAAATTCATTTTAATGGCACCGATTTTATTAATGCAGAATGCATTTCTGTTTAGCCATTTTTATTAAAAATATAAATAAATAAATATAAGAGGCGAAATTCAAACCTTCAACACACATTTATTCATGATGTCCTTTCTTTACTCAGATATTTAAAAAAATGTACTTTGCTAAAAATTACTTTAATCATTAAACAATTGTTTTACTGATTAAGTCTCAAATCAGCACCAACATCCGTCATGAAGCACACATCCGGCAATTAAAACCGTCCGTGTGGAAACATAGTAAAAGTACCATTTGGTGTCCTGATTATTGACGTAATTTTAAATAATGTATTTACTTTAAAAAAATGTATTAAGAAAATTTTTTAAGTTTGGTTTTTCACTTTATATATAATTATATACATACATTTGCATAAATAAATAAATATTCCATCCATATTTGTCCATGTCCATGTTGATTAGAGTTAATTACTTTTCTTAAAATAATACAATTTGTATATATACACACACACACACACACACCATACTATTTATATCTTTTAAAATATATCCAAGTTTCATTTCTATAGTATTGTTCCTTGGGTAGATACTAAAATGGTTGCTGTGATGTGAGGGGTGTACTCACTTTTGTGAGATACTGTGGAAATAATCCAGTATATTATTACACATTATTGTGCTATATCTTTTTATGATTTCTAATATTTAGAATATATAAATATATGAAGATATTTTGTAATATATAATAAGTTATCATCCATATTTTTTATGATTTTTAATATTTAGAATATATATAAAAATGATTTTATTCATATTAGTATGTTGATGTACTATGCAGTGGACATATCGATGTTTACTCCATTCATAAAAAAATCTCTTGACTTTACTTGGCAGCACCATGTTGCCAGGCAGTATAGTCAAATCAAAACTGGTCCAATCAGAAAGCCTAAACACTCCGGGTGGGTGGAGCCAAGTGTCTACTGAGCACAGAGTCAGAAAGACTCTTAAGGTTGTCCCGTCGTGATGAGACAGAAAGGCTGTGATGTGAAAGCATCCATGCATCCCTTCATGTTTTCATCTCATCCCATTCATTTTTATCTCCTCCATCCCTCTTTCTGTCTCTCCTTCTCTCTCTGTCTCTCTCTCTTTCACCTGAAGGTGTCCCCGTGAACAGTCGTGTTTCGTCTAAAATCCAGCAGCTTTTGAACACACTGAAGAGACCCAAGCGGCCGCCGCTGCGTGAGTTCTTCGTGGACGATTTCGAGGAGCTCCTGGATGGTAGGTTAAGAGGAAATGCATTATCTAGAGAGAGAAAAAAAAAACAGGAACAGTGCCCCCAATTATTCGTTTGACCTGTCGGACTAACATTTCGGAACTAACACTAAGGGGAATGTTTAATAATCTGAAGAACACAACTTGGATCCTGTTGGGACCAGCTTGAGTTATTGGATATTTAAATTCTAGACACTTTGGTGTCAGGAACTTTTAGTCCAGTGCTAGAACATCTCACCTTTCCCCCCTAGCAATACAAAGAGACATTCATATTGTACAGATATATTAGTTTGTTACCTCTGGTGGGGTTGATGCAGTGAACACAGTGTCCCAAATCAGCTTCACAGAGATCAAGAGGTTTAATAAATAAATGTAAGTTTAGTGCCTATACGTTTATCCCTAATAAGTGGGCCAGTGGCAACAGTGGCAAGGAGAAATACGCTGATGGTATCAGAAAGAAACCTCTGTACCAATATGATCCTCCACGCCTACTTAAAACTAAAGGTGCAGGCTATTTGTTGGTAACTCAAATAATGAAGACTACAGCAGGGGGCAGATGTTTCTCTTATAAACCCCACAGTTATTTAACAGCCTTCCAATCCAGATTTACAAGGGAACCCATCCTCATCTCTGTGGCATCGAATGTCCACAGTTTCATATTTGTTGAGGCGTCTGTTTAGTGACAGGAGCTTAAATGCAGAACTGTTCATGCAAATTGCAGTCCTAAGCCATTGTAGTGGACTGTTGATATTAATTACAGTCCAAATCCATTCTCAAAGTTCTCGAGTTGCTCACTAACTTCCAGAGTTGGACAGTAGCTTTTTCACGTATCTGCACATTACTGAAGTATTTCCATTTAAGGAGACTTTAACTTTAACTTCACTACATTTCAAAGTCTAATTTTTTACCTTTTACTCAACTACATTTTATTCATGGGGATAAAAACGTAACTGGTCAATCTCACAGCAAGCCGCCGATCAGGGTCGAGCGCGCGCTCTGTTTTGATTTTTCCACTTGGTGTGTATCTACTCATCACCAACATACAGTTGAGCATCAGTTCAACAGCAAGCAGAACATTTTGAGAGGAATAAATGATGACTCAAACTTGCCGCATTTGCAATTTTTTTGAAGTAGCTGAAAAGAAGGTTTGGGGCTCATGATCTTTTTAATAGATATCAACCGTTCTTTGACTTTTTTATATCATTCTATTAATAGATTGTTGTGCTAAGAGTAACATTTCACATGAACAGACTTGATTAAGCCAAAAGTCTTGTGACAAAAATTATAATAGAAACATTAATAAATCATAGTACATTGGATACTTACATACATTTTACTGAGTATCTCTCTTTTAACTAAACTACATGGTTTGTGTACTTCATCCACCACTGGTAACTTCATGGATCTTAATGTTTTACATGTAGATTGAATTTCTTGGCTTTAAGTAGCTTTGAAATTACTATTATGGTATTTAAGATTTAGGTTGTGAGCACAAATAGGCCAGTAAACAGTATATACTGTGAATAAGGATATTTTGATTTGACAGAAAACTATTATTTAGTGAAATTTCTGTCCTATAAATACTGGTGAAGCTACACCCGGCCCGGTAAACAAAGTGTGTGTCATGCAGGATGTTTGCAGCAAACATGGGTCATTCGTGTTGTTCTGGCCGTGCACATGCACTCCAAACCATTTCTTGTGTTTCAAAAAGATGGGTGGATTACACATAGGGTGGAGTGTGAAGTTTGCTTAGCTTAGTGTATACGGTCTCCGCTTCTTTTTATTCATCTACATTTATCACTGTTTATTGACACACACACACACACACACACACACACCTACACACACACTAATCTTTTCTTAGGGTGACATAAATAGCAGCATAGCAGTTAACTACTAAAAGACACCGATTTTTTTCATTCTCTTTATTGCTCTCTCTCTCTCTCTCTCTCTCTCTCTCTCTCTCTCTCTCTCTCTCTCTCTCTCTCTCTCTCACTCTCTGACATTCTTTTATTGGTCTACAGTATTGCATTTTTGTGTTGATCTCTCCATCCACCCATCCATTTACTTATCTATCAGTCATTCCAGTAATTCATTCAGTAATCCATCCTTCCAATTATCACTCCACTCCTCACTGCCTCTCTACATCGACCCGCCTCGACGAAACATCACAACCATCTGTCGATTCACTCATCCATTCATCCTTTAATTAATCAAATATATAAATCTAAATACAGACTCTCTCAATCTGTCCATCCGCCTAGTCGTTTATCCATCCACTCATTTTCCATTTAATTAAAATTTTTTCACCCAGCCTCCGTAATGTAGCTTGTAAGAACGCATCCAACCACTTTTTTTCTTTTATCAGTCCATTTATTAGTCTATCCTTTTAGGTTCACCACCTATACTTGGGATATTTCGCTTAATATTTTATTGACGCATCTGTCCATCAGTTCACATTAAAAAATTATGTACATTGATTTAATTGACACTTATATGAATTTATGTACATGGACATGATATCGTGAGTGTGTGTATTCTATCCAGGGTGTATTCCCACCTCCTGAGCAATGATCCCAATATCAGCTCGGGATGTCATGTGACTCAGGGTAAAGCTGAAGATAAATAGATTAACGAGTGTGTTAATTCTCGCTCTCACCCACTTTTTTCCTCTTTGTCTCTCTTTGTAGTCCAGCAGCCAGACCCTAACCAGCCCAAACCCGAGGGGGTCCAGATGTCTCCTCTACACGGCGAGATGTTGGACGTAGGGACAAAATGGGCGCCGTCTCTCCTGGCCTCTCTGCATCGATGGGGCACTACGCTCCCTAAAAGCCCCTGTCTCACATCACTGGACAACACGGGCAAACCTCTTTACACCCTCACATACGGTACACAGCATTACCCATGAGACACATCAGTGTATTAATGATCAGTATTGTCACAATAATGTACAATTTATTGAAAATATTTTGTATTGATTTATTTGTTTTTGTGTAACAGGGAAGTTATGGACACGCAGTCAGAAACTAGCATACACACTCTTGAACAAACTCAGCTCCCGGAACGAACCACTGCTGCGGCCTGGGGACAGGGTGGGACGTCTCATTCATCACCATGAGCAGAGATTAAAAGAACAACTTTTCCGAAAATAAAATAAATCCTTCTTATTACTTTTTATAGAGGCCAAGTCGATTAGCTAGGACGTGTCTTGTGTCTAAACTTTAGTTTTGTCCTAGAGCTACAAGGCTAAAAGTGTTAACATTTCAGGGAAGCTAGTAGCCTCCAGTTTAGCATTAAGTTCATTAGATGCCTTAAACATAAAATACTAGAATCACAGTACTATATAATACATGTATCTATTAGCTTTCATTAGAATACAGTAGACAACAGTATTTGACTCAGAAGGTGAAATTGAATTATAATGTTCAATTCATGTGTATAAGGATTTTATTTATTTATTAATTTTCAACATACATTTGAGTTGATTTTTTCACTAGAAATGTCAGATTTGTAGCTAAGATTTTGCTACTTTGTTATGCTGGAACTCTGAGCCAACACATAGTTAGCTAGCTTGTATTTTTTGTAATTTATTATACATCATCTGGATGGAAGCATATGTCTCTCTATCACCATTAATAGTGTTTTTAATTTTATTATGTGGTGAAAGTTTTTGGTTGGTTAAAGGTCTGGACTTCAGGCGTGCTGTTGTAATAGATGCGGTATGCGATTTAGCATTGTCTTACTCAAATATGCAAGAGTTTCCCTGAAAAAGACATTTCTGGATTGGAGCAGTTATCGCTTTCAAACCTGCATATACTATTCAGCATTGATGGATCCATTCCAAATGTGCAGGCCGCCCATTCCACAGGCATTAATTTACTCCCATACCATCAGAGATGCGGCTTTTTGAACTAGGCACTGATAACAAGCCAGATGGTCCCTATCCTCTTTAGTCCAGAGGACTTGTGTCATTGGTTTCCAAAAAGCATTTAACATTTTGGTGCATCCGACTAAAGAACTGTTTTTCACTTAAATAGTAAATTTTAAATGAGCTTTCATCTTCACCTGTGGATTCTTCTTTGTATGGTAGAGATTCAACGTGCATTTGTGGAAGACTGTGTTCACAGACAATTATTGCTGGAGTTGTTAATGAGCCCATGCAGTGATTTCCAGTACAGAATCATGCCTGTTTTTAATGCAGTGCCACCCAAGGGCCTGAAGATCACAGGCATCCAATTTATTTCTTGCCCTTTCTTGCCCTTGCCTCTTGAGCACAGAGATTTCTCCAGATTCCCTGAAACTTTTAATGATATTATGTATATTATAATTATTTAAAATCAAAAGACACAGTTTTTACAGGTTGGTGAACATCTGCCCATCTTTACTTCTGAGAGACTTTGCCTTTCTACCGTGTTTCCTCAAAAATAAGACCGGGTCGTGTATTAATTTTTGCTCCGAAAAATGTGGCTTATTTACAAGGATGTCTTATATTTTCAACAATCTACCAGTACATTTATTTATGTATGGTATAAAAATCTATATCATCCACTTAGACACAACGGCACCCGCTTGGGTATTTACAAATATGAATATTATATTACTAAAATAATAATTATTATAATATATTAATATTATATTACTTTAATTATTATTATTATATATGAATTATTAATTTTTTATAAATAACGACATCATTGTGTGATGAAACAGACCTATAGTATTAACGTAAACAAAACATTGATATATAGTTTATTATTATTTTATATCTGAGTAAATAAAGGGTGTTGTGAATAAATGTGTGTTGCTTTGAAGGTTTTAATTTCACCTCTTTTATATTTATTTATTTATAATTTCAATAAAAATAGCCAAACAGAAATTCATGCTGCATTAATATCACGTGAATAAAATTAGTGCCGTTCAAATGAATTTGCATTAACGTTAATTTTAACAGCCCTGATTTTATATATATCAGGACTATACATAACAATAAGATCGTGTTTGATCTGCTACAGTTAGAGAAACTTTGATTTTATTCTCAGCTCAGCTTTTGATTTAAATGTTTGTTTAAAACAGAATGGGTTGATTATTATTGCAGTGTTTTTCACTGTGTTCTGTATCATTTTGTTCAGGTTGCTCTGGTTTTCCCCAACAATGATCCTGTGATGTTCATGGTGGCGTTTTACGGCTGTTTAATGGCAGAGTTAGTGCCTGTTCCCATAGAGGTGCCACTTACACGGAAGGTAACATACACACACACACACACACACACACACACACACACACACACACACACACACACACACACACACACACACACATTCACTCAAAATGTCATAGACACACGTGCGTGTGCTTCCTGTTACTGTGAGTCTGTGTGGCTCATTGCTGCTCTCTACAGGTAAAACTGTGTATATCTATTTATCTTTTAATTTGATGAGCTCTGTAGCCTGGATTCCCTTTCCTGATCTCTGAATGATTTTATGGACATGGTTAAATATTAAAATGTATTACACATAGATACATGCAGTATCTAACAAAAGTGAGTACACCCCTCACATTTCTTTTACTATATCTTCTCAAGGGACAATACTATATAATACTACTTTGAGTACAATTCTCTCATCCACTGGATGTTTAATATGGAACCTCATTAAAAAGACTCTCTGAGGATTTGAGAATTAGAATTGTTGCTCTCCACAAAGATGCTGAGGCTATAAGAAGATCAGTAACACCCTGAGTTACTGTACAGTGGCCAGGGTCATACAGAGGTTTTCCAAGAACAGGCCTCGTAAGGGTCCATTAAAGAAGTCGAGTTCCCGTGCTGTGTGTCAGGTGCAGAAGCTGTTTAAAAAAAAAACAGATTCATGAGTGCTGCAGCATTGATTTAGAGGTTGCAGAAGCAAGTCCGATTGTCAGTGCTCAGACCGTACGCTGCACACTGGTTTGCATGGCCGTCGTCCCAGAGGGAAAACTCTTCTGAAGCTGGCACACAAGAAATCCTGCGAACAGTTTGCTGTAGAACCCATCCAAGAGCATGAATTACTGGAACCATGTCTTGTGGTCTGATGTGACAAAAAACTTTTTTTTTTTTTACCTCAAATGGTGTCCCGCATGTGTGGTGACGTCCTGGTGAGAAGTACCAAGAAAATTGTGTCTTTCCTACAGTCAAGCATGGTGGTGGTAGCATCATGGTCTGGGGCTGCATGAGTGCTGATGGTACTGTGGAGCTGAGGTTCATTAAGGGAAACATGGATTCCAACATGTACTGTGACATTCTGAAGCAAAACATGACGTCCTTCTTTCAGAAACTGCGCCAAACGGCAGTTTTCCCAGTAAATCTGTACTGCTACAGAAGCTGCACATTGACTACACTTAAATATATCCAAGTTTCATTTCTATAGTATTGTCCCTTGAGAAGATACTAAAATGGTTGCTGAAATGTGAGGGGAACACTTACTTTTGTGAGGTACTGTATATATTTAAACAATCAAACATTTTAAGGTAATAAAGTCAGCTAACATCTGTGCTGAATGAGCACAAATCTCCACAAGCACACTCCAAAATCAAGTGGAACATCTTCCCAGACGAGTGGAGGTTTTTATAACAGCAAATTAGAGATTGATTGTGGAATTGGATGTTCAGAAAACATATGTTTTTCCATTTAGTGTATGGAATGTTATATTGTGACTGATTAACTTCTTCATTTTTTTGACAAATTTCATATTCAAATAAACAAATTGATTCTAAAAGACAGAGACTTGAAGGATGTGGCTGATCCAGAATATAACTCAACCTTCATCAACCTGAAATTGAGGTTGCTGATTTGCATTGCTTGCCTTTTTTAATGCGCTGCATCTGCTAAAGCTTTTTTTTTTTTAGTTGTTTAAACTGTGCATCATTATTAAATCTTCCCTTCGGTTGTTTACAAGTTTATATAAATGAATTTAAGTGTCTGGGAAATGAGTCAATAAAAAAAAGTCTGTAAGAGTTCAGTGCCAAGCTGTTTGCAGGTGGAAACTTTGCTGGTGCTCTGAACCATTCTGCCCAAAGGCATATCTTTTTTTTTTTGTGCCAGGTTCTCTGTCTGTCTGTCTACTGGTGATCTGGCAACCACTGACTTTTCACACCAAGTTTCTCTCAGATGACAGATAGAAAAAGAAGAGAATTTAAATCAGCACAGCTTCAGCCTTACTTTAATATCCAGCATACTGTGTGTGTGTGTGTGTGTGTGTGTGTGTGTGTGTGTGTGTGTGTGTGTGTGTTTGTAAATGATGTTAATGACAGAGTGTGATGTGAGTCGAACGGAAGTGTAAACGAGCAATAGATCGTTTTTCTCCACACTTCGTCTGACTGATCTCACCATGTTTCGCATAAAGCAGAATCGAGACTTTTGTTGGACTTTTTCTCAATCACCTTCTCTTTTCTTTCTCTTTCTCTCAATGTGTGCAGGACGCTGGCAGTCAGCAGATCGGGTTCCTCTTAGGGAGCTGTGGTGTGACTCTGGCTTTAACTACTGATGTGTGTCAGAAAGGCCTTCCTAAAGCTCACACAGGAGAGGTGGCAACGTTTAAAGGTCAGCGCAACATTACTCTGTCGAGTTGGTCAAGAATGAATCATTGAATCATAGAGTCATGATGAGTCATTTAGAACAGTGGTCCCCTAACTTTTTCGCATCACAGACCAGTTTGTGGTCCTTCGGGGTCCGGAAGTTTGTTATGAGCAATAACATGCATATTATATTACTGGTATACATATAATATGATTAAATTATCAATTAAATTATTACATCTATAATGAAAATTTAACTCAACCCACCATTGATATGCAAAATCAGTGGCAATGAATTTAACAATGCATTGACCTAAAAAATGTGACTGAAACAAGTGTGTGGTAATAAAAAAAATTAAAATAAAACAGCCTGCAGAGTAATGGAGAGTGTGTTAGAGAAGTGAAGAAAAGAGTGCAGGCGGGGTGGAGTGGGTGGAGAAGAGTGATAGCAGGAGTGATTTGTGATAGAAGAGTATCTGCAAGAGTGAAAGGGAAAGTTTATAGGACTGTGGTGAGACCTGCGATGTTGTATGAATTAGAGACAGTGGCATTGAGTAAAAGACATGAGGTGGAGCTGGAGGTAGCAGAGCTGAAGATGTTGAGGTTTTTGTTGGGAGTGACGACGATGGACAGGATTAGAAATGAGTTTATTAGACGGACAGCGCATGTAGGACGTTTTGGAGACAAGATGAGGGAGGAGCGATTGAGATGGTTTGGACATGTGTAGAGGAGGGACATGGGGTATATCAGTAGGAGAACGCTGAGGATGGAGTCACCAGGAAGAAGGAAAAGAGGAAGACCAAGGAGGAGGTTTATGTATGTGGTGAGGGAAGAAGTACATGTGGTTGGTTTGAAAGAGACAGATGTAGAGGACAGGATGATATGGAGAATTGATTTATTTAAAAGGCATTCAGATGTTTATTAAGATCTATGTGTTGGTGATTATTAGTAAATTAGTGGTTGAGACATTGGATTTTGGATCTGAATGTTATGAGTTCAAATCCCTGCCACACCAAGCTGCCACTCCTGGGCCCCTGAGAAAGGCCTTTAACCTCTCTAGATGCTCAGTTGTATGAAAATTAATATTAATTATTCAAAATCAATTTCAATAATGAATTATTCATAATTAATTTCTGGCACTCTATGATTTATATCCAGAACTATATTTAAATGTTTTAATAAATCCTTCGAACATTATTCACATTAATGAAGTTAAGGCAGATCCGTGTGCAGGCTGCAAGTTAAACCAACACTGTAAATGTAAACCACAGATGCAATGCAAATCCAATGCACAATGATGAAACTTGCACAAAAGCTTCACAAACAGACTCGGTCTTAAATACACACAGGTGT
The DNA here is from genome assembly GCF_946808225.1 of Silurus aristotelis. NCBI lineage: Eukaryota > Metazoa > Chordata > Actinopteri > Siluriformes > Siluridae > Silurus > Silurus aristotelis. The sequence goes on from NC_139576.1 coordinate 8,422,024, forward strand.
AAATGATGAGTGTGTACAAACAATTTTGTATGTGTGTGTGCAGGTTGGCCTCGCCTGCTCTGGTTTGTTACTGATGGGAAGCATGTTGTGAAACCTCCTAAAGACTGGAATCCTTCAATCAGAGACAGCAGCAATGAGACCGCCTATATTGAGGTATGTGCTCTGTGTGTGTGTGTGTGTGTGTGTGTGTGTGTGTGTGTGTGTGTGTGTGTGTGTGTGTGTGTGATCACCCCCTATGTGCAATGGGCATCAAAAGTTCTTTTACAGTTCTGTAGGGTCTTAAAGATATTATATTAGATATACTACATTATATGGAAAAAAGTATTGGAACACCAGAATTTTCCAGCCATTCATGGTTTTTCTCTAAACTGTTACTATTGAAGTTGGAGACACACTGTTTTATTGGATGTCTTCAAATTTTCCCTCTAGTTGAACTAGGAGATCAAAATCTGTCCAAGAATGCCAAGACCCCCATGAAGTAAGCTCAATTAAGATATGGTGTACATGGGTTGGAGTGGAAGATCTTGAGTGGCCTGCTACAGAGCTCTGACCTTAACCCTACTGAACACCTTTT
>NC_139576.1:8427597-8697597 GCF_946808225.1 Silurus aristotelis
GGACGAGGTGGGTGAGATTTGTGTGAGCTCCTGCACTACAGGCGTATCCTATTACGGCCTGCCCGGCATCACCAAGAACGTGTTTGAGGTGAGGACACGCTTCCGACCTGCACAAGGAATGAAAGAGTGGTAGCAGATTTCGCTTTTCACATCAACGTTCTTTTTCTTCTAACCTCCCTTTTTTATAGTGAATAAAATAATGTATATTATTAGAGAATTTTAACTCATTGCTATTATACCATAGACTACAGTTTTGCAGTTCTGTGAAAAACTCTTTGCCCCTTGCATTTTCTTTGCCCCATGCATTATCCACATTGGATGGTTTTCTTGCATGAGGAACCTGTTCAAGGTCATGCCACAACATCTCGATCAGATTTAAGTCTGTACATTGACTAGGACACTTCAAAATGTTTATTTAGTTTTTAATTGTATTTTTTTTCTGAGCCATTCACAGAAGCATTTTTTTTTCTTTTTCACAACACTACCTGTGATGAATAAATTAATCTTGAATAAATGACATTTGCCTATTTCACTGTTTTTTTTTTATTTTTATCTAGACCATTCCTGTGACCGCATCCAGCTCTCCCGTGAGCGATCGACCGTTTACTCGCACTTCGCTGCTCGGCTTCATCGGACCGGTCGGTTCATATTAAAACTTTGACTTCATCACCACAGCAGTTCAATAATGCTGTTAGTATGTCAGTTTAGGAAGGGAGAGCTTTGGCAGCTCAATCGATCAGCTGTTGGACTCCTATCAGAAAGTCGTGAGTTCAAATCGAAGCAGCACAACAATCCTGCCACTGCTGAGTCATTAACCCTGAACTGCTCAGGTATATGAATGAGATCATTGTAAGTCGTTCATCTGCCAAATGGCATGAATTTTAATGTGTGTGTTTGTTCTGACACTGTCATGTAATGTCGAGGCAAAGCGGACACAAGCTTATTAATATATACAAATACAAAGTCGTGTATCCAAATAACGTGACCCGGGCAAAGCAGTGAAGTAGAGCGAGTGAACGTCCCCAAGACGGACACGTTTTTGTGTGAATACAAAATACAAAATACTGTAGCAGCACCAGTTTTGACGTTTCTGGAAAGCTCCTGCTCACGTTTACAAAAGATGCCTGATTCACAGGCAAAACTGTCCTCCTCAGACACGTCTAGTCTCTGATCCTCTCATCATGGAGCACACACACAGAAAACACAGCAATCCTGAATATACACACACACAAACACCAAAAACAGATTCGAAGACAGACACAGAGAACATGAAGACCAATGATGAAGACATGACAAGAATGAAAACACACACGTGACAGTACGGGGTGTGGAGAAGAGACATGAATCATTATATAATTATGGCATTTGGCAAACACCCTTATCTAAAGCGACTTACATTTATCTCATATATACAAATAAGCAGGTTTGGGGTTAAGGGCCTTGCTCAGGGGCCCAGTAGTAGTAGCTTGGTGTGCCTGGGATTTGAACTCACAACCTTCAGATGTAAATTCCCAATGCCTTAAACACTAAGCTACCACCTCCCCAACAAAGAGCGTAACAAACATAGCTATTCAAACATGGAGCTGGCTTTCCACAGGCTGGGATGCCAGATATTCGTATATTCCATACACTGGAAAATAAAAGTCATTTAATTCAATAATTAAATTTTTAATTCTGTGGTGTAATTAAAATTCGTGCACTAAATAAAAAAATCCACACAGCATGTGGTACAAAATGCCCTGTTTTGGTGATCGGCTGTGTTGTGCTTTTGCCAGGACGACCTGCTGTTTGTTGTAGGGAAGATGGACGGTTTGATGGTGGTCAGTGGGCGGAGACATAACGCTGATGATGTGGTGGCGACTGCACTGGCGGTGGAGCCGATGAAATTCGTCTACAGAGGGAGGTGAGTTTATTCTGTACAGTTCGGTTTTATTTGTATAGTGTTTTTTTTACAATGGATATTGTCCAAAGCAGCTTCACAGAAATAAAGAGGTTAGGAATTAGGAATGTATAAGTTTAGTGCCTTTAAGTTTATCCCTAATGAGTAAAAACTCAATGAGATTGTATGAGGAAGAAACCTTGTGAGGAACCAGACTCAGAAAGGAGCCCATCTTCATCTGGGTAGCACCGAATGTCCATTCATTACAATTCAATCATTGTTGAGGTGTTTAGTGATAGACACTTAAATGCAGAACTGTTCATACATCCTGTGGTCCTGCAGACTGTTGATATGATTTTCTGTCCAAACTTTTAAACTTACAATACTGATTATTCTCCTTATTGCCCTGAGACAATTTACTGAATGCCTGCATACTTGTGTGTGTGTGTGTGTGTGTGTGTGTGTGTGTGTGTGTGTATGTGTATGTGTGTGTGTGTGTGTGTGTGTGTGTGTGTGTGTGTGTCTAGGATTGCTGTGTTTTCTGTGTGTGTGCTCCATGATGAGAGAATCGTTGTGGTGGCGGAACAGAGACCAGACGCTTCCGAGGAGGACAGCTTCCAGTGGATGAGCCGAGTGCTGCAGGTACCACATGTATATATACACAGACACACAAACACACACACTTACTGTCTTACTATTGTTGTGCTCCACTACACAGAAATGTAACCACAGTAAACAAAACCAGTTACTGAAATGTTATTTTTTTAACTACATTTAAAAAAATAAAATAAACAAATTAATAAGTCAATAAATAAACTTCTAAGGACCAGCCAGATGTCCCCACAAGGTCAGTAATTCTTATCGCTGTGGGAAGTTATCATAGTGCATTTCAAAATCCACTAAATAAAGACTTTTGTCTTTCATTTAAATCTGAACCTGTGTATGTATGCTAAGGGGTCCAATGCAAATCCATAATTATTTATTCTCCATAGATGCAGGACATTTCCAAAAGACAACATTTCTGGAGTTTTTTTCAGTATGATGCCACTTTGATTGCAGTTTTTGCGGTTTGCTGTAGAGGGTGCCAAAACAGCGGAATTAGAATTACCGTTTCTTTTGGACTATAAGCCGCTACCTTTTTCCCACGTTTTGAACCCCGCGGCTTAAACAACGAAGCGGCAAATTTATGGATTTTTCCTGGGTTTTTCCCAGTATTCACAAACTTCAAGCTAAAAAACTGAACCCCATAACATTAGACTAATGAAATTTCCGAACGGAAACGAAAAAACGCACCTCACCTGTGCTCACGCTGCACGGCTTCGGGAGAAAAAACTTCCACCGGTGCACGACGATGCCAAAAGAAAAACTCCCGAGAGAAATAGTTTTGAAAGGAAGGAGGAAGACAGTGAACAATGACTTTCTTGGTCGGCTACTGTTTAGATACAAGCCGTTGTAGCGCGTTGAGTCTGGGTGAAGGGAGAGCTCGCTAACTCCAGTTACAACAGAAATCATATAAGCACAGACAGGTTTCCAAAACTCGTGCTTTTTTATTTTTCTTGGCAACAGCGTTATGGGTTAGTCAAAGAAACTTAGAAATCAACATCAGAAAATAATGAGCACATAATCCTCAGTTTTACACGCACACACAGGCAGTAATACCGGCAGAATGCAGTGAGGTGCTGTTCCCAAAATGCCGCTCTGCTCTTAAAGGAGCCACAACATATTTCACCCGTTACACCGTGTAACAGACACTGTCTTTCGGTAAAGCCTGTGTAAAGTTCATTAGTTCCAGTGTAGATACACTTATACACAAAGTGTTGCTTAATTATGGTAAAAATAAAAATATTTGTAAAATTCAGTGGGTCTGGCTTATACAAGGGTGCGCTTTATAGTCCGGAAATGACGGTATTATAGAATTATGCCGAAGAATTAGTTTACCGTTCACACGTAAAGAAACACAGAAGGAATGGGTGTCAGTGTTTAATTATTCTGTCACAACAGTAAATATAATTAATATCAGTATTTATATTTGTATTGTAATTGAGATATTGAAATTACAAAACACACACACACACACACACACATTCCAATGTAGTGTGGTTAAGCGCATTCTACTTAACAATATTGTGTGCGTGTGTGTGTGTGTGTGTGTGTGTGTGTGTGTGTGTGTGTGTGTGTGTCAGGCGATAGACAGCATTCATCAGGTAGGTGTGTACTGCCTGGCACTGGTTCCTGCTAACACACTTCCCAAAGCGGCACTCGGTGGAATTCACATGTCTGAGACGAAGCAGCGTTTCCTGGAAGGAGCTCTGCACCCCTGCACTGTACTCATGAGCCCTCACACCTGCATCACCAACCTGCCCAAACCCCGCCAGAAACAACCAGGTACACACATCTCCTTATGAATGTGTGTGTGTGTGTGTGTGTGTGTGTGTGTGTGTGTGTGTGTGTGTGTGTGTGTGTGTGTGTGTGTATATACATTTTATTGCATTCCTGTATGTTTTAGTTTAAAGCCTCTGACTTTCTTGATTTTCCTCATTCCATCCCATGTATTCTCTGCCCTGTTTGCCCCGCCCCCTGTTAGAGGTGGGTCCTGCCTCTATGATTGTAGGAAATCTGGTTGCTGGCAAGAGAATCGCTCAGGCCTGTGGCAGAGACGTGACTCAGTTGGAGGATCATGATCAGGCACGTAAGATACACACTCTCATACACACTTTTATCTTCATATATATATATATACACACACACACACACACACACACACACACACACACATATACATTAATTATGTAACCTCAAGTCTTCGTGCCAGCCCTGACCTTCTTAACTCCCCAAAAGCTTTAAACATTTCAGAAAGTTGGAGACACACAATTCCAAAAAGTATTAGATGTCTTCGGATGCAGTAGCATGAAATCTTCCCTTCACCTGAACTAGGAAACCTAAACCTGTTCCAGCATGATGATGCACCTGTGCACAAAACCAGCTCCATTAACCGATTCCTTTACGTGGGTTGGAGTCGACTTTACTCGAGATCTGACTTCAACTTTATTGGACATATTTGGGAAGAGGTTTATCCCTTCATGTTTCTATCCACCCCTACTCCATAAATTTCAACAAAAAATTCCTAACAGTATTGTAAAATAAATACCGCATTTTTTCGTACTATATGCCGCTACTTTTTTTCCCACGCTTTGAACCTTGCGGCTTAAACAACAAAGCGGCTAATTTATGGATTTTTCCTGGGGTTTTCCTGGTTTCACAAACTTCAAGCCAAAAAACTGAACCCCATAACATTAGACCAATGAAATTGCCGAACGGGTTCAGGTGAACCAATGAAACTCTTTATATTAAATCAGATGCGCTCCCACTGAATCGGGCCGCACCACATCATAAATATGGATGATGTTCCTCTGACGTTTGACCTGCCGCTCACTCGGACTGTCTACAGGAAATGTGAATCATTCGTCAAGCTGAAAACAACCGGGCATGAAAAAACACACTTCACCTGTGTTCTGAGCTGCACGGCATCGGGAGAAAAGATTCACCGATGGTGATTTTTAAACGCACGACGATACCAAAAGATGAACTCCCGAGAATAATTGTTGTGAAAGGAAGGAGGAAGACGGTGAACAATGACTTTCTTGGTAGGCTACTGTTTAGATACAAGCCGTGTAACAGACACTGTCTTTCGTTAAAGCCTGTGTAAAGTTCATTAGTTTCGGCTTATAGACAGGTGCGGCTTATTTATGTTCAAAATAAAACTCTTTGTCAAATTCAGTTGGTGCGGCTTATATTTGGGTGCGCTTAATAGTCCGGAAATTAGGGTAATTTGAAGGAAAAAACAGTTTCTCTCACAACCTTACACGTGGTCACAATCCCAAGTTTAGGAAGCGAGTGCTCAATCTTACTTATGCATTACTCATACATTACTAATACTTACACATTTACATTATTAGTAATGTTCTACATTATTACGGGGAGGGTGGTAGCTCAGTGGTTACAGCTCTGGGTGACTGATCAGAAGGTCGGGGGTCATGCCCTGGTATTGCCAATCTGCTACTATTGGGCCTTTAAGCAAGTCCCTTAACCCTCTGTTCTCCAAGGGCGCTGCATCATGGCTATAACCAATCACTGAGATACACAATAGAAGAATTTTACTGTGCTGTAAAGTAATGCTGTCATGCTGACATGGTTGTGTGTTGTGTGCTTGCAGTTTCTGTACATGCAGGATGTTCTGCAATGGAGAGCTCAGGCCACACCAGATCACCCACTCTTCCTGCTTCTCAACGCCAAGGTACGTTAGCACCATATATCGGCTTCTGTACACCGGAGAAGCTCAGTGAACACGACACTCACCGTACTCTTTGATGAATGTGTGTGTCAGGGTGCCGTGGCGAGCAGTGCGTCCTGTGTGCAGCTCCATAAGCGTGCCGAGCGCATCGCTGTGGCTCTCATCGAGCGGGGAAGACTGAACCCGGGAGATCACGTCGCACTTGTTTACCCGCCTGGTAGGAGACGAGAAGTGAAGACATCTGTCAACAGCTTTAACATTGTCCTATCTTTTTTTTGTACATTTGCACTGTATATTGTCACATGCAGGCAGTAAAATGTCTCACAGGCATTCAATCATTCATTCATTTATTCAATAACAGATTCCAATTAATTTATATAACAGCAATGAATACCAACGCTAATACTTAGTTTTCTATGTTTAAGATTAGATAGGTGTGTGCTTTTTTTTTTAAACAAATAATTTCATATTTATTCCACATTTGCTATTATAATAACTAGAAACCGACCAATTAATCGGGTTTGTCGATTAAATGGCCCCTGTAGTCAATTGCTGGAACTGTCAGCTATCTGCAAAAATCCATACCGATAGTTTTTCCGGTTTGTGTTGGAGCAGTTGAGAAGATCTGTTGTCATTACAAGAGCGGCCTCTAGAGGCAAATCATTGAAACGGCGCTGCACGGAGAGTGCTTTATTATATTTATTATTTATAAATTATTATTTACATAATTATTTTCTTTAACTAATATATTTATATTATTTCATTGGGCACATTTTTTAAAACATGGTAAAGGACAAATGTATATACACCTGAATTTTTTTTTCTGCGAAAAAGCAGTCAAAACCTTTTAACCAATCAGAATTGAGAATTCAAGAGTTTTCAGATATAAATACGTATATTAAATATGCAATAAACTCTAAAGCCTCCCTGTGTGAATGTGTGTGTGTGTGTGTGTGTGTGTGTGTGTGTGTGTGTGTGTGTGAGAGTGAAAGAGCAAGATAGAGAGACCACATAACATATTCTCGAGTGAGTAATATCAGAAATGTCTCTGTTTTGCTGCAGGCATCGACCTGATCGCTACATTTTATGGCTGTCTGTACGCCGGCTGTGTTCCGGTAACAGTCCGTCCTCCCCACCCACAGAACCTGGCTACAACACTACCCACGGTCAAGATGATCGTTGAGGTAATAATCACACCATGTTGCCTAACGTGATGGAATTCCTCTTCTGAGCAGGAGGTTTAATTAAATTGCATTGTCCATGACAGGACAAAAACCAAAGTGTTGGCTCTCATGGGGAGCAATTATTTCATGATTTCCATCACAATTACAATAATCATAACAGTGAATTGGTGAGGCCTAATTGACAGTTTTTAAAAACAGGACCAAAATGACAGAAGTGTCCATGGTTAAGGGTGTAGGAGTGTCCTTATGCTCGTAATAGTCTCATAATAAATAGTTCAGTTTAGCAAATTTAGCTTTATACATTTACACATTTTGAACGTATATGTACATGTGTGTGTTTGTAAGTTGCACTGGATGAAATTGTATCTATCTATATCTATTGTATCTATATCTAGAAGAATGTCTCGCAAATGGCGTAAATGTAATTGTGTGTGTTTGTGTGCTTGCAGGTCAGTAAGTCAGTGTGTATTTTGACCACACAAGCAATAATGAAGCTCCTGAAATCCAAAGAAGCCTCGGCTGCCGTGGATGTCAAAACATGGCCCATGGTATTAGACACAGGTACAAGGACCAGAGTTAAATTTCTTGATTAGTGATTCAGTGACTGTGAGCCGTAAACACTAACGAGCCCAAAACTTTACAGAATGCCGTTTAACGGTAATAAAAAATAAAAATAAAAAAATTTCTAAACATAAATATATATATAGTAACTGTACAATTATTACAAAAGCAAACACCTCATAAAAGTATCATCCTGCACATTTTCAATGGTAGAGGCAACCCGGCAGACAATGATCCATAAAATCTTTTCAGCATTAAGCCGTGTCATTTTATGATATACTGTCTGGCCAAATGTGTGTGTGTGTGTATGTGTGTATATATATATATATATATATATATATATATATATATATATATATATATATATATATATATATTCATTCAATATCCGCTTATCCGTAATTCGGGTCGCGGGGGCAGCAGTCTAAGCAGGCCCCCCGCCTTTGACTGCTGCCCAATCCTCACAGCCCACGGGAAGGCGGCCCCACGTCACTACGACGTCATGGACCTTGATATTTCCCTCGTAAGGGACCCCCGGAGCATAGAGGGTTAAGGGCCTTGCTCAAGGGCCCAAGAGTGGCAGCTTGGCGATACCGGGGCTTGAACCCCAGACCTTCCAATCGACAACCCAGCGCCTTAACTGCTGGAGCCACCACTCCGCCTCATATATATATATATATATATATATATATATAATAACTGTATATCAACCTCTTCTGGGAAGATTCCACTTGATTTTGGAGTGTGTTTTTGCAGATTTGTGTGAGATTCATTCACCCACAAGGATGTTAGTAAAGTCAGGTACTGATGTAGATGAGGTGAGGAAGTGCAGTCAATGTTCTAATTCATCCTAAAGGTGTGATCTTCCTCTGCTTACACCATATCTTCATGGAGCTGGTTTTGTGCACAGGGACATTGTCAAATTTCAACATACATACAGTATATGAAGATTATAATTTAGTATAAGAAGAGGAACATCTTAAGTCGGGGACATGAAGAAGCTTGTCAGACAATATTCAGTCCGGTTCAGTTCTGTTTACTTTTATTCGAATTTAGTTTTCTTGTGTAATATAAATTCCTTAACCTGTTTATTTGTATAAAACAGATCATTGTAAGTCATTTAGGATGATGGCATCTTCCACACACCACAAATGTGACACACTGATTTTAAGATTTCAGTAACAGCTCAAAGTGAGAGATGTGCTGTAGTAATAATGATGTTCATTCTCGTGTTTTCAGACGATCTGCCCAGGAAGAAACTCCCACAGATCTACAAGCCTCCGACGCCAGAGATGCTTGCGTACCTGGACTTCAGTGTGTCCACTACAGGCATACTGGCTGGAGTGAAGGTATCATACAGAATATCCATCACAAGACTGATGTATGTAAACCTCTAAAGAAATGACAGGTGTTGTGTCACGTATAGGGTGCAGTAAGTACAGAGTGGTCTACCAAAGAGTTCAGACGGTAGTCTGGAAGTTGTATGCATGATTGTAGATATATTTATAGCTAGGCTCTTTAAGGACAATGGTAGGCCATTAGGGCCAGTAAGGCCTTCTCTGCTGGCCTAAACCCTACCAGAATCACTCACTTATGTTTTTAATATGCATTTAATTATTCCACGTAGTCCATCCTTTACATCTCATAGCTTTTCTCACAATTTAGGTTGGAGTTTCTATCCAATCAGATTTCACCCCGTCACATCACAAAAAGTATCTGCTGTGAGGCCTTCAGAATCAGCACTGTGGGTGCCTGGTAGCGTAAAATCCATCCTATATCCAGGATATCGCTTCAACCAATCAAATTGCGAGTTGGCCACATGCCACACTTTGGCCACACACATAAAATAACGTTGGCATTTTCAGATCCCTTTGATTGGATAGTCAGAGAGCGGAGTTGTCAGAGCTCGCAAACCACTTCTGCTGCAAACTGCACATAGAGATTTAATGTCTGTGTATTCATTCCACAATGGATGACAGAGGAGAAGAAATTGATTTGGTCACAGATACACTTACATGGACTTTTACAAGAGGGACTTTTCAACAAATGCTGGACATCATGAGGAAAGGTCAAACAAAACTGTTCAAAACAGTTGTTAAGCTTTTTCATGAAGGAATTTTGCTTGTTCTTTACTGTAGTATTTGTACAAAAACACACTTTGCTTTGAATATCCCCAGGAAAACCATAACGCATGTAAAATTCTGTGCAGAAAATGCACAGAAAACCCGGAGACTGTTTGTGATGCAGCACTCTGTTATACTGCGCGTCTGTATAATATTGATGGTTTCTGTAGCCGTGGCCTCATACTGATGGCATTAAGTGGTGGATTGATTCAGCTAATTCTTGGTGGTGCTGGGATTAGAACCCATGATCTTTTAATCAGAAGTCCTACATCTTATCCACTGAGCTACCACTTACATTGTTGTTTTGGTGTTTTTTTGTTTTTTTTCCAAACAGATGTCCCATACTGCTACCAGTGCCTTGTGTCGCTCCATAAAGCTGCAGTGTGAGCTGTACCCTTCACGACAGATCGCCATCTGCTTGGACCCTTATTGCGGCCTCGGATTCGCTCTCTGGTGCCTCTGCAGCGTGTACTCAGGACACCAGTCCGTTCTGGTCCCTCCTCTAGAGTTGGAGAGTAATGTATCAGTGTGGCTCTCGGCTGTGAGTCAATATAAAGTGCGCGTCACATTTTGCTCTTATTCAGTAATGGAGATGTGCACGAAAGGCCTGGGCTCTCAGACCGAAGCTTTGCGGGTAAGTACACTTCTCTCTCTCTCTCTCTCTCTCTCTCTCTCTCTCTCTCAGAGATACACACTCGAAAGCACTCTTTCTTCTGTCTTTTGACTGGAATTTGTTTCGATCCGATGCAATCGGAAATGAGATTATATTACAAAAGCGAACGCCTCATAAAGGTATCATCCTGCACATTTTTGATGGTAAAGGCAACCCGGCAGACAATGATCTAAAAAATCTTTTCAGCATTAAGTCGTGTCATTTAATGATACACTGTCTGGCCAAATGGTAGTCGACACCCAGCCTTTGTTGAACTAGTTGAAATTTAGTTTAACTTTTTTTTATTCCAACTAAAATCATGTAAAATGTTTTGTGAGAGTTGATAACTATTTATTTGTTTAGTTGTTTGACTACATGGATTGCTTTTACTAATACAAAGTGGTGGAGGGAAACGGGACATTTTGGAACTAGGAGTTGGCGACCCTGGGATGTCGGGACTTTGGTTTGGAACCAGTGCGAGCTCCTTTAGAGCCTCTTATTATTAGTTATAATGGAGCAGTGGACTGGTGCGCTCACCGTAACACCTTTTATAAAAATGGCGATAGCGTGAGTGCTGTGCAAAGGGAATTCCCTGCTGGTTGGATAAAGTTTTCAAGATATTTCAGGATAAAGATTTATAATTATCTATACACAGGTGAGTATATTTTCCTACAAGGGATGACCATGATGCCTTGTAACTTCTCGACCAAGTACAGTGGAACAATGTAAATGGTACCATATGAAAGTTTATAACTTGATCTCCACTTTGAGACTAAAGATTATGCTACATTTGTGGCATACTGCACCTCAAAACATCAGGACAAGAGCTGGGTCCCGCATTGTTGCTGCATTACATGTGCAACTTATCTGCGTCATTGGCTAACCAAGAAGAAAAAGCGCAGTCCCAATAGTGTGGAGGAAACCCACATTTAATGTTTGAGCTTGTATTCTGTATTTATCTGATATTCACATTATATTTCATAAGCTTAAAAACTGTATAATTTTAGGATCTTACCTTAATAGTCTGGAAATATACACAGCAATGGGACCAACCCACCCACAAGTCGTCAGTTTGTCATGAAAAAAGCACGAAAATGTACTTTTATTTTGTTATGGAGCATAATTTCACAAGTTTGAATAAATTTGATGCAATTTTGAACTAAATCTATATCTTGGAACCTGGAGCCAATGAACACTCATTTACCTTTATTAGTGATCCAATTCTAGTCAAATGTAGACCAGCGTAACACGTATAATCACTTTAATAAGTGTTTCTTGAAAATTACACACCCATATTGTAATCACATGAGCAGACAGGACGTAATCATGACGTCCAGTTTGCTAATGATGCCGAAATTCCCTTTGCGCAGTCCTCACACTATCACTGTTCTGATAAAAGGCTTTACAGTGAACGCTCATTGCGCACCACTCCACTGCACGCCACTGCTCCATTACAGCTAATGATAAGGGGTTCTAAAACAATTGCTGATGTTTCCCTGCACCACCAACGAATTTTATTTTAAAAGTAAATGAAAATCTTTACCTAATATATACCCTTCAGTGGCATTATTTTTTGACAGAATAATGATGATCACCTGATGATAAATCAAAAAGTTCAGCCACATTGACTTTAATACTCACATTTCAACTTACGTCTACTTTCTGTGTGCACCCGATCAGCTACGAAACATCAACCTGTCGTGTGTGCGCACCTGCATGGTGGTGGCCGAGGAGAGACCCCGCATCGCACTCACTCAGTCTTTCTCCAAGATCTTTAAGGACCTGGGCCTCTCACCTCGTGCCGTCAGCACCACCTTCGGCTGCAGAGTCAACGTGGCCATCTGCCTTCAGGTGAGAAGGGGGTGCCATTACTTTCACTTTTGCCTATTTTATACTGAATAGGTATATGTGTTATCATGATGAAAGAAATCGAAATATTTAAAAGAAACAAAAATAAAAAATTTAGGGCAGCAAATGGTAAATAATATATATATATATGATTTTCCCGGTCTCTCTCGGATTGCACGATAGACCAATAAACTTATAGGGAATTGTTTTTTATGGAGTTGAAATAATGAAATGTATTAATAAAAATACAATTATTAATTATAAAATGAAGCAAAATGTTAATACAGTACAGTACTGTATAAATAAAATAGCATTTTTGGGGCGGCGTCCATTTATCCTGGTTTTTCGCGGGTGGTTTTGGGAGGTAATCATAAACTGGGGATTACTGTATATAACTTATTTTCATTGTAGTGGAATACAGTTGTGTTATATGTGCTGTACATAAAATGAATGACTTTTTTTTTTAGCATCATGTCTGTGTATTTTTTTCTTGTAATGCGTGTCCTTCTGGGGTTTATTTGTTTTTTTTGGGTTTGGTGTATGTCTGTGGTTTCTTTATATCTGTTTTTTGTTGTGTTTGTGTGTGTGTGTGTGTGTGTGTGTGTGTGTGTGTGTGTGTGTGTGTGTGTGTGTGTGTGTGTTTATGTGCACATCCGTCCCACTCCTTCAGCCCAACAGACTGGGCAACCTGGCTGATCAGGTACAGTGTGTAGACGGGAAAAGTGTACACAGTCTTCTTTATATGTGTGTCTCTAGATATACAGTGAGTATAAATATAAAAATAAGTATTTGAACACCCTGCTATTTTGCAAGTTCTCCCACTTAAATCATGGAGGGGTCTGAAATTGTCATCATAGGTGCATGTCCACTGTGAGAGACATAATCTAAAAAAAAAAATCCAGAAATCACAATGTATGATTTTTAAACTATTTATTTTTATGTTACAGCTGCAAATAAGTATTTGAACACCTGTCTATCAGCTAGAATTCTAACCCTCAAAGACCTGTTAGTCTGCCTTTAAAATGTCCACCTCCACTACATTTATTATGCTACGTTTGATGCACCTGTTTGAGGTCGTTAGCTTCATAAAGACACCTGTCCACCCCATACAATCAGTAAGAATCCAACTACTAACATGGAGAAGACCAAAGAGCTGTCCAAAGACACTAGAGACAAAATTGTACACCTCCACAAGGCTGGAAAGGGCTACGGGGAAATTGCCAAGCAGCTTGGTGAAAAAAAGTCCACTGTTGGAGCAATCATTAGAAAATGGAAGAAGCTAAACATGACTGTCAATCTCCCTCGGACTGGGGCTCCATGCAAGATCTCACCTTGTGGGGTCTCAATGATCCTAAGGAAGGTGAGAAATCAGCCCAGAACTACACGGGAGGAGCTGGTCAATGACCTGAAAAGAGTTGGGACCACAGTTTCCAAGGTTACTGTTGGTAATACACTAAGACGTCATGGTTTGAAATCATGCATGGCACGGAAGCTTCCCCTGCTTAAACCAGCACATGTCCAGGCACGTCTTAAGTTTGCCAATGACCATTTAGATGATCCAGAGGAGTCATGGGAGAAAGTCATGTGGTCAGATGAGACCAAAATAGAACTTTTGGGTCATTATTCCACTAAACGTGTTTGGAGGAAGAAGAATGATGAGTACCATCCCAAGAACACCATCCCTACTGTGAAGCATGGGGGTGGTAGCATCATGCTTCGGGAGTGTTTTTCTGCACATGGGACAGGGCGACTGCACTGTTTTAAGGAGAGGATGACCGGAGCCATGTATTGCGAGATTTTGGGGAACAACCTCCTTCCCTCAGTTAGAGCATTGGAGATGGGTCGAGGCTGGGTCTTCCAACATGACAATGACCTGAAGCACACAGCCAGGATAACCAAGGAGTGGCTCTGTAAGAAGCATATCAAGGTTCTGGCGTGGCCTAGCCAGTCTCCAGACCTAAACCCAATAGAGAATCTTTGGAGGGAGCTCAAACTCTGTGTTTCTCAGCGACAGGCCAGAAACCTGACTGATCTAGAGAAGATCTGTGTGGAGGAGTGGGCCAAAATCCCTCCCGCAGTGTGTGCAAACCTGGTAAAAAACTACAGGAAACGTTTGACCTCTGTAATTGCAAACAAAGGCTACTGTACCAAATATTAACATTGACTTTCTCAGGTGTTCAAATACTTATTTGCAGCTGTATCATACAAATAAATAGTTAAAAAATCATACATTGTGATTTCTGGATTTATTTTTTAGATTATGTCTCTCACAGTGGACATGCACCTACGATGACAATTTCAGACCCCTCCATGATTTCTAAGTGGGAGAACTTGCAAAATAGCAGGGTGTTCAAATACTTATTTTCCTCACTGTATATATTTGTGTGTAAGTTTGTGTGAGTAGGCATCTGGGTGTAGCTTACCTGCATGTCATAGAAAGCTGCTTTATGCTGTCTGTGATTTAGTACAGTCCTTGTTCATTTATCTCTGATGTGTTGTTTTAATTTGTATAGTTATAATGATGCCACGAGTTCATTCATGCCTAATTAATTAAAGCTCTTTTCCAGTTTTCTCCAGGCAGAAACAATTACGTTTCTAATCGAGTAATATTTCTTAATTCATTTATACAGATTTCTAACTAATGAGTCAAACATATTAGAGGCAGTGGTTTGATAAATCAGGATTGGGATTTTGATTTTAAAACGTTTTCAGAAGAGCTGCGATAAGTGGTTCTGTTCATTTGTTTTTATATATATATATATATATATATATATATATATATATATATATATATATATATATATATATATATATATATATATATATATATATATTTAAAATATAAAGCTTTTGGCAAGATAAATATATATATAATAAATATATATATATATATATATATATATATATATATATATATATATATATATATATATAAAATTTGGAAACACCTAGTTGTTTATTGTTTTTGAGGCACATGCATGTTTCTTTTCTTTCTTTGCAACAAACTAAGTAAAAGGCAAAACCCACCAGGAATTTACAGTAAATGACTGAAAGAAAGTTCTGTGGACATTTATTTATATATCTGTCTCTAAAAGAAGAACTTTAACACAGAGAACAGTAGAGAAGATGTTAGCAAACTGCTTCACCCCCCACAGTCAAACATAAAGGTGGAAGCTTTATTGTTTGGGTTGTTTTGGAGCAGGGAAGGTTGGAGACTTATTCCAGAAAGTAAAAGGCTCCCATTCCATACTTCAACACCAAGCAATTCCATTTGGACTGCGGGTCATTGGAACGGACTTCACCAAGAAGTGCAACAAGACAATGACCAAAGTGTACATCCAATCTTTATTTGGAGAGCAAACAATCGTCAGCTCTGCGAGGTCAGAAAGAAATTTCCAACTAGTGAAGAACACCTTTTGCAAGTTTTCCAAGAGGCATGGCAAAGTAGCTCAGCTGAATGTTTGAAGAAACGAACTGATGCCAAGAGTATGTAAAGCTGTTATTAATGCTAAAGGGAGGAGTCGTTAAAGAAAATAAAGTGGAACATCTGTACGTTTATATATTTATTTGGACAAAGTAAATCTTCATATTTTGGTAAATGAACTACCGTAATTTCCGGACTATTAAGCGCACCCATATATAAGCCGCACCCACTGAATTTTACAAATATTTTTATTTTTAACATAAATAAGCCGCACCTGTCTATAAGCCGCAGTGTCTACAATGAAACTAATGATCTTTACACCGGATTTAACGAAATATGTTGCGGCTCCTTTAAGAGCAGAGCGCCATTTTGGAAATAGCATGCCACTGCATTTCTCCAGTATTACTGTGTTTTTTTCTCCCGAAGCCGTGCAGCTCAGAACACAGGTGAAGTGCGTTTCTTCGTTTCCGTTCGGAAATTTAATTGGTCTAATGTTATGTCGCTCAGTTTTTTAGCTTGAAGTTTGTGAACTGGGAAAAACCCAGGAAAAATACATAAATTAGCCGCTTCGTTGTTTAAGACGCGGGGTTTAAAACGTGGGAAAAATGTAGCGGCTTATAGTCCGAAAAATACGGTAGTTTGTTGTACAAAAAAAAGGATCATGCATGTGTCTCTCAATAACCATACAAGACTAGGTGTTTCCAAACTTATGACAAGCAATGTATTTAATAATATATAATGCCATAAAGGTATAAACTTACACATTTTCTTTTTTGATGCTAGAGGCAACCCCATGACAATAGATTTAAGCCAGATTTAAAGACACACTATCCAAGCAAACATGTGTAAACACAAAAAAAATCAGGCTTATTTGATCTTGTTGAGCATCACATTCAAGATTTATTCCCCCTTTCCTCTTATAATAAGATCCACTCGTCTGGGAATATCTTCCATTAGAGTTTGAAGCATAGCTGTGGGTATTTGTGATCATTCAGCCTAAAGAGCATTAGTAAGATCAGGTGTGTGAGTAGGTCTGGTGTGTTCCAGGTTAGAGTCCTCTGTGCAGGACCTTCGAGTTCTTCCAATTCAAACTTAACATACTATGTCTTCATGGATCCCAATATGTGCACAGGAGCATTTGCATGCCAGTGTTCACTAACTTTTGTCCAGTATCCAGTATATAGTGTATATAGTACATTGTTATTAAGGATAGATCAGGTTTATTTTTATTTCAAGGGTTCAGACTCTGGTGGTAGAGCCCTGGTTATGGCCTGTACTATCACTCATTGTAACAGTGCTTGGGCTGCTTATGAAGCAACTTTTTTTTTTTTTTCATGCTGCAATCTTTTATTTTTCTAACACTGAGTTCAAATACTTTTTATAACATGCCCTGATAAACTACCAACTTCCTCACATAGGGTTGTCACATATAAGTAAATAGACCATGTAGATTATTTTCATATAACAGTATGGCCTTAATCAGAATCAGAACTGCCAAGTATCATGGATTGCATGTACAAGGAATTTGTCAGGGTGTGCTGGTGCTATAAAAATATAAAAAACAATACAAGCCTAAGAAAAGAAAATAATATATTAAGCTAAAAACATTAACTATACAGTTTGTGCAAGGGATGTTAAAGTGAGGGTTTTAATAAAAGTGGTGTTGATGAAGTGCGCTATTCCACTTATACCACTCTGATTTGCCGTCAATTACAGTTTTTAATTCACTACTAAAGCAACATTCGCATATACAGTGGAGTGGTGCGTGACGAGCGTTCTCTGTAAAGCCTTTTATAAGAACGGTGATAGCGAATTTCATTACCACACGTCATGAGTGTGTCCCGTCTGCTCATTTCGAAGAAACGGGTTCTGACTGGTAATGAAGTCGAAATTCCCTTTGCACAGCTCTCAAGCTATCGCCATTTTTATAAAAGGCTATAAAATGTCCCGTTTGAAATTTCGATTTCAAGCAAGCTGTGGTATAAAATAGAAACTGAACAGACAGAATCCTAATAGTGAGCACTTCTGCCAAATGAAAGAAATCTGTAACAGGAATAAATTCAGCTAATCGAGGAATCTGTCGGGTCACAGCTGGCCAACAAGTCCATTTTCCACAAAACACCACAATGCTCAAATATGGCTACCAAGAACTATAATTCCCCAAAAACGCTCATTCAACAAGCGACGAATTGAGCACAGCACACTCAAACACACACACACACACACACACACACACACACACACACACACACACACACACACCATTCATAAACCCTCTGGTTTACTGATCAGAAGGTCAGAGGTTCAAGCCCCAGCCCTGCCATTCTGCTACTGTTGGGCCCTCGAGCAAGGCCCTTAATCATGGCTGAAACTGCACCCTGGAGTCTCTTATTAATAAAGAGACTTTGGTTCATACACAAACTAGAAAGTAAGTGCTCAGTGTTTTTTCTTGTACACCTGATGTAGGAAGCCCTTTTGATATCAATTCGTTTTGATTTGTTGTTTCCAATCTTTGTTTAGTCTGGATTGTCTTGTTTGTACATCTCCTGACCTCTGTTGATTTTGACCTCGACCTTGTATGTCTCTGCTTTTAGATTTAAAACTAATTTGTGGTCACATCCTTGCCATGATTTCATAACGTGACAGAAACCAGAAAGAAGCCAATGTCAAGTCAAGTATTCTGGATAACGAGCAAATCAAGCCTATAGAATATTACTATCGCATCAGAACAAGACAGTTTTTTCATTCGTATGGTCTATAGTGATGCTTAAAGAAACCATCTACCAAACTTTGAGCTAATTAAGCACCGAAACTCTGTTTAAGGTGGTCAAGTGGATTCATCAAAGGTTAAATCAATAAGGGCATGTTAAACTCTGTATTTGAAAACATGTAGGCTTGGTGCTTTTGCTGCTCTTGCTGCTTTGGGCGTGTAGAAGTACAGAACTTAGCGCTTTTCATTAAGCAGCTGTCACTAACAATGAGTAGCTTATGGTGGAAAAATCACCTGCCTCTTGTCATATAAACCTTTTCCTGATACAGTATTTTTCCACCTGGTTAATGGTAAGGGGAGTAAACATTCCTGAAGGACCCGATCAAAGATAAAAAAAAATGTATTGCAAATTGCACCTATTCAGATGTTAAATTTTCTGCTACAAAAAATGGAAGTGAGATGATTTTGTGGGCTGAATTTATGTCAAAATTAACACACACTCAAATATTGTCTGGGAAATATTTATTCGAGTTCTGAAATTGTCTCGTTTTTTTTTTTTTAAGCTGATCCTGAAGCATTATTTGAATATCAGTTCATTTGAATATGCCAGAATGAAGCTGTCCAGTATTTTGTATGGATATAATATACTGTGCTGCAATCAAGTTGTTTTTCTTTTTTTATCAGACCTGGATGCACTAATGTGATCTGGTCCTTCAGATCTCTTTGTCATAGTAAAAAGATTTTCACCTGCCAGACTAATTCCACTTTTCCACATAGGGTACAGCCGGTCCTGATCCCACCACCGTCTACGTGGACATGAGAGCACTTCGGCACGACAGGTGAGTGTCTAGATCAGGGGTCTTCAACTAAAATTGCTTGAGGTCCAGTAAATGAACCCTCCTTACAAGATGAGGTCTGGACAATTATTCACCAAAAAACATGAATTGATGGAAAAAAACTGAAGATTTGAATATAGGCAACATTATTGGACACATTATCAATAAAAAATCTAATTAAAAGATCAATAAAAGAAAAAACTAAAGTGCTTTTGTTTCTGCTGAACTGAGATTACAGAAGAAATGAACGCATACCCCACTGGTAAAAAAGAAAAAAAAGGAAATCTCATATCACATTTTAACTTCACACGTAATTACCTAACTAAATGTATCTAATGTATAACATTGCTTTCTTGTCACTATGCTTTAAGTTGAGTTGGTAAAATATCGTCAGTAATATCATTCAGAAACTCAAACAGGCAAAAATAAGTGCCAGTGTTGGAAAAAACAAAAAGTGCAAAAAACCTTTTATCTGTTCATTAAAACAGTTCCTTTATATTCATAAAATGTAAACAACCTGAAATTAAATAAAATCGTCAGTTAGGCTGAACTGCGTCGGACTTTGGAGCATCTCGAAAACTCGGTGTTCAGCATCAACCTTTCTTCTTTTGGAATTGCATTGTTTTTCACTCACTGAAAGTTTCATCAGTTTGCGCATCGCTCTAACTGTAGTAGCAACCCGTGGCGCTGTACGACCCAAACGGCTCTACTGAGTTCACCATGATGTGTCTAATATGAATGCGATTTTATTTAAAAATAGCATATGCCATATATTTATTTCATAATGAGAAATGACTTTGCGGTTCGGCGGACACATCTTGCGGATTCAGACCGGAGTCTGCCAGTTGGCAACCCATGGTCTAGATCAGGGGTGCCCAATACCGGTAGCACCCGGATTTACGATGGAAATGCGTTCCGATGACCCCATCATAACTTCGAGACATGGCCTAGCCAAGCCTGGAGTCTTAAAGAATGGTGATCAGTAGGGGGCAGTATACTGTATTTTGTTAATAATTTAACAAATTACAGTACATAATTCAGCAAAACAGAGGATTTGCTACTATATAAATTACACAGTATATGTATGGGGCAGCAGAACCATGGGCGCCGGTTAGCGAGTGGAGGGTGGAGCATATGCTGCTCCTTTGCCTGCCCCATGAACGTTATTATCCAAATATTAACATTATTAGAATTTTGTCGTATCGCTATCATCATTATAAGATGAAAAAATTGTAAGTCAATCAAACGTCCATCACTGTGCTTCATTCGGTTATGGAAGTCGATGTCAGTGCTGCACAGGACTCATTCAAGAAGAATATCTCTGTAAAGTGTGTTTTTAGATGTGAGGGAAGCAGAACCTTGTTCAGTATTTACTATATAGACACATCCTGCCGTAGTCATTGTTAATGCTGCTGTTCTTGATGTTTGATGACTCGGAATCTAATTCAGGATCAGATCTGTACGACTGGATCTGATTGTCAGCCATAGTTTATTTAAAACTATAAAAAAAATTGGTTTCTGTGTTATTTATAGCAATGTCACAATTTACAGACGATTACCATGCAGAAGCATGCGCATGTTGGCGACTTTTTATCTCCGCCCACTGCACGCCTTTAGGACCTAGTAGATTTCAGGGAAAAGTATAAAGCCGTGTATCTCTCTTATCAATCTGACCAAGCTAAAGACTCTTCAGAGATAAGAAGGATGCAATACTGCTCTATAGGCACTCAAGATTAACATGTAATTGGCTGAAACTGTGTGTCCCCTTTAATAGCAGTAGAGAGATCACTTCATTTATCTAAGCTAGAACTTCACAAATATTCTGTAGGCTTCTCTTAAAACATTAAGAATTGTAAATGTTGGGTTTTTTTTTCGTTACAGAGTACGGCTGGTTGAAAGAGGCTCCCCACACAGTCTACCACTGATGGAGTCGGGGAAGGTGAGGAAGAAACCTACACCTACTGTCATTTAAGTCATATAATAGGAAACAATCTGCATTGGCAGGCGTTAGCAAACGAGTAGCAGGCAAAGGTCAGACAATTGGTGGACAATCTAAACTAGGTAGAACAAGATACAAGAAACCTGTGAAATCAAGATCTGTGATCACAGATAAACTGCACAAGATACTTCCCAAGGATGAAACGGACACAAAAGGGTTTTTAAACACAAACTTTGAGCACAGAAGTGGATACACTTATGAATGAACAGACACATAAACACTAGAGCTAATAAAGGGACAGGATGGAGAGAAGACAGAAATCAAAATGAAAGCACATGGCAATAGGGACGAGAATGTGGAAGTCCACTAGTGTGAGGAGGGATTATGTTGAACTCCTACACACACACACATACACAAAATCCATTATGTCCATATTGCTTTCTCTCTAATACTCACACCTGATCTTGATTTCTCTACAAATATTTAGTCTTTTTAGCATGTAACATACATATACTAACATGCTCAGGCAGTCAATTTCTCAGATTTGTTTTAATCTTACTCTGGTCACTTAGAAATAAAAATAAAACTTGGATATATTTTAGAGTTGTCAATGTGCAGCTTGTATAGCAGTACAGATTTACTGTCCTCTGAAAATAACTCAACATACAGACATTAATTATATACATATAACCCGGCAAATCATGTTCATGTTTTTGGACCATACAAATTTGTGTATCTTGTATTAGAGCAGATAAAATTTGGTGCTTTGAGTACAATTCTCTCATACTGACCACTGGATGTTCAACATGGCACGTCATTGAAAAGACTCTCTGAGGATTTGAGAATTGGAAATGTTGCTCTCCACAAAGATGCCAAGGCAATAAGAAGATCAGTTACACCCTGAGTTACAGTACAGTGGTCAGGGTCATACAGAGGTTTTCCAAGAACAGGCCTCGTAAGGGTCCATCAAAGATGCTGAGTCCTCATGCTGTGCGTCAGATGCAGAATTTGGCTTCAAAAAACAGACACATGAGTGCTGCAGCTTTGATTTAGAGGTTGCAGAAGCAGAAGGTCCACTTGTCAGTGCTCAGACCATACGCATCACACTGCAACAAGTCGGTCTGCATGGTCATCATCTCAGAAGGAAACCTCATCTGAAGCTGGTTTACAAGAAATAAGATGTATTATGTTGTCATCATATATATTTATGTATACAGTACGTATAAATATTCATATAAGTATGTAAAATATGGCTACCATTAGGGGGGCACAAGCCAGTGTACTCTTAGTGCCGGTCCCAAGCCCGGGTAAATGGGGAGGGTTGTGTTAGGAAGGGCATCCAGTGTAAAACATGTGCCAAATCAAATATGCGGATCACAAATGAGAATTTCATACCGGATCGGTCGAGGCCCGGGTTAACAACGACCGCCACAGGTATCGTTAGCCGACAGGGTACCGGTGGAAATTGGGCTACTGTTGGCCGAAGGAGGAGAAGGAGAGGAGGAAGGCGTCTACAGAGACGGCAGGAAAAGGAGCAGTGTAGGAGAGTAGAGGTTCGGGTTGGTACTTTAAATGTTGGTACTATGACGGGTAAAGGGAGAGAGATAGCTGATATGATGGAGAGGAGAAAGGTAGATTTGTTGTGTGTTCAGGAGACCAAGTGGAAAGGGAGTAAGGCCAGGAACATTGGAGGTGGGTTTAAACTGTTTTATCATGGTGTGGATGGAAAGAGAAATGGTGTAGGGGTGATTCTGAAGGAAGCGTACAGTAAGAGTGTAGTGGAGGTGAAGAGAGTTTCTGATAGGGTGATGATCGTGAAGGTGGAAGTTGAAGGGATGATGATAAATGTCATCAGTGCCTATGCTCCACAAGTTGGCTGTGAGATGGAGGAGAAAGAAAAATTCTGGAATGAATTAGATGAAGTGGTAGATGGTGTACCTAGGAAAGAACGATTGGTGATTGGGGCAGACTTTAATGGGCATGTAGGTGAAGGGAACAGAGGTGATGAGGAGGTGATGGGTAGGTATGGTTTTAAGGAGAGGAATGTGGAAGGGCAGATGGTGGTAGATTTTGCTAAAAGGATGGAAATGGCAGTGGTGAACACGTATTTTAAGAAGAAGGAGGATCATAGGGTGACGTATAAGAGTGGAGGAAGGTGCACACAGGTGGATTATGTTCTGTGTAGGAGATGCAACCTGAAGGAGATTGGAGACTGTAAGGTGTTGGCGGGGGACAGTGTAGCTAGACAGCATCGGATGGTGGTCTGTAGGATGGTTTTGGAGGCGAAGAAGAAGAGGAGGAAAGTAAGGTTTGAAACAAGAATAAGATGGTGGAAACTGAAGGAGGAAGAGTGTAGTGTGAGGTTCAGGGAAGAGGTCAGACAGGGGCTTGGTGGTGGTGAAGAGGTGCCGGATGATTGGGCAACTACTGCAGGAGTGATGAGGGAGGCAGCTAGAAAAGTACTTGGTGTGACATCTGGAAATAGAAAGCAAGACAAGGAGACGTGGTGGTGGAATGAGGAAGTGCAGGAGAGCATTAGGGGAAAGAGATTGGCAAAACAGAAGTGGAATCGACAGAGTGATGAGAAGAGTAGGCAGGAGTACAAGGAGATGCGGCAGCAGGTTAAAAGGGATGTGGCGAAAGCCAAGGAAAAGGCATATGAGGAACTGTATAAGAGGTTGGACACTAAGGAAGGAGAAAAGGATTTATACCGATTGGCCAAGCAGAGGGACCGAGCTGGGAAGGATGTACTGCAAGTTAGAGCAATAAAGGATGGAGAGGGAAATGTGTTGACTAGTGAGGAGAGTGTGTTGAGAAGATGGAGGGAGTATTTTGAGCAGCTGATGAATGAGGAAAATCAGAGAGAGAGAAGGTTGGAGGATGTGAAGTTGGTGAAGCAGGATGTAGATAGGATTAGTAAGGAGGAAGTGAGAGCAGCGATTAAGAGGATGAAGAATGGAAAGTCGGTTGGACCAGATGACATACCGGTAGAAGCGTGGAGATGTTTAGGAGAGATGGCAGTGGAGTTTTTAACCAGATTGTTTAACAGGATTCTGGAAGGGGAGAGGATGCCTGAGGAATGGAGAAGGAGTGTGCTGGTACCGATCTTTAAGCATAAGGGAGATGTGCAGACCTGCAGTAACTACAGGGGAATTAAGTTGATCAGTCACACCATGAAGGTATGGGAAAGAGTAGTGGAAGCCAGGCTGAGAGAAGAGGTGACCATCTGTGAGCAACAGTATGGTTTCATGCCGAGGAAGAGCACCACAGATGCCTTATTTGCTTTGAGGATGTTGATGGAGAAGTATAGAGAAGGACAGAAGGAGCTGCATTGTGTATTTGTGGATTTAGAGAAAGCGTACGACAGGGTGCCGAGAGAGGAGTTGTGGTATTGTATGAGGAAGTCAGGTGTGTCAGAGAAGTATGTGAGGGTGGTGCAGGACATGTATGAGGACAGTGTGACGGCAGTAAAGTGTGCAGTAGGTACGACAGACTGGTTCAGGGTGAAGGTTGGACTGCATCAAGGATCGGCCCTGAGCCCTTTCCTGTTTGCAGTGGTGATGGACAGGTTGACGGACGAGGTCAGACAGGAGTCTCCCTGGACTATTATGTTTGCAGATGATATTGTGATTTGTGGTGAGAGTAGAGAGCAGGTTGAGAAGAGCCTGGAGAGGTGGAGATATGCGCTGGAGAGAAAGGGAATGAAAGTCAGTAGGAGTAAGACAGAGTACATGTGTGTGAATGAGAGGGAGGGCAGTGGAGTGATGCGGTTGCAGGGAGAAGAGGTGGAGAAGGTGGAGGAGTTCAGGTACCTGGGGTCAACAGTGCAAAGTAATGGAGAGTGTGTTAGGGAAGTAAAGAAAAGAGTGCAGGCAGGGTGGAGTGGGTGGAGAAGAGTGACAGGAGTGATTTGTGATAGAAGAGTATCTGCAAGAATGAAAGGGAAAGTTTATAGGACTGTGGTGAGACCTGCGATGTTGTATGGATTAGAGACAGTGGCATTGAGTAAAAAACAGGAGGTGGAGCTGGAGGTAGCGGAGCTGAAGATGTTGAGGTTTTCGTTGGGAGTGACGAGGATGGACAAGATTAGAAATGAGTTTATTAGAGGGACAGCACATGTAGGATGTTTTGGTGACAAGGTGAGGGAGGCGAGATTGAGATGGTTTGGACATGTGCAGAGAAGGGACATGAATTATATTGGTAGAAAAATGCTGAAGATGGAGCCACCAGGTAGGAGGAAAAGAGGAAGGCCAAGGAGGAGGTTCATGGATGTGGTGAGGGAAGACATGCAGGTAGTTGGTGTAAAAGAGGCAGATATAGAGGACAGGGTGGTATGGAGACGGATGATCCGCTGTGGCGACCCCTAATGGGAGCAGCCGAAAGAAGAAGAAGAAGAAGAAGATGTAAAATATGGCTACATGAACTCTTTCCTGATTCACTTCCTGTCTGTGTGTGCTTGTGCATGTACAGTATGATCAGACCTTGTGTTTTCTTCTGCAGATCCTGCCTGGTGTAAAAGTAATTATAGCTCATACAGAGACCAAAGGACCGCTCGGAGATTCTCATCTTGGAGAGGCGAGTTTCTTTTCGCCACTGTTCAGCACGAGATGCATTAATGATATTTATTAATGATGACCATTAGCAGTAATTATTATATTTATCATTAATTTTATTATTATATTTATTATTGTCATTTAAATGTCCAGCGTCGTTTGGTTTGAACGTGTGTGTTTTGTGATTGTTAATCAGATCTGGGTTAGCAGCCCTCACAACGCCACAGGATATTACACGGTATACGGCGAGGAAGCGCTGCACGCTGATCACTTCTGCACCAAACTGAGTTTCGGCGACACGCAAACCCTATGGGCGCGGACAGGATACCTGGGCTTCCTGCGCAGGACTGAACTCACAGACGCCAGCGGAGGTAAAAAAAAACAAGCTGCATGAGAAGTTACCATAAAGAGCTGTTACACAGAACCTCAAATAACGTCAGTAACGTTCATATAATTCAGGTTTAAGCATCGAAACATTATTTAACAAAGTCACATTTTTTATAAGAAAATAAATAAAGTAGAGTATCATTGCACAAAAAGTACAGATTTAGATTAGTAAAAGTGGTATTGCACATGTTTTATTATTTATATTGAACAATGTGGAGAGCATTTAAGTGTTCATGAGGTAGATAACCTGGGGTAAGAAACTCTTCCTGTGCCTGGCAGTCTTCAGCCAGACGGCAAAAGTAAAAGAAAAACATGGCTTGGAAGTGAGGGATCCATTTCCGGAGCCCTTTTTCTTACTCTGTATGTGTACAGTTCCTGTAGAGTGGGCATGGGAGCACCAATAATCAATAATTTAGCAGTTCGAACCATCCTCTGTAGTCTTCTCATATCTAGTTGGGTAGCTGAGCCAAACCAGACGGTTATGTGCAGAGGACAGATTTGATGATGGCTGAGTAGAACTATTTGAGCAGCTCCTGTGACAGGTTTAACTTCCTCAGTTGGCGAAAGAAGTACATCCTCTGTTGGGCCTTTTTAACAATAAAGTCGAGAAAGTGGTGACCAGGAACCTGAATGACTCCACTGCTGCCACAGTGCTGTTCATGATAGTTAGTGGGGGGAGTGCAGGGTGGTTTCTCCTGAAATCCACAATCATCTCCACTGTTTTGAGTGTATTAAGCTCCAGGTTGTTTTGACTGCACCAGATAGCTGCTGAACCTCGCCTCTGTGTGCAGACTCATCACTGTCAATGAGGCCGATGACTGTAGTGTTGTCTGCAAACTTCAGGAGTTTGACAAAGGGGTCTGTAGAGGTGCAGTCATTGGTGTACAGGGAGAAGAGCATTGGGTAGAGAACACATACCTGGGGGGCATCAGTGCTGTTAGTACAGCTGTTTGACATGAAAGTCCCCAGTCCCACTAGTTGTTGCCTATCTGTCAGAAAGCTGGTGATCCACTAGATGTTGCAGGATGAAGTGCAGTCCCATGTTCACTGCATCGTCCACTCGGTAAGCAAAATGCAGGGGGTCCAGCAAGGGTCCAGGGATGTCCTTCAGATAAGCCAAAACCAGTCTCTCAAATGACTTCATGACCCCAGATGTTAGGGCAATAGGTCTGTAGTCGTTAAGATGGTGATTTTTGGTTTCTTTGGGATGGGGTGATGGTGGAACGTTTAAAGCAGGCAGGCACTTCACACAGTTCCAGTGATCTGTTAAAGAACTGTGAAAAGGTGGACGACAGCGGGTCAGCACAGGTTCTTAGAGATGCAAGCAAAATCTCGTCTGGTCCTAGTGCTTTCCTTCTTTCTTGTTTCCTGAACACCTAGCACACATCATCTTCACTGATCTGAAGTACAAGAGGGGGAGAGGGGGGCTGCTAGGGGTGTTAATGGTCGAGTCGTGAGATGCGCGCTGTCCGGAATGACTTTATTCAGCCAGGTTTTAGTGAAACACAGAGCAGCTGAGCAAAATTAAAATTATTCTGCTGGTTTGTGAGGAAATCTTATTTACTTACTAGTTTCCATATGCGTCAGCTATATATATGGTTCAGATGACAATAAAAGCTTCTTGATTTCTTCTTCACTTGACTTCTAAAAAAAACACAAATTCTTTTGTGAAACTAGTGTCTGTGGGAATACCTTGGAAAACTTGAATTACAATTGTGTGTGTGTGTGTGTGTGTGTGTGTGTGTGTGTGTGTGTGTGTGTGTGTGTGTGTGTGTGTGTGTGTGTGTGTGTAGAACGGCACGATGCACTGTACGTAGTAGGATCTCTGGATGAGACGCTGGAGCTCAGAGGAATGCGCTATCACCCCATTGATATCGAAACATCTGTTATCAGATCACACAAGAGCATCGCAGAGTGGTGAGTAAACACCCCTTATACACTCTTCCTCTCTATTTCTCTCTCTCTCTCATGCATACATTTTTCCTGTTTGTCTGCCTCTCTCTCTCACATATATATACTTTTCCTGTCTGTCTGTCTATCTCTCTTCTCTCTTTCTTTCTTTCACATACACTTTTCCTGTCTGTCTGTCTGTCTGTCTGTCTATCTCTCTGTCTATTTCTTCTCTCTTTCGCTCTCATACACTTTTCCTGTCTGTCTGTCTGTCTGCCCCCCCCCCCCTCTCTCTCTCTCTCTCTCTCTCTCTCTCTCTCACATACACTTTTCCTGTCTGGCTGTTTTCTGTTTTCTCTTACATGCACCTCTTCTCTCCTCTCTCTTTGCCTCTCTCTCTCTCTCTCTCTCTCTCTCTCTCTCATACACTTTTCTTCTGTCTCTCTCTGTCTCTCTCTCTTGCTGATGTTTTCCTCCTTTTCTCTCCCACTGTGCACATGAAACAGTCAGGTATCAGATTCTTCATTTTACAGATTAAAGGTCGATAGTGGATTTTACCAATACCAATAGCTCGGTTGGATCGTACTTGCAGATAACCGATTAATCAACCGATAGTTTTCACTAGGCACAGTGGATGTTTCAGAGGCACAGGTATTTCTTTAAGCCAGATTTTCAAGTGTTCTGTAGTTTTTTTTACCACCACTGCAGAGGCAGGTTGCTTCTTTCAATGGCAGGCTCTGAAAAAAAACACTCAAAGCTGTACATCCCCCGAGACCCAGCTGTGGCATCAACGACCTTGGCATACAAGCTGTTCACCAAAGTGAGCAGATGGATTTAATGCTTCTTTATCTCTGGATCCAAACCCTCATCCTGTTCTTTCTCCACTATGTAGTTTTTTCTCCATAGAATCTAGTCAACAAATGAACAACTTTCTATTGATATAAAAACGTACTCTAGTGTACTGTATACAAACTGTTTTGCTGTCTGGGTTTTAAATGTGCAACTGAGTCTTACACGTCTCAAAACAAACAGCAAGTGGCATTAATGATTCGCCAGTAGAGGCCGCTCTCATACTGAATAACTGAATACATACTGAATACGTTCCAGTAAGGATGGTACGGTAAAATTCACCAATTCACGTCAGTGCACCGGCATAAAAGTTAACGATGTGATTCAGCAAATTGGAAAAATTTAATCAGATATAAGTTTGTATACATTTGTGTTGCGATGCATCGTTTTTAACACATTTGCATCGGTAAAAAACTATTTATTTATAAATCATTATTAGTAGACGCGCTCTATTTTAATTATTTAGAAAGTGACCAATCATTTGTGACCAATATTTTCTATGTAGATTGATTTCTCCTTGCTAAAACTGTTTCTTAAGTACGTTCTCTCCCGTGTATATGAGGTATCACAACACTACGGAGACAGAGGCATGTCGTGAGAGTTACATAGAATATAGATTAACATGGCAGAGGTAGAGCTGCATCGTACTGGAGACAGAACAAGAAAAGAACATCTGGTTTTATTTCAACTTTTATGTTGTTTTTTTTTTTAGCTGGAACTATCTGCAAAAACCCTTTCTGGGTTGTGCTTGTTGCTGGAGCAGACGCAACCAGATACTTACCTGCTTAGTTATATAAATGAGTCGCTCTAAATAGCGATGCATAAAAACAAAAAATGCAGAAGTGTACTAGCTCAGCCAGCCGTCACATGCTCCAGTACACGTGAGATCATCTCTGAACTCGTTTTCCTCGTTTCTCTCCACCCTGTGCTTTAATCTCCATGTCCTGTCCCCTGCAGTGCCGTGTTTACGTGGACTAACCTGCTGGTGGTGGTGGTGGAGCTGGAAGGCTTGGAGCAGGAGGCTCTGGATCTCGTTCCCCTCGTCACCAACGTGGTCTTGGAGGAGCATTACCTGATCGTGGGCGTCGTGGTGGTGGTTGACCCTGGCGTCATTCCCATCAACTCTCGCGGCGAGAAGCAGCGCATGCACCTGCGCGACGGCTTCCTCGCCGATCAGCTCGACCCCATTTACGTGGCCTACAACATGTAAAACTAGGGGGAAAAAAAGAAACAGAAATTGAGTCAGGTTCTCCTTCTGCACATCTTCATGATGAACGAACACGATGGAACTATGCAGCATATGTGTGTGTGTGTGTGTGTGTGTGTGTGGGTGTGGGTGTGGAGGGGGTATGTGTGTGTGTTGTCCTCTAAGGAAGACTGATAGAAAACAGTGTCTCCCCATTTCATAACTTGACTGCATTCCATTTTGGGTTTGTTGTCATTTTAAATATCAGGTTACAGGAATAAAAAAGTCTTTACAAGTTTCCTTTCATCTTACATTAATCAGGGCTTGTTGTTTGTTTTGCGCTGGAGCTATAATGCTAATGTAGCTAGCAATTAAAAACATAGGAAGTCGATTTCAAATTGAATCGAATTGAACTACAGTACCTACACTCTTTTTGAAAGCGGGGATTAAGAGGGTGGAACGATTAGCATTTGCCCAAAATGGCTGCCATGTTATAGCATTCCTGTATAGAATGATATATTATATTATTAATATAATTGTTTGTAGATTAAAGTCAGGGTCGTCTGGTCAAATGGTCTGGAGTGCTTAAGTAAAAAATAGGAATCGCATTTCACTACAGGATCTTCGATAGGGATGCGTTCTGATGACCCCATCGTAACTTAAAAATATCCTAAGTCGAGACACGGCCTAGCCTGCACCAGATTGGAGGGCGGAAAAAACACAGAACAAAGAAACAGAAAAAAAATACACTCGCTAACAACAAGACAAATGACCTCTGTCCACTGCAGGTGAGATAAACGCATCTCATCTGCAATGCAGGAGATGCGTACACCCTGGCAGCTTCCCAATGTGTCGTACGAAAATTAAAATAGCACACAAAAATGACAATATTATTTGATTTATTCTGTATCGCTATTGACCGTAAAATTTGGAAAATCGTAAGCCAGGCCATCGTAACTCTTAAACTACCTGTATTTGTCTTTGCTTGGCCAAAACCACTCTTTTTTTGGTGGGTTTAGCAAAATATTGGCTAAAACTTTGCTGTCTTTCAATGTGCATCTGTGTTCCAGCGTGTAATGTACAGTAGTGTCACACCTATTAATGCCATGCTACACTATCAGGCTTCACCATAATGGTCTTATAAGAGAAATGAATAATTACTGAATTCTTCCATTCGTTCTTCCAGTCGGTGGTTGGCACGGCGTCTGAAACCACATCAGCCTCATGCAGTTTGAGGCAAACGATTTTGGGTGGGATCGAATTCCTATCCCTCGTCAGCTACATTAACCTTATAGCGCCAGTGGGAAAACAATAAGAAACAATTCCATTAATGTGGGCTTAAGGGTTTCTTTGAAAAGACAAACACAATTAATCTCGGGCTTCATTGCAAATTCTCAAACTCTCGCTCAGAGACTTCGGAGAATTGAGCTTTATTGATGTCTGAGGACTAAAGTTACAGAGAATAAGCATTGAGAGCACATCACAGTTTAGCTCCTTGATCAAACTAAAGCAACATGTGTTCCTCATTTTATACCATTCTGATGTGCTTCTTTTCTTTTTCTCAAAATAATGTCAGATGATGACCTGAAGGAGTTGATGTGATATCTCTAGATCAAGATCATATATAATAGTGACATTGCACTTGGGTGTTAATGTTTGATGCTGCAGTCTTTTCTCTTTTGCCTTCACACAGCAGTCTCACTAATTAAGCTAAACACCCAGCAAAACACACAATGCTAGCAAAACAAAAGCCATGCGCAGACGTATCGGGAATGTTTATCCACTTGTTTTGAACTAGGGGCAGCTATTTTTCTGGTGCTGACACACTGTTGGCTAGTCCTAGCTAACTAGCATGCTAGCCTCAGTAGCTACCATGTCATTCGTACAGGTAATTAAGCTAGTTTATTAAATATAATCTGTTCTCAAACCTATCAAGGAAATTAAAACAGGATATTTTTTGTGAGTGAATGTTCACTCTCTTAGCAAACTCTTGAATATATTTTAAGAGTTTGGCAATCAGACTCTGACATAAAGACACTACATGGAACAACACAGATCTGTGTGTGGGCAATTGAGAAAAACTGGTTATTAGATTAACGTCATTAAGCTGAAGATGGAATAAGGTGAAAAATGGTGGCTCATATGTGCAAAAAAATGCAACAGCAAATCAGAAAACACAACAGCGGTGATGTATTGTTCAGGAATAATGAGATATCCGATACACGACACGGTAGGTGTTGTCTTGGTGCAACACATTTCCAAAACAGAACAAAGAAGCATTGGGAACATGTGCTGTACCGATTTCATACGTCTGAATGATAAATGCGGTAATTGAAGTGTAATGTTGTGTAATGGATTTAGATTCTTAGCAACATGCAACCAAAAGCTCTGCATTGGCCCTCCACTGCTGTGCCTCTGAACTGAAGATGAACTTCCCCCCAGGTCGGTTTTGTGATTTCTTTATCCGGGACTAAATCAATAAGGAAAGGCCTTATTGCTGAGAACATCCTTTTGCGTGTTTGACATGGACACAAGGAAATATTTTTCAAATTATCTTGATTTTATTGTTCTGGTTTCGCCACACTGTCGCCCCACAAATATCTCACTGTAGCAACTTTCTAGACAGGAAACCAAAGTGTTTACTGCAAGCACACCTTAAAGATCTTCCACTTCCTGTCTGCTGCTAACCAGAAAACATTTCCTGTCGTAAGAGACAACTTTCTTTTGAAGGTTCTTTTTTGAATCAAGAGCAACACAAAGCTTCTTTTTTAGAGGTGTGCATTAATATTTATCACACCACACATAATATAAGATGGATATGATGAATGAAAAAAAAAAGGAACATCAAATGGAGTTGCACTTAACAGCTTGATATACCGTATCATTATACAACCAATAAGGAAATATATATATATATATATATATATATATATATATATATATATATATATATATATATATATATATATATATATATATATATATATATATATATATATATAGAGGGGGGGATATTTTCGTGCCCCCGACACGTTAATATTTGCACTAACCAACTTTTTCTGCAATAACAGCTATGATTACGATCAGCAAATTCAGTTTAATGTTTGACAATAAATCATTGAACACAATGAAATTTCAACTCACCATTTGTAAATCAGTATTAAGAGTAAATTGGTCAGGGGTCTAAATACTTCTGCAAAAGCACTGAATATACAGGCACCAGGAAATTCATTCCAACTTGGTTTGCCTTTGACTGTAAACTCTCCATTCATGTTTGTTGTGGAAAATCAGCAGTGAGCATGTGGTGTTCGATACCAGACTTAAACTGCTTTGGAGTCTGTATCGCTGTTTTCTGAATCACTGTTGCATTGCTGGTGATATTGTTGTATTTTGATATTACAAACAAATGAGCCCTAACAATTTCCTCTGACCTGTTGAAGGTTTTTTTTCCCGATCTATCATTCCGATCTGAGTGCAGTTTAAATTCTGTTTACGATATTATTTGAACATTTTCACCATAATCAAAAACAACACATTAGGCTTTTTTTTTTCACGTGTGTAAAATTTTTTGTTTAATCTTTATTTGAATGACAAACAACAGATTTCTACTCAAGTTTTCTGCTTGAGTTTGACCACTCATCCCTAAACTGAAAATGAATGTACGGGGGGGGGTGACATTTTTCCAAAGTGACTCACGTACTGTGCTTTACTGATCCAGAAGCTAACTTTCAGTCCACACCCATCTCCTCCTGAGAAGGTCTGAACGAACGAGCAGAAACGTTAAGTAATTTCAGAAAAAGAACAAAAAACAGAAATAAATGCAAAAAGAAGAAAGCAGATATAAAGGGCTTCGTTTCAGTGCTTGTTTGTTTTGTTTTGTTTTGTTTTGTTTTTTGAGTGTAAGAAGAAAAAGTCGCTTGTAATTTTATTCCTGATCTGTTATTTCGCTGTATAATGAGAAAGCCAGCATTGTAAAGAGGACGCTTATTTCCATGGCTGCATTGTATCATTGTTATTATTATTTTGTTTGTTAAGCCTGTTGTAATTATGTACAGAATTTGTGTAAGTTATTACTGAGATCCTAGAACATAGTAGGGACAGAAGACGCCTCAGAGCTAACCAAATGTTCATCCTTTTCTTCACCAGACATCAGGAACAGGAATCAATGTGTACATGTGCCGTGCTTTTCTGTCTTTACAAAAACATACACCGAGGAGATGCAGGAACTGGTTTCATTTCCAGGAATACAAAGCACACGTGGTTTCCTCATTGTGGGAGCAGTTAACTAATGTCCTGACGAATCAGCTGATTTGTTTTTGGTTTTTTTTGGTTTTTTTTGTCCTATGTTAATTTTTTTTTCTTAATAAATAAATAACTTGCTTTTGATGAGCCCGTGTCAATCCGTCTTCATTTATTTGAGTATAAGTATAAGATGTCTTTTATTATGTCATACACACAGGAAATAAACTTATAGGGATATATTTCATTAAATAAAAAAAATTGTCACATACACATTCATACAGAGTACGAGATGTAGTGAAATGCTTTTTACGACTGTCCAATACTGAAGAATGTACATATATGTTTCCAATTTCTTAGTATTACAGTATTACTGATCAGGTCAGTTTCCAAGACAATACTTTAAATTAAAACCGAATCAGCTCACGTGAACTGTTTGAAGCGACAGATTTTCCCCCGAGTTGTTCACAGTACAATTACAGTCAAATAAATTATGAAACATTTAAAACAAAATATACATATTAAGTTATATAAGTATAGATGATGTACAATCAATAAATTGTTCTAATAATTTTGTATATTTCTTACACTGTAAAAAATGTGTAGCAGCAGTCTTCCAGGCCCTGAAGCAGAAAACAGCCCCAGACCATCACACTACCACCACAATATTTTACTGTTGGTATGATGTTCTTTTTCTAAAATACGGTGTTATTTTTAGGCTAGACGTAATGGGACACACACCTTCCAAAAACTTAAACATTTGTCCACAGAGTATTTTTCCCGAAAGTCTTGGCGATCATTAAGATGTTTTCTGGCGAAACTAAAATGAGCCTTAACCCTCTACTGCACAGCGTTGCCCTCGGGCAACAAAATATTTCCTTAAGCCCTCAATCTAGTGGATGTCTTTAAATATTTTGCAATCAATTAGAATAGTAAAAAAAATATCAAAGAAGTCAAGTCAAGTTTATTTCTATGGCGTTTTACACAACAGACAATGTCTCAAAGCAGCTTTACAGAAATCAACAGTTAAGGTGAATGGTGTGCATTTATCCCTGATGAGCAGCCGTGGCGACTGTGGCAAGAAAAACTCCCTTAGATGTTATGAGGAAGAAACCTTGAGAGGATCAAGACTCAAAAGGTGAACCCATCCTCATTTGGGTGACATCAAGAGTTTGATCATAAATCTTTCAACAATACAGAACACTGGAAAGTGAGAACTAACATGAGTACTGGAGTATAAAAATATAAGTAATGTTCTTTCCACAGCCTTATACAGTCAATATTTTTATAAAACTAGGAGCTACTGAGCATCTCATAAAACATTTGTGATCATCACAGATCCAGCATCAGCTTCTCCATGCCAGAGCCTTTAACACTCCTGGAGGTCCAGTGTCAAAACTCCACACATGTAGTGGGATCCAATTGGCATTTGTACGTCTCTGGATGGTTCGGGATGTTTGCGAGTTCGGCATCTACTTCTTTAAAGGTCCATAATCTTCATGAGGTGGGACGTGACTGGAGCTGGCCAAACCTCAGGAAGCCTCGGGATGGGGAGAGAAAGAGAAGCAGTGGAGAGGAATTAGTGTAGCTTCTGTTCATGATATTAACAGCACAAGTTGATAATGTGCATGTGATCAGATGTTCTGGAGCACAAGGTTATGATGTGAGACGTATGTTATGTGTAGGCTTTGCTAAAAACATATGTTTTTAATCTACACTTAAACTGGGAGAGTGTGTCTGAGCCCCAAAAACTGTCAGGAAGACTGTTCCAGAGTTTAGGAGCTAAATGTGAGAATGATCTACCGCCTTTAGTGGACTTTGGACTTCTAGTAGTTCCTAGAATAGCAGAGTTTTGAGATCTCAGGGAGCGTGACGGATTGTAGCGTGTTAAAAGACTAGATAGATACATGGGAGCCAAACCATTTAGTGCTTTATAAGTAAGAAGCAGTAGTTTGGAGTCGATTAGAAACAGGAACAATCAATAAGGTCTGGGAGTCAGTATCCATCATTATTTGAAGGTGGGACTTCATTTTCTGCCACATGGTCTCAGGAGCACATGGTGTGAGGACAAGGTAAGATTATTTACTTTGGTAATCTTATTTAAATTGAAATTAACTGTAAATTAAAATATATGTGCATGTATAAAGGCATAGAGAAGTTTTTTGTCATTGTTGTCAACGTTGTGCAATAGGGGGTAGTTTCTGCGGATGTTTTTGCTGACAATGTGTTTTGATATTATCACATATTATGACATCACACACGACTGTATTTATGCAAATTATTAATTGAGGCAAGTGAGACTGCTGGGTTTGCTGGAGTCCCAAAGCTTTAGAAACTACTTTTTAAACTTTTCCAGACTGATAATCTCAATTACTTTCTTTCTCATTTGTTTCAGAATTTTTGTGGCTCTCGGCATGATGTCTAGTTTTTTAGGATCTTTTGGTCTTCTTCACTTTGTCAGGCATGTCCTATTTAAGAGATTTCTTGATTGTGAACAGGTGTGGCAGTAATCAGGCCTGAGTGTGGTGAGAGAAAATACACTCAGGTGTGATGAACCACAGTTTTAACAGGGGGCAAACACTTTTTCTCACAGGGCCATGTAGTTTTGGATTTTGTTTTCCCTCAATAATAAAAAAAAACCTTCATATAAAAACTGCATGTTGTGTTCACTTGTGTTATCTTTTACTAATATTTAAATTAGTTTGATGATCTGAAACATGAAAGCGTGACAAACATGCAAAAAAATAAGAAACCCTTTTTCACACCACTGTAAGTATAGTGTATCCATAGCGTCTATATCTGTATAATGGACCAGCTGTTTAACACTCAGAGAAAAAAATTGATATGGTTTAATGGCCACAGGCAGAAAAGACTGTGTGAGTGTGTCTCTGAACGCACTCCTCAGACTGACAATGTTTTGTGTAGTGCATCCTAATTCAGACACTATCATCAGAGAGTCTAAAATCAAATACTGCAACACAATGTGAATAACGTTCAATGTTCACTCTTCTGGGAAGATGTTCCACTTCATTTTGGAGTGTGCTTGTGGAGATTTGTGTGCATTTAGTGACAAAGGTGTACAGTAGGGTCGAGGTCAGAGCTCTATAGCAGGCCACTGAAGACCTTCCACTCCAATCCGATCTTCCATGAAGTAAACCATATTAGATTAGATTCCACTTTGTCATTGTGCAAGGTACATCAAGCTAATGAAATGCAGTTAGCATCTAACCAGAAGTTCATAAGTGGCCTATTTACAATAAATAAATAGCAGTGTGATAAATAAGGGTATGGGGTCCATATGTACAGGGTGAGGGTGAATAATGTACAGACGGTGCAGTAGGTAATAATATATGTATTTATAGTTATATACAATTTACTGTGTACAAACATTGTGCATAAATGTCGGGAGATAACATCCTCAAATGACATGATATAGTTATATGTACAAGTAGGAATGTTGTATAATACAGTGTATACAGAGTAAATATGGGTGGAATGTACAGTAGTGCGGTGATAGACAAGTTATGGATGGTGCAAAAATGCATAGTGGATAAGCAGTGTAAAAAAAAATAGGAACCCAGAAAAACAATGCCGTGACAATATCTTCATGTAGTTTGCTTTGTTCACAGGGGCATTGTCATGCTGGAACAGGTAGGGGTCTCCTAGTTCAAGTAAAGGCAAAATGTAATGCTACCACATCCAAAGTTCAAAGAAAAACCATTTATGGCAAGAAAAGCAGGCTAATTTTATTAACTTAGAAAATCTTGTAAAAAAAAATGCTATATTAGTATTTCAGAAAAATGTGCATTGTTTGACAGCACTTTCTACTTTTCCTAGTGTTTTCAAGGGTTGAAGTGTCTTGCCAATGTATTTTTTCATTGTAATGGAAGTTTTTTGGTTGGTGCTGCCTGTTGTAAGTACATTTATTTGGTTACATATTTGGTTTTTATGTCGCTTCTTTTACATAGAATGTTGATGTAAAGTTTCATCGTTAATGTAATCTTTCAGTACATGATAATTAGAACAGTAATAAACTGTAAATTAAGTTTAGAGCAAGCAAACTGTAGTTAAACAGTAGTGTACTGACAATGCTGATAATAAATCAATATATTGTTATTCAGTACATGGTATTATTACGGTAACTTTCTGTGAAGGTAATCACAGTATGAGTACTGTTAAATTAACAGTAAACTGCTGTCTGTATTTTTCTACAATTTATATAATTAATTTTATTGCTGTTTTTTCACGTATTTAACCTGAACTGATTATCCTGGCAACTGCCATGCAAATCAAATACCAGTACCATTTGCAGATAATGAGTGTCACTGTTATTTTCAGAAACAGAAGATCATAAGCTGCTTCCTATTAAGAAGTGTTTATGAGCTGGGAATCAAGGCAATAAAACCAGACTCTCCATTTTCCATTCAGGAAACACAGGCCTGTTGCCAAACTTACTGTTTCTGTTTGCGCACTCGCTGAGATTTCTTGGCCTGATACACCAAACCATTGTTGAAGGTCTGGAAAAAGGCAGAAACCCAAGTAGATATACAGTACTTGCACATTTCTTATCTTTCATTTTATTATGGCAAATCCTGTTTTCTTCTCTACAGAACGTGATGTTATAATTTATTATGCATGTATAAAGTAAAGCAGCATTTTCAACATTGGTATATGATCAGTAAGGAAAGGGCCTGAATGCTAAGACTTTCCTTTGTGTGGTGTAATTAAATAAAGTTTTAGTGTTTTAGAAGCAGTTTTTAGATTTTAAGATGCAAAGGGGTGATTGTAGTGGTGTATTGTACTGGTATTTTGAATTCTGTAACATAGCACTTCTCATCCAAAGTGCTTAATGTAAGCAGACTTTGAAGCTATTTCACTTCCTGTCTGCTGCTATCCCAAAGCCTTTAATGCTCTTCCTGATTTAATAAACAACCTCCAAGGGACCCAGTTTTTTTAAATCCTTATAGCCTCTTCCGATCAATAACAATTTGACCAGTGTGAAGCGCCTTTTTGAGTGTTAGAGTTCATTTTAAAAGATTCTCACACCTTTTAATATTGATTAGACAAAGACACAAAGACACACCGGATTGAATTTCTCTAATCAAGCATTATTTTTGTCATTATAAACAAATATTTTTTCTTATTTTTAATAAAACTTAAATAATCCTGGCTTGTGTCATTTACAAAAAAAAGCATTTACACATACATTTGCCACACCCTCAACCTCCACGGCAACAACTTTATTTAATAGGTATTAAATAAATAGAAATATAAT
Source organism: Silurus aristotelis (assembly GCF_946808225.1). Classification (NCBI taxonomy): domain Eukaryota; kingdom Metazoa; phylum Chordata; class Actinopteri; order Siluriformes; family Siluridae; genus Silurus; species Silurus aristotelis. The sequence continues at coordinate 8,467,424 of NC_139576.1, forward strand.
TCCAGAGACTCCGCCTTCAGAGCAGGGGACAAGACGGGCTTAAAGACAGCAAGGGCCAAACTGTCCCTTGCCATCAGAGAGGCGAAGCACAAATATGCCAAGAGAATTCATGGCCACTTCCAGGACAGCGGAGACACCCGGTGCATGTGGAAGGGCATCGAGGCGATCACAAACTACAAGACAACTTCACCTGCTTGTGACTGTGATGCCTCCCTCCCAGATGCGCTTAACGACTTCTGCAGAACAACATGGCGGCGAGGAAGACCACCCCTCCTCCCAGTGGCCAGGTGCTCTGTCTAGAGAGAAACACTCTATGCAGTTAACCCACAAAAGTCTGCTGGACCAGACAACATTTCTGGGCGAGTGCTCAGGGAATGTGCAGAACAGCTAGCGGATGTCTTCACCGACATCTTCAACATCGTCCTGAGCAGTGCCATTGTTCCGACGTGCCTCAAGACGACGACCATCCTTCCTGTAACAAAGAAGTCTACTGTCTCCTGCCTTAATGACTATCGTCCCATCGGGCTCACACCCATCTTGATGAAGTGCTCGGCATGAGGCACATCAAGACACAGCTACCACCCTCACTGGACCTCATGCAGTTCGCACATCATCCAAACCACACCACAGACAATGCCATCTCCACGACCCTTCATCTGTCCCTCACCCACCTGGACAACAAGGACTCATATGTGCGAATGCTGTTCAAAGACTTCAGCTCAGCATTCAACACAATCATCTCTCAGCACCTGATTGAGAAGCGGAGCCTACTGGGCCTGAACACCTCCCCCTGTAACTCGATCCTGGACTTCCTGACTGGGAGACCTCAGTGTATCTCCAGCACCATCACACTGAGAACTCAGGCACCCAGTCCACTGCTGTTCACTCTGCTGACTCATGACTGTGTAGCAATGCACAGCCCAAATTATATCAGTTATAAGTTCGCCGATGACATGACCATGGTGGGTCTCATTAGCAAGAACAATGAGTCAGCATACAGAGAGGAGGTGCAACGGTTAACAGCCTGGTGTGGAGCAAACAACCTGTCTCTGAACGTTGATAAAATGAAAGAGATGGTTGTTGACCTCAGGAGAGCACAGAGCAACCATTCTCCACTGATCATCAATGGATCCTCCATGGAGATCGCCAAGAGCACCAAATTCCTACACCAACACCACATTCTACAGAGGGAACATTGAGAGCATCCTGAGCAGTGTCGGATCACAAGACCCTACAGAGGATAGTGAGGACAGCTGAGAAGATAATCGGAGGCTCTCTCCCCTCTGTCATGGACATTTACATTTACGCTGCATTCGCAAAGCCAACAGCATTGTGGACGACCCCACACACCCGTCACACACACTCTTTACCCTCCTGCCATCAGGGAAGTGGTTTCGAAGCATTCGGCCCGTCATATCTAGACTGTGTAACAGTTTCTTCCTTCAATCCATCAGGCTTCTCAACGCACAGAACTGAACTGAAACTCACGCACACACACACACACACACACACACACACACACACACACACACACACACACACACACACACACACACACACACACACAACTGTGTACTCACACAACCGTACTCACTTCACACATCCATGCCCATATCACTTCATTACATTACTACAAACTGTTTACATGCTGGTTTTTGACTGCTTATATTGCTTTTTTGCACAAACTATTTTGTGTACATTTTGTTTAATTACAGTGTTTACTTCCATACTCAATTCTTATATAATACAGTAGGTTTACTGCCGGCGCTATTTTGTGTTTTGTTTATTTGTCCTACACTGTTTTGTGTTGTCTTGCACTGTTTGCACCAGGTTGCACACGATGCACTTTATGTGGCGAGGACAATTAATAGTCCTTAGCTCAGTGTTAAGTAGGTTTATATTGTTGTATGTAGCACCAGGGTTCTGGAGGAACGTTGTTTTATTTCAGTGTGTACTGCATCAGCTATATATGGTTGAAATGACAATGAAAAGCTTCTTGACTTGACTCTTGACTTGACCAGCAGCACTCATGCAGCCCCAGACCATGATGCTACCACCACCATGCTTGATTATAAATCGCAAGACAATTTTCTTCTCACCAGGGCGTCGCCACACATGCTGGACACCATCTGAGCCAAACAAGTTTATCTTAGTCTAATCAGACCACAGGACATGGTTTCAGTAATTCATGCTCTTGGGCAGGTTGTCTTCAGGTGCACGTTGACTACTCTAAATTATACCCAAGTCTAATTTCTATAGTATTGTTCCTTGAGATATTCTATCTGAATATAATTTTTTGGGTATTTAGTTTAATTCTAAAATAATCCATTATTAACCAGGTAGTATACAGGTCTTAAATAAATAAAGTAAATACATTTGCCATGGTAAAATTCATGTATAGAGCATTATAAATCTAATACATGCTATTAATAATTATTTGTTATTATTGTATTTAATCTATATATCATTTAATGTATAGAGAAGTAAAATCAATAATGATCGATGAAGAAAGAAATACTAGGTATTCATAAAGTAAATTCAGGAAACACTACGGTGCTAATTTTAGTGTAGTTTCACAGTATAAAGGAAATCCTGTCTCTACAGTCAAAAATGGTTCTGCCAAAAAAACCCACAAAGAACAAAATAATTATGAAACAGCTTATTTAAAATGTTTTTCATTTCTGTTTAAATAGTGAGACGCACTGATCATATATGTTTCTTACTTCCCTTAATGCATATTCTATAACACAAGAATATTCCATAACTGTAAATAATCTACCACACATGTATCTCTCAAAGGATACAGGATATTTATTAGTATCTACAATAATAAACAATATAACACTCCTGATTCAAATGACTATTTCAAGCTTAGACAGTCTCAATTGTTAAATCTACATTAAAAATCTATTTTAAGAGCCTTTGTGCCCTGTGATCGGTAGGGGCAGAGTCTTCCTGCAATAGACCAATTCCAACCAATTTTAATAATAGCATAGAAGTGACGACTCAGAAGAACTTTCTTTGCATTTGCAGTTAAGAACTATATGATATTACTGGATCCCAACCACGCCAGCAAAATAAATCACACTGTAGGGATCAAGCTGTCAGGCAAGTTCCATTCTATAAATACCACATGTGCACTTGCTGAACATGATTACTCATAAGACCAGATCAATGTTGTTCGTGTCAGTAATAAGGGAATTACACACTGGGACCCTGCTGTATCCCTCTCTTTGGAGCTGTCATCGAACCGTTCTTGTGAATACGCTCTGGTCCCGCTTCACATTGATGTTCTTCGTCACCTGAATAGCAGTTGACGTTTGGTTTTTCTCAGCGTATGTCACTAATGCACAAGCGTCACGGTCACAGAACCTGCGCTACCCCCCACGATTTCCAGCTCTGTTTACTGGCGTCTTTCCCATGGTCGGAAACTCGGATGTCACTTTAGTCACCGTTCCTATTGACACACAAGCCAGTTGAGCGATCTTTGTGACTGAAGCTCCTGCAATTCTTGCCCCGATAATGAACCCTCTTCTAAAGTCACTTGGATCGTTTCCTCTTACCATGCTGAGCCAAAACTGAGGTCAGGTGTATCCACAAGCCAATTTTATATATAGAAGAGCATGGTAGAATGATAACTCCATAATTATCTTGGTCTGGGTGCATCTACAGTCGCTTATTTGTTCAGGTATATATATATATATATATATATATATATATATATATATATATATATATATATATATATATATATATATATATATATATATATATGTGTGTGTGTGTGTGTGTGTGTGTGTGTGTGTGTGTGTGTGTGTGTGTGTGTGTGTGTGTGTGTACCTTAAATTAATACTTTTCAGGTAATTAAAAAGGTTATTTTTAAATAAAACTGCACTTTACTTTTGTACACATGTGGCCACAATTCTATAGTTGTGCTGCCTGTATGAGGACACGGGAAACTGACCTGAGCTCCTAGTGTTTTACACAGCGAGAGAGAACCATTGTCTCCATTGAGCAGGAGCTTTTCCAGAATTGGTGTTTATTATTAATATTATTATTATAATTATTATTAATATTATTATTATTATTATTATTATTATTATTATTATTATTATTATTATTATTATTTATTTTGTATTTTTTATTTTTTTTATATCTAAAGAATAAAGAAAGGATGTTGTTGAAGGTTTTAATTTAGCCTTTTATATTAATGTCTTTTTAATAACACTGGTTCTTAAAAAGAAAAAGAAAATGCGCTCTGCATTAATCGCGCGTTAATAAAATCATTGCCGTTAAAATACATTTCTGTTCATGCAAATAAATAAATAAATATACATATTTATTTATATAACAAGATTACAGCACAATTGGGAAAGAGGCATTAGCGTTATCAGCATTTTGAGGCGTATCTGGGTGGAAGTCCTAGCACCATTACAGTCTATACTGATCATAACCATTTGGTGTTTCTAATGAGAATGTCCAGTGCTAATCAACGTCTAATTCGCTGGTCCCCTATTATGAAAGAGTATAAAATTAAGTGATCAGCAATCTTGTGGCTGATGCCTTATTTAGAACTTACGTTTTGGTTTAGTAAGACTTGTCCTGATGTGTTTTAAAATGACAAAACATGTTGGAATTTTTTTTTTGTGTGGTGAGGGTGTTGGGTGTTTGGGTGGGTGGTGAGGGTGTTGAGTGTTTGGGTGGGTGGTGAGGGTGTTGGTCCCAGGACATGTGTTTTGTTTGTTGTTTGTCTTTCTGTCTCTGTTCCTCCTCTGCAATTAGGAAGCAATGGCAACCACCTGTCATCAATGAATCTCTGGACTCTCTGACTGGAGGATGAGTGGGAGTAGCCGCTTGGCTACCACAGACCTAGGGAAGGGGCATGCGTGCAGAGTTCTCCCAAGCGTATGGTTTCTGCACATGTTTTAATAAAAATTTATACTTTTTTTCTAGTTATTTTGTGAAGTGGGGGTTTGTTTTCTTGTAGGTTGGTTGTTGCCTTTATTACTGACTTGCACACACAAACACCCTTATCATTCTGTTATGTGACCTACCCTCTCCTAGACATGATACTCAGATTATTTCCTACAATGCCTCTTACTATTACTGCCTACTGGTGCACATCGTCTACTGCTGCACAAATGACAACAAACTACCTCAACAACAAAACCTTCTGTGTTTAACTTCACATTTGCACGTTATATTGTATTATTTGTGATATATATATATTGCACCTTTGCATTCCAATATGTTTATTGTATATACATACAGGTGCATCTCAATAAATAAGAATATCATTTAAAAGTTGATTTATTTTAGTAATTCAATACAAAAAGTCAAACTCGTTTATTATATAGATTCATAACACACGGATTTATATATTTTAAGTGTTTATTTCTTTTAGTTGTGATAATTATGGCTTAGAGCTAATAAAAACCCAAAATTCAGTATCTCTGAAAATGAGAATATTGTGAAAAAGTTCAATATTGGAGATTCGTGGTGTCTCACTCTAATCAGCTCATTAAATCCAAACACATGCAAAGGTTTCCTGAGCCTTTAAATTGTGTCTCCCGTCTGGTTCAGGCTCCACAATCAGGGGGGAAGACTGCTGACTTGACAGTTGTCAGGAAGACGATCATTGACACAAAAGGTCAAAGAAGCTGCTGTTGTCAGAGTGCTGTATCCAAGCACATTAATGGAAAGTTAAATGGAAGGGAAATATGGTAGAAAAAGGTGAAACAAAGCCCATTCAAGAATTTGGGGTGATTCACAAAGAGTGGACTGCAGCTGGAGTCAGTGCTTCAAGAGCCACCACACACAGACGTATCCATGGGCTACAACTGACGCATGTTTTGTGTCAAGCCAGTCCTGAACCAGAGACAACGTCAGAGGTGTCTTACCTGGGCAAAGAACAAAAAGGACTGGACTGTTGCTCAGTGGGCCAAAATCGTCTTTTCAGATGAAAGGCAAGATGCTGATTTCATTTTCCAGCAGGATTTGTGCTGACAGACTGATCACCTCCATGCCACGCTAAATTGAGTAATCAAAGCACAAGGAGCCCCTACCAAGTATTCAGCACATATACAGTAAATTAACATACTTTCCAGAAGACCAACAATTTACTAAAACATTTTTTTTGATTGGCCTTATGAACAATTTTTTTTGAGAATAGGTGAGTTTTTGTTAATTGTGAGCCATAATCATCAAAATGAAAAGAAAAAACACTTGAAATATCAGTCTGTGTAATAATTCTATATAATATACCAGTTTCACTTTTTTTTAATTGAATTACTAAAATAAATAAACTTTTTAATGATATTCTAATTTATTGAGATGCACCTGTATGTATATTTATATATTACATTTCTTTATTTATATACATTGCTATTTGCACTTCTAGGTAAATGCTAACTGCATTTCATTGGTTCTGAAATGCAGAACCACTCCACTCCACTCACTCCAGCCACAGAGTCCCCAGGAGCGCTCACTCCAGCCACAAAGTCCCCAGAAGCGCTCACTCCAGCCACAGAGTCCCCAGGAGCGCTCAACTCAGTTCAAAGGCCGCGAAGAGGGCGTCGTACCGCCGCCTGGCAGCGAAGAGGGCGTCGTACCGCCGCCTGGCCGCAAAGAGCTCCACAAAAGGTCCACAGAAGGCGACGGCTCGCCCCCAAGTCCTCCTCAGCACGAAGGCTCGCCCCCAAGTCCTCCTCAGGGCGAAGGCTTGCCCCCAAGTCCTCCTCAGGGTGAAGGCTCGCCCCCAAGTATCCCTGATGACGACGGCTCGCCCCCAAGTCTCCCCGATGACGACGGCTCGCCTCCAGGTTCCCCGCAGGGCGACGGGCCGCCCCCAGGTTCCCCGCAGGGCGACGGGCTGCCTCCAGGTTCCGCGCAGGGCGACGTCGGTCCCCCAGGTCCCTCTGACGGCGACGTTGGTCCCCAAGGTCCCTCTGACGGCGACGTCGGTCCCCCAGGTCCCTCAGAGGGCGGCACGATGTTCCTGATCTCCGCCTGGGACGTCGCTTGGCCTCTGGTCTCTGCCGGGGACGTCGCTCGGCCTCTGGTCTCCGCCCGGGACTTCCTCCAACCTCGGGTCTTTGTCATGGACGCCGTCCAGTGCCGGTTCCCCGCCGTGAAGGTCGCTCCGCCTCTGATCTCTGCCAGGGACTTCACTCAGCCTCCGGTCTTCGCTATGGGCGTGGCTCCGTTTCGGATCTTCATACTGGGTGTCGTTCCTTTCCGGGTCTCCGCAGAGGACGCCGCTTCGCCTTGGGCTCTTCCCGGTTTTCCCTGGTTCCGCAGCAGTGCTCACCGGGCCTCCTTTGGCCCTGGGCGGTTGGAGAGGCCTTCCTCGGAGTGCCCTGGCCCGCCTGGCTTAGGTGGGTTTTGGGGCGTCAGGTGTCGCCACTGGAGGGGGGGGGGGGTACTGTCAGGGATCCCCCCTGCCACGCCTCCCTCTGTAGCTGTCAGGGATTCACCCTGCCATGCCTTCCTCTGTAGCTGTCAGGGATTCACCCTGCCACGCCCCCTTTGATAGCAGTCACGCTGCCTCGTTATCCCGTGCCTGCCTTGAATACCGACAGCTGTGGCTCATTAAGGATTAGACTATTTAAACTTACGTTCTTGAGTCACAGGCTGTCGGTTCTTGAAGGTCATGCTGGTGATAGCCTCGATTCCGCACCACCAGCCTTTCCTGCGGTATCTGTCTACGGACTCCGTCCCCGAGAGGATTACTCTTTACCGTAGGAGTTTTACTTTCGTTTTCGGACATTGCTTTCGCTGTGGATTACTCGTCCTGAGCGGATATCCTTTGTTTGTTTCTCTTCACAGCTTGTGAGCGTTTTTTGGGTTTCATGAACTATGATTGACTTACTTCCGCTTCCGCGTCATGGTTGTCAGTCTGACAGTACTTGTGTGATGCACAATATATGTGATTTGGTTACTGGCGAAGTGATTTGGTTACTGGCGAATCCAAAAGGTGAATACTTAAAGACTTTAGTAGGTTCTCTACTCTCTTTGACACCTGACAAATTCGAATGAAATGATAAATGAGCAGTCCACACATTTTATTTTAGACTTGTCTTTATTTTATTTATTTATTTTTTAATGCCCAACATGACATTTAAAGGCTGCGGCTGAGAAGTAGGCACCTTAAATTTGCATTGTCGGGACTTTTCGATTAGCTGACTTCTCCAATATAAACCATTGTCTACCCTCTGTTCCTCATAAAAATAATATATATATAGAAATCATTAAACTTTCCAAAGCAAATTTTCTTATAAACTTAGATACCTTAGATACTCACTGTCTATTAATAATAAGTATGAAAAACTGTACTGATTTACTGATTATTCACAATGCTTTTTTGTGGACACTATAGACAGTGTTTATTAGTGCAATCATATTAAAAGGTCCCTGGGTTTTTTTTTGGCAATTATGTCAGTCTGCTTCGGAACTAGTAGAGTATTTTTATTACCTTTTTTTTTTCCTGAGTACAAAACCATCCATGTCCATTTGGGCCAGTGGTGGACGAAGTACACAAACAATGTACTTTGACTCAAGTAGAGATACAGTAGATAATATATTACTCTAGTAAAAGTAAAAGTAAAAGTGCTCTTTTTATACTTTCACTTGAGTAAAAGTAATTAAGTATTTGCCTTCAAATGTAATTAAGTATCCAAAGTACTGTTATTTATTATGACTATGTCCTATTTTAATTTTTGAAGACTCTTTGCTTAATCAGCCCAGTTTATGTAAAAAGACTCTTAAAACTACTTTACAAAAATAAGGCCACAGGTGTTGTGGCAAGTTCGAGTCAGGAGTTTCTTCTATCATTTATTACTCTCAAAATCTTTTGCTTGCTGTTAAACTGACACTGAAATTTAAGTAAATATCACAAATCAAGTTCAAAACAAAGCTTGTGCTCTACCCTGATTGGTGACTTGCTGCATGCTTGACCAGTTAAGTTTTTATCCACTCATAAATCAAAATGATGCCTGATTTTTTTCTAAATTGTATGTGAGTAAATTGTATATAAGTTATTTGACTATGACATTCAGGGAAGTTAAAGTTAAAGTAGTCTCCCCAAATAGAATACTTCAGTAAAGTAAAAAGCTACTTCAGTACAGTAACAAATTGCATTTACTTCCTTACTGTCCGCCACTGATTCAGGCAGTATATAAGGTTTTTGCTATGTCACACTTCTCCAAACACACTGTTTCCTGTAAAGCGCTTAATGTTTGATGTTACATCTGCACCATCACACGACAAACTCCTCTGCTCTGCCCTGACAGGATGCACAGCATATGCTTTTCCAATAACATTGGTCCTTTTTTGGTGTGGTCATTTGAACATCCATTCATTAGTTGGTGTTTCCACCAAGGAGGTTCATCTAACATCTTGAATTGTACAGTAGCATAGTTTTACAAATTCAGACATGCCTTTCATCGTTGCCAAAACAGCTTTAAAATTATAAACATGTCCTGCGAGTTTAGCAATCGTCAAAGGCGTTCCTAGGATAGATGGAGTAAGATTTATTAAACTGGTCCCTCTGAACAACTAAACAATAAGATATTGCTATTTATGTACAAATGTGCTTAAGGGCCTCATGTGTGGAAAACATAACTGGGCAAGTAGCAACTTGAGCTGTTATGAAAGCATATCGCATCATAACAATAGGAAGTAGACAAATTCGAGGTTTGTGTTCAAGTCTGGAAATAATTCATACAATAAATTATTGCTCATACGATAAAAGAGCTGCATTCTGTAGTCAATGTTGTAGAAAGAATGTTTGCTGTGAGCCGATTAAAGTTCTTTTTCTTACTTCGCTCAGTGTTTCACTATGGGAATCGCTTTGTGCGTGACCAAATACGGAAGCTCTTATGACACCATGTCTGTCCTAACATCATTGCAGCGAGATTTCTTCCCGTCCAAGTGCAAGGAGGGAAGTGCTGATGAAACACCTCACTCTGTTTTTAAAGAACCCGGGATTACGTTAAGTAACCCATCGTTCTTTTTCTAACTTCGCTCGGTGTTTCACTATGGGAGATATAGACAGCTCCCGGATTGCACAAGCCAATCACATGGGCTCAGAGCATCTGGCACTCAGCACCGCATGTGCCAAGGATGACTCAGACACATCCAGTCTATAAAACCGCACAAAGGTGTGTGGCGTAGCTTTCTGTGTGTCAACCCGGGATTACGTTAAGTAACCCATCGATATTAGTCAGATTGTCTTCTTGAAGGAAGATTGTGCAATTGAGTACACACACACTTACATAAACAAAGACACATCTATATATAAAAACACACAAACACAAAACTCAAATGTCTTACTATCCTTGTGAGGCCCATAACATTAATTTAGTAAAAAGGTCCTTGTGAGATAGAGCAACCACATGTAGAGATACTGCAACCTTCTCACAGTTGCTCATTGTTCATTAGTTCTTTAGCTTATAATGAGCCTTTGAGTTCCTGAATTGCATGTGATCATCCGCACCCTTCCATAGATAAACATTTACAAAAGAGAAATGTTTAATTAACAAACAACCTCATGCAACAAAGCAGTGGAATCTTTTTCTTCATGCAATGTGACACCGGGGTGTTTTGATCGTGCGAATGAAGGTGGTAATGCATGAAAGTGAAAGGTTTGTAGTAAGTTTTACCACATGTGTGGTTTTCTTATGTTTTATCCTCCTCTGGGTGACACCAAAACTGTGATTATAAAGCATTAAAACATTACAAAAACAAACAGAAATATCAATTTTTTTTTAATAGGTATCATTATACAGTAGGCTGTTTAGGGAGCCATGAGGTTTTACAATAAGAACCATAGGTACTATATATGTTGTACTCTGCACATGCATGTATAAAATACATTTCTATCATTATCTTGTGGCTCCAGGCTCTAGCCTGTTCTACTTCTGATATCTTTGTGTGATCTTGTATCCTTGTTTAGTCTTTTCGGAAATATTTGTTGTCGGTTCTCAGTTTTCCTTCAAACCATCGTGTTGTGGTGTTGTTTTAAGAGTGGTTAATGTTGTATTGCTGCAAAAAAAAAATTATTAACTGTACATTTTGTTTTTTTTTAACAAATCAAACTATTGTGTTGTTCTTGGGATATTATGCAAGGTGTTTCAGGAATGTTGTTCCTCTGAATTGCTTATTTTTGTTTCCCCTGTGGCTGAAAGTAGACGATGAAAGATACCATTCGTCTGCTCATCAGACCGTGTCTGTAGTACATTTTTATCAGGGTTTTGCATGCCTGTCTTGAGAGGCATGTGAATGTGTAGAACCACAGGGTGTTTACAGTAATTTTAAAAAGGTGTTATTTCCTGCTCAATTGCTTTTTTATTATTAATGCTGTAAAGCCACTTGTTTATAGGACTGTGGTGAGACAGTGGCATTGACTAAAAGACAGGAGGTGGAGCTGGAGGTAGCAGAGCTGAACATGTTGAGATTTTCATTGGGAGTGACGACGATGGACAGGATTAGAAATGAGTTTATTAGAGGGACAGCGTATGTAGGACGTTTTGGGGACAAAGTGAGAGAAGCCCGATTGAGATGGTTTGGACATGTGCAGAGGAGGGACATGGGGTATATCAGTAGGAGAATGCTGAGGATGGAGAAACCAGAAAGGAGGAAAAGAGGAAGACCAAGGAGGAGGTTTATGGATGTGGTGAGGGAAGACATACAGGTAGTTGGTGTGAAAGAGGCAGATGTTGAGGACAGAGTAGTATGGAGACGGATGATCCGCTGTGGCGACCCCTAATAGGAGCAGCCGAATGAAGAAGATGATGTTGTAAAGCCACTATAATTGTTTTTATCAACAGTATACTCTTAATTGACTGTCTAGATGATAACATCTAGCTACAGTTATTGAACTTTCTATAGTTCTATAGAACTGACATTAAGTCTAAAGAGATAATTGAAGAATAAGTTATCTTTGTTGTATCTTGGAATCATTGCGGATTTGACTCATAGTCTTGCTCCTGGAATGAAATTCAGGGTTGGAAATCCTTGCAGCCAAATAATTAATGGAGCCTGTAATAAACTAAACAAAAGCCACATTCACAGTCGAATTACTGCATAGAGCCTGTCAGTTGAAACGAAGTGATAAAAGAGAAAGATAGAAAGAGAGAGTTTAATTTATATATTTATTTATACATATATCTTTTCACATTTCTACAATTGTAGCTAGGTTTTGCTGGATTTCAAATTTATTACCTTTCAAGCAATAGCTAAAATGCCCAATATCTTCATTGTCAATATCCTGCAACTTCGGCATCTTATTGCTGGAATATGGTACATACATGCAACATACAGCCAACACACACTATTGACTTCCTATCTCATTGTAGTTATGAATTGTAATAAATTCTACACAGCATACCATACAATTAATGCTTTTTTTTTTTCTTATTGGTACTGGTACATTTATAACCACACACATTCCTGATAAACTACATTCAGTTAACTGCTTACATTGTTTTCACATATTCTATTTCAAACATCCCAATAATAGTGCAGGGCGAGAAAATAAAATATATATATATATATATATATATATATATATATATATATATATATATATATATATATATATATATATATATATATATATTTTTGGACAATAATTTAACATAAGTATAGTTAAAAGCAAATCATATACATTATCAAGAAATAAAATGTTTCATCCTTTTTTTTCCCCATCTGATATTAATCTTCTCTGTGTTCCAGGAAGCTGTTTCATAGGTTCTAAAAAAAAAAAAAAAAAAAAAAGCATATGAAAAATGAGTTCATACTCTGTATGACTTATATAACTTCCTTATTCAGTGAGTCGTACCTTTAGGCATTTCTGTTTAGATTCATACTATATAGTTTTATTTCGGTTTAGTCAGGGTGTGCAAATCAAAGTGATATAAATATGTCTTCAGAATGACTTGTTGTTCTGTAAATTACATTATTACATGATATCACTTGGCCACTTTTATATTATGTGAATTTTCCATTGTTATATTATTATGATTATTTTTATTATATTGTATTTATGCACATGGCTACCTGGTTGTTCATGCTCTTGTTAAAGTTTTTATCATCATCTCTTTATTCAATTAGCTCTTAAAAGATGTTAAAGTTTGTTTTCATAAAACATTAAAATGAAGGAAATGTTGACACTGACATTGATTGTCATGGTGGTTGGTATCAGACAAGGTGTTTTGTTGCAGCATTGAGTTGCAGTTCTATTCCTAGAAATGTTTCATGGATGATAAAGTTTAAAGGAAACCATTTAGGCAAATAGTAGGATCAGGCTTACTGAAGTTTGAAGGTTGGAGAATGGAAAAAAGTCCCGGTGACATTTTTGCATTCTTCAACTTCCCAATGATTTCTATTTCTGGCTGATACAGATGTGTTTGCAGCAAAAAAAAATGGTCTTATTGCGTGTTTTTTTTATCTCGTTGTCATGACCATCAAGGATAGGACTGATAGATATATATCTCTATACATGCTAGTAAACTAGTATGAGGATAACATCCTTTCCAGCTCAAATCAGTTTGCTAACCCCTCTCTTCAATAAGGTGTTTTCTACCCTTCAGGTGCTTTCTTGACTGTTTATTAGCCCCAGAAGTGTCTAAAAGCAGAGAAGCCCGAAAAGATCTCATTCACTATATTAGTTAATAGCATTCATTTAAAATGCAAATACTTTCATTTTAGGATTTTTTTTAATTTCTTTACTTACCACAATTAGAGCTCGGAATGGATTTCCTTGATCCGGTGATAATAGAGTGAGCCTGCTGCCTCACCATACTGGTTTGCTACCTTGCAAATGTATACACCATTGAGGTCAGCAGTCTCCTTTACGAAATGCAGTCTATCTCCCTCTGCTTTCACTCCTTGTGGAAGTTCAGACCAGCCCTGCCTATGTAGAACATCAGCAAAATTATAGCGAGAATGTTATGCAGAATAATAGAATCATGTTAATCTCAACACTTTTGAGTAAAGAAGCATATATTTTACTTGCTTTTTGTTAGCACATGTAAAGCTCATGAAACACTTCTGAACTTTTAAATTTTCAGGCCTTAATGACTACAGGTTCTGTTCTAATATCCTAAACTACAAACATTTATGCAACATTGTGGACTGAAATTTCAGCACAGCAGTCACAGCTAACAATACTGAGTAGCCTGCTAGCTAGCTGGCTAACTTTAGTGATAACTCTAAAGTTGAGGATTTCGTTCTCAAAAAAGTGATTAGTATGATCAGTCTTATAGGTTTAACTAAGTACTATGTCTGTGTATTAAATGATCTAAAGAAAATAGGGTCATGAACTTATTTAGAAGTAGAGTAGAGTTTGCATTGTTCCCAGTATGAGTGGCCAGAGATGGAAAGTAATGAAGTACAAATACTTACTGTTCTTAAGTAGATTTTTTTGTTTTCCGTACTTTACTTCACAATTTGTTTATTAACTTTTTACTTTCACTTATTACATTTTGTACACAAATATCTGTACTTTCAATATTTTTCCTCTCATTGCATGCCATTTTCAGTCCATCAACCATTTTCCTGTCATTGCGCACCTTTTTCAATTTACCATACACCATTTATACACCACAGGCTACTTTACGAAGCTTAACAATAAGCAATGCAGAAGGCAACAAGAAGTCTGGGGTTAATGTGGATGAGACAGAGGAAGTCAGTGATGTAAACATGACTGAGAACAGAAACTTTTCTCTACTTGTATTAATATTGTATTGTATTGTATCTACTCTTTTGTATTAATATATTAATATGACGTGAGGTCCAGTTACCAGCGTGACACTAAAACAGGTAGTAGTATTGACCACTTTTTACTTAAGTACATGTCAGAGCCCAAACATCTTTACTTTAATTTGAGTAAAAAAGTGTAGTCAGTACTTTAACTTTTACCCGAGTGTTTTTTAATCATGAGTATCTGTACTTGTAATTGAGTGAAGGATGTGTGTACTTTTGCCACCTCTGTAGTGGGCTAGTAGACTGACCCAAGTTGAGAGTTTTCAGGTACTTAAATGCTTTTTACTGATTGTAAGTGGGTAATTACAAGCTGCAACTTATATTAAATTTCATGTGCATTTTACAGGAATAATCCTGTGTGAGAACTTTTATTTACCATCTCTGGTTTCACTTCTCATCGAGTCATTTACATAATCTATTAGTAAAACCAATACAAACTTCCTCTCTCTCTCTCTTGACCTTGTATAATCCTCAAAGTCTTTCCTAATCTGTGGATATTGATCATTTTATTTTTTTTATTTTAGATGCAATAAACAAAAAGACTTACAGATGAATATGCCAGAAAATGTATAATAAAATATATTCCATTTTTGGTTTTGAATATAAAAGGGAAAAAAAAAAAGGTTTGGGAAAAAATGCTTGAAAAAATAAGTTGCAGTACTGGTCTGTGAATACATAATTAGATTCTTCCACACACTGGCACATCTGCAGTGTCCAAGCAGAATAAAGTGAAAACCGTTTCCTGTTTCAAATGTTATAAATGTTCTTCAATTAGCGTTTACCTGTACCAGCTGTAATTTGTGTTTTCCATACCCGGTTCTGTTACACATTGATATTCTTGGTCATAAGTAGGGTTGTCAACAGGAACCACGTAGGCTAGCTGAAGGCCTCCTGTAAGTGAAAGAAAAACGTCACAGGTTCAGACTCAAGGAAAAGTAACACTCCTGGAAAGTGTCACTAGATGTATATTTCCCACTATCTATCTATCTATCTATCTATCTATCTATCTATCTATCTATCTATCTATCTATCTATCTATCTATCTATCTATCTATCTATCTATCTATCTATCTATCTATCTATCTATCTATCTATCTATCTATCTATCTATCTATCTATCTTTCTATCTATCTAAACATTTTTGGAGGCATTAATTTTAGCAAGCAAACAGGTCTTTTCTAAAACAGCAACATCTAATAGAGTTTTAATCAATATCTGGATTAGTTGATTAGCTTATAAATCAAAGCAAGACCATTTCTCCATCTATGTTATGTAACTGCTTAACCTATTCAGGATTGTAACCTATCAGGAACCTACCACTGAAATGGTTCCTATGGCTCTTAAAACCACTGCTATTACTGAAACTATTTCTCATACTATCCTTCTTAATCAACTTATTTCAATTGGCATTACCCTGGACTGGTTTAAATCATATCTATCAGGGTGCACACAGTTAATCAAATTACACTCATTTAGTTCCTAATCTTCCCCTGTTAACACTGGAGTCCCCCAGGTTTCTGTCCTGGGACCTCTTTTTTTTTAATCATCTACCTTCTTCCTCTTGGCAATATCTATTGTAAATATGGTATCCATTTCCACTGTTATTATTACAGCAACCCTAATTCCACCTTCCCTCCTTCCTTCCCGCCTGACTGCTTTAAAATCAATGTTCTTACCCAACACTTGTATCAGGTTCCACCTTTCTGAGTTTCACCCAGACATGACAAGTTATTTCTTTAACCTTATGGCTGCGGATGTAAGAATGACGTGATCATCATCAAGCCCAAGCTTAAGCATTTCCCCATATTTAATATTTTTCCTTTTTTAAGACTGAAGGTTGCTAATTGTGCTTTTCAAGCCTGAGAAGATTTAATTGCTCATGTTTTTTGTTTCTTTGAGCTCACCAGACCAGGTGAAAAGCGTGTGATATACTCCTGTCAACATTGTAAAATTATTTTATAGCATTGCGCCAAATGTTAGTTGCTATGTCTACAAACAGCTCATTAAAGCAAAATGCGTTTGAGTTGGGACAAGTTGGTGGTGGAACTGGGAAGCATTAATTTTCTTCATATGATTGTTTCTCTATCACTGATGAAAACTATATATAATAATGCTAATATATATCAATTTATTGCAAATTCATTGCAACCATTGCAAAAACAAAATGTTTAAAAGATGAAAACAATAAACTCTTATTTAAACTGTAATACTCCTGACTGACTGCAATTCAAATATAAATGTATACGCAATATATACGACCCTATTTCCAAAAAAGGTTTAGGCAATGTGCAAAATAGTATAATTAAAAACAGAATGCAATGATTTGCAAATCTCATAAATCCATATTTTATTCAGAAAATTAAACAAAAATGCATACCAAAATCTTAAACTAAGAATATATACTATTTTAAGGAAAAAAAATTGTCATTTTGAATTTGATGGCTGCAACAGAGCTAAAAAAAAAAAAAAGTTGGGACAGGTCTATGTTTACTACTGTGTAGCATCACGTTTTCTGTCCGAATACATCTGCGAACTGAGGAGATCAGTTGCTAAAGTTTTGGGAAAGGAAGGTTGTCTGATACAGAATTGTGGCTGCTTAACAGTTTTGGGTGTCCTTTGTTGTGTTTTTTATTTCATGATGTGCCAAATGTTTTTAAATTGTAAATGATCTAGACAACCAGGCAGGCCTGTCCACCACCTCTACTGTGAAGTCATGCTTTTGTAATAGATGCAGTATGCAGTGAGCATTGTCTTACTCAAATATGCAAGGCCTTCCCTCAAAAAGACGTTTTCTGGATGGAATCATTTGTTGCTCTAAAACCTATATCTGCTGTTCAGCATTGATGGAGCCTTTCCATATGTGCAAGCTGCCCATTCCACATTCACTAATGCATTTCCATACCATCAGAGATGTTGCTTTTTCAACTGAGCACTGATAACAAGCCGGATGGTCCCTCTACACTTTACCACGAAGAACATGGTATCAATGGTTTAAAAAAAAAAATAATATATCGATTGGTCTGACCACAGAACATTTTTTCACTTTGCCTCAGTACATTTTAAATGAGCTTTGGTGCAGAGAGGATAGGCAGTGTTTCTGGATAATGTTCATTTACATGTTTTATTTACGTTTTACACGGTGTCCCAACTTTTATTTAATTAAGGTGGTATAATATGCATACAAGTGCTCCATTTAACCTGTTCTGTGTTAAGGTAAGAGTAAGGTAAGAAACAAAGAGAAATGTCTTTCTAATCTGAAGCATAGAGGTTACACTTACATGACATTTTTCCAGTCAACAAACAGAGCAAACATCTGATAAAATGCAAGCATGCATTGCACACATTCTTGTATTTAACTGATAATTTACTATGTCCTACTGTTCTATGTACACTCAGAAATAATGTACTTTTCTGTTTAATTCATCTTCCAGAATTGCACAGAGGACATTATAAAATAAATCAAATATTAGTTGAAAGTTGTCAGACTCACCCTGGGCCCTGCCAGAGAGGAAATCAAATACAATTAAAAGCATAATCTGGCACAGTTGCATTTTAGATTGACCTGGTTCTATATTCTGCAGTGTAACAGCCTGCTGCTCTGTAGGCATATGAGTATATAATGATTTAAGCTTGTGTCAGTATTTCCTCTCTACTGCTCACTGCACTGTCAAGCCCAGCCCTTTACCTTAGACTCACATTTTAATAGTTTCCTGTGTGAACATAAGAAAAAGGGAAGGGAAAGAGAATAAAAAGACAGACATAGAGAGAAAGACAGAAAGAAAAAAGGAGCTCAGCAGTAAACATCATTGTTTGACGTATTTTATATATATATTTTTTTTTAGAACAATGTCCATTGTTAAAAGTGTAATACAAATAAAGGTGAACTGTTGAATATGTTTTACTAAAATCTGTATTTGATAATAAAGGTTGGCTTTTAATCTAAAATACAGTGGGGCAAAAAAGTATTTGGTCAGCCACCAATTGTTTTAAGTTCCCACTTAAAAAGATGAGAGAGGCCTGTAATTTTCATCATAGGTACACTTCAACTATGAGAGACAAAATGAGAAAAAAAAATCCAGAAAATCACATTGTCTGATTTGTAAAGAATGTATTTGCAAATTATGGTGAAAAATAAGTATTTGGTCAATAACAAAAGTTCATCTCAATACTTTGTTATAAACCCCTTGTGGGCAATGACAGAGATCAAACGTTTTCTGTAAGTCTCCACAAGTTTTTTACACACTGTTGCTGGTAGTTTGGCCCATTCCTTCATGGATTTTCAACTCCCTCCAAAGATTTTTCTATGGGGTTGAGATCTGGAGACTGGCTAGGCCACTCCAGGACCTTGAAATGCTTCTTACGAAGCCCCATTCATTCTTTCCTTTACACGGATCAGTCGTCCTGGTCCCGTGCCAGAAAAACAGCCCCAAAGCATGATGTTTCCACCCCCATGCTTCACAGTAGGTATGGTGTTCTTTGGATGCAACTCAGCATTCTTTCTCCTCCAAACACAAGTTGAGTTTTTACCAAAAAAGTTCTATTTTGGTTTCATCTGACCATATGACATTCTTCCAATCCTCTTCTGGATCATCCAAATGCTCTCTAGCAACTTTCAGATGGACATGTACTGGCTTAAGCAGGGGGACACGTCTGGCACTGCAGGATTTGAGTCCCTGGCGGCGTAGTGTGTTACTGATGGTAGCCTTTGTTACTTTGGTCCCAGCTCTCTGCAGGTCATTCACTAAGTCCCCTCGTGTGGTCCTGGGATTTTTGCGGGGTGAGATCTTGCGTGGAGCCCCAGATCGAGGGAGATTATCAGTGGTCTTGTATGTCCTTCATTTTCTAATAATTGCTCCCACAGTTGATTTCTTCACACCAAGTTGCTTACCTATTGCAGATTCAGTCTTCCCAGCCTGGTGCAGGTCTACAATCTTGTTTCTGGTGTCCTTTGACAGCTCTTTGGTCTTGGCCATAGTGGAGTTTGGAGTCTGACTGTTTGAGGTTGTGGACAGGTGTCTTTTATACCGATAACGAGTTCAAACAGGTGCCATTAATACAGGTAACAAGTGGAGGACAGAGGAGCCTCTTAAAAGAGAAGTTACAGGTCTGTGAGAGCCAGAAATCTTACTTTTTTGTAGGTGACCAAATACTTATTTTCCACCATAATTTGCAAATAAATTCTTTACAAATCAGACAATGTGATTTTCTGGATCTTTTTTCTCATTTTGTCAGTCATAGTTGAAGTGTATCTATAATGAAAATTACATGCCTCTCTCATCTTTTTAAGTGGGAGAACTTGCAGAATTGGTGGCTGACCAAATACTTTTTTGCCCCACTGTATCCTTTAGTTATTAATAGAGGTCGAGGCACTGATAGTTGATTGGCGGAAATATCGGCTATCGGCAAAATCCATACCGATAGTTTTTCCGGTGTCACTGTTTTATAAGATAAGATAAGAGATAAGATATACCTTTATATTATATATATTATATAAAGCTGCTTTCAGACAATGTTTGTTGTTAAAAGCGCTATACAAATAAAAATTTATTGATTTCTTTGTCCCACAGTGGGGAAATTTCTCTGTTACAGCAGCAAAGAAAAGAAATGTGCAAATATATAAATAAAAAAGGAGAGACATAAAAAATGATTATATTTATATTAAAAAATTTAAAATAAATATGAAATATGAATTTTTTTTCATTCTGAGACTAAGAATGCTCTTTTAATAGGCTATATATCTCTAAAAAAGTAATGCTTATTTGTCTGTACAGTGCATAACAAAATAATAAAGTGATCTAGAGCTATGCATAATAAATCTATTTAAACTTTCTTTTGGCTTCTCCCGTTAGAAGTCGCCACAGCGGGCCATCCGCATGTTTGATTTGGCACATGTTTTAACGCTGGATGCCCTTCCTAACACAACCCTCCCCATTTATCCGGGCTTGGGACCGGCACTAAGGCTTGTGCAACCCTAATGGCTGGGGTCGGTTCCCTGACCGGGGATCGAACCCAGGCCGCAGCGGTGAGAGCGCCGCATTCTAACCACTAGACCACCAGGGAACCTATATGCATAATTAATCTATTTAAAATCAGAAAATAATCTCCACAATTATTCTGTGAGTCACTCCGGCCTATGTAATTTTCTGTTACAGACTGACCTGGGCCCCCATTAAATAAAGGAAAAATTATAGGATGGTCTGTCTACACTTTAGTTTAAAAGTGTCAATAGTTTAAAAAAACTTTCGAATCGTCTGACCACTAAACATTTTTTCACTTTGCCTCAGCACATTTTAAATGAGCTTTGGCCCAGAGAGGATAGGCGGCGTTTCTGGATCATTTTTATTTTAGATCTTTTATTTACATTTTACACGGTGTCGCAACCTTTTTGGAATTAGGGTTGTATAATAAAAAAAATTTTATGCACACATCAATAAAAACACACACACACACACACACACACACACACACACACACACATCCACACAAAACTCATGAGCCTAATTTCATTACACTGCTGAATTTAGTATACTGAGAGATTTACTGTGAAACAACTAATTTCACTTATGCATACATTGAATTTCTAGAGCTTCTTGTATAAACTGAACTGGGTTCTCTAGGCTTAATTTCTAATTAAGTGAAAGAGTGAAGAGAGATCTATTGGGTCACTATGGTATGTGATTTTTTAGCATTGCATTCCACATTTAGTCCCAATTTGCTCTTATAATTCCCATCACTCTTTAGGCAAGATGTTCCACCACAGTTTATAGTGTGCTTAAAGATATTTGTGTTCATCAGGCACAAGGGTATTATGAAAGGCAGGTACTGATGTAGGTGAGGAGACCTGGTTTGCAGTCAGCATTCCAATTTACATTAACATTTATGGCATTTAATAGACGCCCCTATTCAGAGTGAGCAGTTGAGGATTAAAGGCCTTGCTCAAGGGCCCAGCAGTAGCAGCTTGGTGGTGCTGGGATTCCAGTGTCCAGCACCTTAACCACTGAGCTACAACCTTGTTACAATTCATCCCAAAGTTGTTCAGTAGTGATAAGATCAGAGCTCTATAGCAGGGAACTCAAGTTCTTCCTCTTCAAAGCAGGTAAACTAGATCTTCAAGGAGCTCACTTTGCGCACAGGGGCATCGCCATGCTGGAACAGGTTTGGGTTTCCAAGTTCAAGTAAATGCATAATTATATTATAGTGCATCTAAAGTCATCCTGTACAATTGAGTGCCTGCAGCTTTGTGGTAACAGTTTGGAGATGAATCACATATAGCAGGAAAGGTCAGGTGACCCATTACTTTTGGAAATATATACAAAAGCAAGCAAATACGAAAATAAGGAACCGGATCTCTCAACCTTATTTGAACTACACATACATAAGTTCATATGGAGAACAATACATAATAAAAAGGAATTTCTCCATGACATCATTAGATATGTAAAAACTAATAAATAAGTGTTATTTTATTTTATTAAAGATAGAAATGCAGTCATGAAAATAAACATAATTAAGGTATGTGTAGATTTTTAGAACAACACATGCATAAGTTATAATGCGTAACGCACTCCTTTCAACCTGTTCTGTCTTAAGGTAAAGGTAAGGGTAAGGTAAGAAACAAAGAGAGATGTCTTTCTTATCTAAAGCATGGCGGTTACAACTACAAGACATTTTTCCATTTAATACACAGACCAAACATCTGATAAAATGAAGAATGCATTGCACACATTCTTGTATTCAACTGATAATTTACTATGTCCTACTATTCTATGTACAGTCAGAAATAATGTTTTATTCTGTTTAAATAATCTTCCAGAATTGTACATAGGACATTATAAAATAAATCAAATATTAGTTGAAAGTTGTCAGACTCACCTTGGGCCCTGCCAGAGAGGAAATAAAATAAAAATAAAAGCATAATCTGGCACAGTTGCATTTTTAGATTGACCTGGTTCTATGCCCTGCTGTGTAACAGCCTGCTCTGTCAGTATATAAATGCCAGTAGTTTGTTTCACTCTGCTACTCTCTGCAATCTCAAGCCCAGCCTCTGTCTTCCTTTAAGAACTGCTCATTTGCCTGTATGTGTGTCGTTCATTAAACCACATGTGTTTGTTTTACTATAGCATTATCTTTACTCTCAAGCCCAGCCTCTGGCTTTCTTTGAGAACTGCTCAGTTTCCTTATGGTTGTCTTCTTTTTAACAACAGCTATTAGTAAGCAGATGATGTATTTAAAAATATAATATTCATGAAAAGGAGAGTGGTGAGCTACATAATTTACATAGGCTTTGGATTTTCAGCTGAAGAAAGAAAGAAAGAAAGAAAGAAAGAAAGAAAGAAAGAAAGAAAGAAAGAAAGAAAGAAAGAAAGAAAGAAAGAAAGAAAAATAACAGTTTCAACAGAAGGTATCAGTGAACATGTTTTTTTGTTGTTATTTACTGATGCCTCCTTGTTGTTATTTACTGATGCCTACAAAGCTGCTTCTATGTATTACACTTTTAACAATAGACATTGTCCCGAATCAGCTTTTCAGAGATAAATAAAGTTGGAATGAATAAGGCAGATTCAGTATCAGTTTATTATTTATCACTGTATTCCTAATGAGTGCGCAAGTGGTGAATGTGGCAAGGAAAACCTGACTGACATAGCATGGGGAAGAAACGTTAAATGCAGAACTGTTCATGCTGACTTTGGTCCTTGGCCATTGTAGCAGACTGTTGATACTAATTACAGTCCATCCTTTCTTTCTCTCAATGTACAGACATGACTGTGTGGCCACATCCAACTCCACCACCATCATCAAGTTTGCTGACGACACTGTTGTGGTGGGTCTGATCTCCAACAACGACGAGACGGCCTACCTACAGGAGGTTCAAAAAACCTGGAGAGATGGTGCCAGGAGAACAACCTTCTCCTGAACATCAGCAAGACTAAGGAGTTGATCGTGGACTTCAGCACAAAGCGGGAGCGGTCATACCAACCTATAAACATCAGCGGGACCCCAGTGGAGAGAGTGGACAGTTTCCGGTACCTTGGTGTTAACATCACACAGGATCTGTCTTGGTCCTGTCACACCAACACCCTGGCGAAGAAGGCCCGGCAGCGTCTGTACCATCTGAGACGCTTAAGCGACTTTAAACTACCCTCTCAGGTGCTTAAGACCTTCTACACTTGCACCATTTAGAGCGTTCTGACAGGTAGCATCACTTCCTGGTTCGGGAACAGCACCATGCAGGACAGACGAGCCCTCCAGAGGGTGGTGCGTTCAGCTGAACATACCATCCACACTGAGCTCCCTAACCTGCAGGACATCTATAGCACGCGGTGTTGGACAAGTGCTAGGAAGATTATGAAGGACCTCAGCCATCCCAACAATGGACTCTTTTCTCTGTTGCGTTTAGGAAAACGCTTCCACTCCCTGAAAGCGAACACAGAGAGAACGAGGAGGAGCTTCTTCCCGCAGGCCATTCGGTGTTTAAACCAGGAAACACCCAGGATCTAGAACTGGCCCACTCTCTCCATCATCACACTTCTCTGTACATATTTCACCTTCGCACCACGACACTTTAAACTCTGGACTTGCACAGCACAGTGCGCTTTTTATTTTATTCATACCACACCATATTGCACATGGACACTTTAAAGACCTTCACACCACACCATACCGCACACGAACACTTTATGGACAACCCACCACAAATTGCCTATTGTTTACATTATTTTACTACACATTGTTTACTGTTTATATGTATATTTGTTTAATACAATATCTTTTTATATATCTTTATACCTTATATTCTTTTATTTTATTTCTATTTATTTTAATTTAATTTTATATAGTTTTTCTTATACCTTATACTTATTTATCTGCCTCCTTTTCTTTTCCCCCATCCTATTCCCTCATGCCGGACCATCGTATAAAGCATTTCACTACATGTCGTACCCTGTATGTATGTGTATATGATGAATAAAATTTGATTTGATTTGATTTGATTTGATTTGATTTGATACATTATGTGAGCACAATGATTGTTTGTTAATAAAATAAAATAACACATATTTATTAGTTTTTACATATCTAATGATGTCATGAAGAAATTCCTTTTTATTATGTATTGTTCTCCATATGAACTTATGTATTTGTAGTTTAAATAAGGATCCGGGGCCTTATTTTTCGTATTTGCTTGCTTTTGCATATATTTCCAAAAGTATTGGGTCACCAGACCTTTTCTGCTATATGTGATTCATCTCCAAACTGTTACCACGAAGCTGCAGGCACTCAATTGTACAGGATGACTTTAGATGCACTATAATATAATTATGCATTTACTTGAACTTGAAAACCCAAACCTGTTCCAGTGAGTCACAATCTAATAGATCCGTGCAAATTCTGAGCTCTGATAACATAACAGCCGAGTTATGACACACTATATGAAAGAATGAACTGTGAATGAATGTTTGCTAAATGCAAAAAAAGATTAATAGAACGTGTATTGTTGTCAGAGTGAGAACCTATTCACAGCGATGGGTCTAAATTGATGAAATGCCATGCTTCAGCCAGGAGGATCGGGCCGTTAAGAACGCTACTTCACAAAAAGCTTACAGTCAGTGTGCTGTAGCAAATTTCATGCTAGTAATTCAACAACTACAATATCTGTAAAGAGAATAAACACAAAATAAAATAGCATATAAAATAAATAGCAGTATAAAAATGACCACAAATATAAAGCATGAAAACAGGAAGAAGGGATGACATTTAGTCATTTAAACTGTAAGACTATTCAGGTAAAACCAGTATAACATGTTTTGATCAACATGAACATAAACAACTGATAAAGTAAGAAACAGCAGACACTCGTACACAATCGATTAAATGAATGTACAAAAGCATTCGCGATTTGATCAAAGCAACAAGAAATGTTCTTATGATGAGCACAAATGAATAAATGATGTGGAGGTTAAACGAGTAGTTTTAAGAATTTCATTTCTGATCTGAGAAACGCTCCATAGCAATTGAAAAAAAACTGTAATAGAGGTCAAGTCACTGATACAGTAGTTGATTGCTGGAACTATCGGCTTTCGGCAAAAATCCATAACGATTTTTTCAGCTTACGGTCCGCTGTCATTAAGTGAGCGGCCTCTAGAGACTTATACCTGGCGGCATGAGCCGTATAAATATATTTAATAATGAGCATATTCTTTATTATTTCTTTCAGCACATTTCATTATTCAGGACCTTTATTTTTGTAATACAGTTTAGTTCAATATTACATGGAGTGTTTTATGTTTGTTTGTATTTGATCCAGTATCCA
The DNA here is from genome assembly GCF_946808225.1 of Silurus aristotelis. Taxonomy (NCBI): domain Eukaryota; kingdom Metazoa; phylum Chordata; class Actinopteri; order Siluriformes; family Siluridae; genus Silurus; species Silurus aristotelis. The sequence continues at coordinate 8,493,498 of NC_139576.1, forward strand.
TTTAAAAACTATGATTAATTGGTTACTGGCAAGTAGATCACCTATCAGTATCTATCTATCAGTATCAGTATCAGATTCACAAAGCAACCACATGCATATGCATGAGTAAGTAAATGTTTTAATTTAAATAGCAATGAATATAAAAAAAAGTCATTATGAGAGTAATAATATTTGTTTATTAGGCTATATATCTCTTAAAAAGTAATGCCTATAGGTCTCCCCATTAAAGAAAGGAAAAATGATGTAGCCCACAGAGAAAAAAGTTTGGGGACCCCTGTGATAAAGTCTAAGGGATTCCATTAAGTTCATTATGTTCAGCTTGGATTATGTATTTTTTTATTGATTTGTTTGTTTATTTCAATACTCTTAATTGACTTCCCATTAATGAATGATCAGTGGGTTCGAGCAGTTATACCTAGGTCAGATTATATTCTAAAAGTCACCATGTTTATTTAAGAAGTATGCCAAAAATGTGATTTGTACACATTCCAGAGTTTGTTTTAGACTGAGGTGTGTTTTTAATGCTTTATTCAAAGGACATGGATGACGACAACCAGGAAGAGCTGAAGCACTGAAGTGAAAAATAATACCATATTATCTGAAATAACATTGGTATTTACAACTCAGTGGTTAACCACAGGTTTATTATACTTGTTATGCTACTGAAAATGAATAAGAAACGGTCTGGTATTATTATGAGATAATACAAATTTGATGAAAAATCTTCTTACCTGAAGCTGTGACTATCTGGCAAAGGTGAAATCCTCGAGGCTAGGATGTCTTGTGAGTCTTGTTCAGTTAATAATGAAGCAATCTTGTGAAAGAAAAGACAGACAAAATGGTAATCTTTTCTATTATTCGAGTACACGCGCGGTAGCAAGTTTCGGTAGCTCATACTTTTCATAACGTTATATAATCACGTCAATGTTGGTTTATTACCTTCAATTGTGTGTCAACTTGTTTAGGGACATTTTTGAATGAGTTGAATTGTTTTTAGTACACAAAGCTTTTAAGCACGTGGAAGGTGTTTGCTTTTCTTAAGGTTTTGTTAAGGTTGTTAAGAATCATAGAAAACTAAGATAACTAGAATCACATAGACCCATATTTGTAAATCACAGCTCAGTTAACTACAAATAAACTAAAATAAAAAAAATGGGGGAATGTCTCAGACAGCATCTAGCAGACATGCAAGTGGTAGCATTGTGCAAATTACCACAGTATTAGGCAATAAAATTGAGTCTACAAATGGCAAAACATAAAGCAGTTAATAGTGTTTACATCAAATCACTGGTCAGGAAATGAGCAATGAACTGCTGGTCATCCCAGGTGATTCATCTCCTGGTCAGAATCCCACAATATCGTTACACAACTCTCTAATCTCCCTATCAGGCACTGTTTGCAACCTTGGGCTAACAAAGATTATATAACCAAGGGGAGTTGCTATACTGCAACCCCCTACTAGGAAGTCTGTCTCTGAATGCAATTTGTCCTCTGCAATTGATCAAAACACAGCTGTGTGACTTGTTTTCTAACTGCCTTCTCCCACACCACCACACTGCTGCCCTCCCTCCCCGCACACCGGCTTTCAGTAGCTGCACACGTCAAATTCAAAACACTGATGCTTGCATACAAGGCCAAAAAGTTATCAAGCGGGGTCGATATGATGCTCCGCCAGAGATTCCCCAGACTGTGCCGAGCGGTTTGAGGTGTCACACGTCCGGATCAGTGTGAGTTTAGTGACGCATAGGTTTGCGCGGTGGGCAGGGCACCTGTGTTACGTGATGCAATCTATTCAGGTGGGTTCAACTCCACCCACAGTGTCCAGTGTTTTGATATATCACATGGCCATTTCTGAGCATGTTTTTTTTTTTTTTTTTGCCTATTTGTGTTAATGGTGGGGCGTGGCTTAAGGTGACATCACAGGACGTCATTATGTTACATACAGTGCAACTCCCTATGCTGAGCTGAGTCTGTTGATATGTCACATGTCCCCTTTCCTGTATTTTTGTTACCCCACCCAGGTGATTAATTGTCCCCTACTTGTGGTTAACGGGGTTAATAATTACATTTGCCCCTTTTACACCCAGTTTCTAGTTGACCTTGAATCTGACTCCAGTTTGTAATAAAGATTAATCTTGGTTATATATAATTCAAGCTGATCACTTTACTGGTTGTATTTCTTCTCGAATTTTAATAGATGTTCCGTCTTTTCAATGAATCATTCATTATGGTTCAGGAGTCGCTAGGGGCCTTGTGCTTGGCTAACAATACCTGCTATATTTTGCTATATATCGTAAACGAATATTCCTTAAGTAGGCCGCTCAATGCTTGCTCATGCATAAAGAATAATTGATTTAGCCACTTTGTTATAACTTGCTAAGTCAGTGAGAGCCAGAAATCAGAAGGTCCCAGATTTTGTGCTCTACGCTCCATCCGTTCATGAGCTTTCTGTATGTCCTGGTCATAGATTTGTGGTAACACTAGGCTACAATGATTTCAGGAAAGTTAATCAAGAATTTTACATTTATTTGCCAGGCAATTATCAATAAACAAATGTCAAATCTGAAATAAATAATGGAAGAAAGTTACACAACATAATCAGCATAAAACCAAATAATTTAGCAATGCAGTTTACAAAAGAATTGTTAAAGAGTCACTGTACCTGGCAATAGAGACACACAAAGACTGTGTGAGAAGTTCTGACTACAGAATGCTTCCATGAGTGTTTCACCAAATCTCCTTAAATACCCAAACCACCATAAAAAATAGTACATTTAAAGTAATAAAAGCTTTGCAAACCCTTTCTTGAGACAGGAAGTGACCTAAAAACCAAATACCATCTAGAGGCATTGGTAACAAACATGTTTTTTTCTTGTTCCTGTGGAAGTCAAATCTGACACACTTCACCCACAAGAAAGAAAAAGTCTTCTGCTTGCGCAGTTGCATCCTGCTCTGATGCAACCCCACCCCACCCCACTTTCACACAAACACAATGGCAAAGGCATGTCTGTATCTTTATTTCTATCTATTCATAGCACATGATATGTTCTTTGCAAACTGTATTGTATTCAGTTACATAAATGTATGAGCTTTTACATTTTTTATTAACCAATTCAATTGTTAACCTCTTTATACATAAAAAGCAGATTTATTGGCCATAAAATATATAAATAAAAATATATTTTGGTATACATATATATATATATATACCCCCAACCAATGTCCATACAACACAAACACAACTTTGCTTTAATTAGCTGAACTGTAAAGACTGCGTAGTTTTCCTGTCAATTGTTTGCACATACATTATCAGAAGTTCTCAGAAGTCATCTACAGAGCCTTCGTAGTATATTCAGGATGTGGGTTGAGATTGTGAGACCCCAAAATCTTAAGCAAAGGTGAAACCTGACAGCAGAGCATATTGCTATGTTTTCTATATTCTGGTTTGAACAAATCTTGGGTTTATAAGATTTTTAATTCAATGCATTCTGTTTTTATTTACATTTTACACAGTGCCCCAACAGTTGTAATATAATACAGCCATATACAATTTGGTTTTCATTCTGCTACTTTGGCAGCAATCACACCATTTATGAAAACAAACAAACCAGTTTTTTTTTAGCAGATGTACAGTACACAAGCACAAATGAATATCATCATGAATAGCTGCTTTTCTTCTTCATGCTCATCTCTTCCTAATATTGTGGAACAAGTTTACCTTTTCCACAGCTGCCCTTTAATCTTTTTTTTAATGCAAACTCTTATTAGTCTTGTGGTTTTTTAGGCTTGTTGTAACCTTTTGCATTCACTCTGGTTAAAGCTTTATTTGGTTGACTTGGGTGCTTGGAATTATGCCTCTTACCAGCTAATTAATTAATTTCATCTACCCCCATTTGGTTAATGATGGTAGATTAAATACATTTATTACCTTGTAAAGTATTCCCTAGGTCTTCTGGGCCTTATATACTGTAAGAGGTGGTATCAAAAAGTATCTATGTTTACACACTATCACTTCCATATACACAAATGGATTAGGACAAAGTCTCTGAACTTTGAGGTTCCATCTAAAAGTGCAATATTGTTTTAAATGCTTGCACTCTCACATAGGTGTTATTCTTTTTAAGATGAGGTGTTGCTTATAGCCTTTTCATTTTTATCACGGTTTTCATTTTCCATGAATCCGCAATAGATCCCTGTTATGGTGTCAAAACTGCGACTTTTGACCTGGATCTTCAATTCAATTAGTTTTTATTTTAACAATAAACATATTCTCAAAGCAGTTTTACAGAGATAATGCAGTGAATGTTTTGAACATTTTCGGCGGTTGAGCTCATTGAAGGTCTTTCTGATCTTTTGTCATCTTCATCTTCATGGAGAGGGCGAAGTATACAGGAGCCAAATCTGGCAAGTAGGTTGGGTGCAGAAGTAAGTTCTCTTTCAGGAACTCGAGCTGCGTCAACACCGCTTTGGTAACGCTTCAGCGTTGTCCACGATCTAAATCACGTGTAATCCGTATATTGTGTCCCACCTGGTGGGACCCAAACAGGCTCTGGTCATGGAAAAAAGAGGTAGACACTATCCTGAGGATGAAGGCCATCGAGGTGGTCCCTCAATCAGACAGAGACTACTTCATTCCCCTCATTTCAAAAAGGATAAAGGGTCCTATTCTAGATATACGTCAGCTAAACCGCACACTAATTCAAGCAGGTCGTGTCTCAGATAAGATCGAAGACTGCTTTGTCACAATACATCTAAAGGATGCATGTATCCATCCTCCCTTCTCACAGTAAGTTCCTGAGGTTCGCTTTAAGGGCCGATTCGTACCATTGGGTAATTCCATTTGGTTTTACTCTCTCACTCCGCACATTCACGAAGTGTGTGGAGCCAGCTTTGGTTCTCCTGAGAATTTAGGGCATCCGCATCTTAAAGTATATCGATGATTGGTTAATACTAGCTTAATCAGAGCATTTAGCGGTCCAGCATCGAGATTTGGGTGAAAAGAGTGTGCTTTCTCCATTATAGAAAACCACTTTTTTAGGCAGGATATGGGATTCGACCATCTACGTGCCTTAGATGTCTGGAGAGATCCTGAGTTCCTATCTCAGGGCCCCGTGTTGGGAGTTCCCAGTAGCTCTCTCTCACATCAACTACCTAGAGATGCTGGTGCTGCTTCTATCTTTGAAGCATTTCCTGTCGGACCTCAAAGGTCTCAGTGGTCTCTTACATAAACCACCAGGGGGGTCTGTAATTACGCCTCCTGTACAAGTTGGCACGCCTTCTTGAGCACCAGAGTTGTGAACATGGTCGTCTTGTTGTAGGCTCTATCCGAGCCCCCCTTTGAGTCTTTGGCACCTTGGTGGCCCCCACAGTCTGACTGTGTTTCTCCTGGCCATTGCCTTTTTTTTCTAAGAGAGTAGGGGATTTGCAGGCCCTTTCTGTGGCCCACTCTTTTCTGCAGTTTCTCCAGGCATGGCCAGTGCCTTCCTGTACCCTAGAATGGGTTACATTTCTAAGGTGCCCTTAGTCATTCCACGATCTGAGGCTCCAGGGATTCTATCCTCCTCCTTTTCAGGCCCCAGACCAGGAAAACCTAAACTGGCTGTGTCCGGTGCGAGCATATGTAATCCTGATGATTTTGTGAAAAGGATTGCTTCTTTCTATTGTCTATTGTGTGTTCTATTTTTCTGTTTTACCTTTTTATGATTTAGTTTAGATTTATCAGCTGAATCATGGTTTACTTCACTTTACTTCAATGACACATTTTACACTTTAACATAAAGCCTAGAGCTTTTATCTTTGTAATTGCAAGTAATAATAATAAAGGAATAGCACACACCTGTAAATGGAACAATTGAGAAGCCAATACTGATTACTTCTGTTATATTAAAAAGGGCAGAGCCAGGTTAAACAAAGTGTTCTTCCTACAAAACTTGCTTTATTCGGATTCAAATTACCTCAAATTATAATCATTAAGTAATTATTCAGACAGCAAAAATATCTAACAGTGGGCAAGTCCAAAACCAGATTATAATTGGCACAAAATAGTGAGTTATTGTTCCCAGTGCCTTCAGTTTTTATTCAACAAGTTCTTGTTATATAATACAAAACATATAGAAAGTATACAAGGGGAATTAAATTCTTACAGTACAGAGGGCCAATGTCACTGCAGCTGGTTTAAAAAAAATCTGTCAGCTGCAAATGTATAAGATCTATAAGAAATGTGTTTGTACCCATCCAAAGGCCCAAGATTTTACCTGAGATAACTTGCAATGAAAAAAGCAATAGACACCAATCATTAAGATAAGATATACCTTTATTCGTGCCACATTGAGGAAATTTCTAATTATTTATTCATATCTAATAAAAACCAGACTTTGTTTTGGATTTTTGCTTCGATGGAATATTTTAAATACTTAAACAAAGGAATTCTGTTTGTTTAATTCAAGTATGTATGTGTGTATATATATATAGGATATAAAATATCCTTTTCTTTTTTCCTCATACCTATACTTTACATTAAACTATACTTTTAATATACATTTATACTTATTTTAAGTTATTTTATTGTTTTTTCTTTTTTTAATGTTGTACTACTAGTTTTTGATGTTTACATGTTGGGCAGTCCTGAAAAAGCATAAAATTGTATGTCATACTCTGTATTTGTTCCAGAATGGTTCTGTAGTCTTGAGATGTAATTGTGCCCTGCACAGGTTTAAGATTCACTGTCAGATGCAGAAAAGCAAAACATAATGAGCTTGCTACAGTATATAATGAGATTCTATGTGATGTGAATTAGGAATTAGAGGACTTTAAAGCTAAAGTTTGAAACTCTGTTTATAGTATCTTTCCACATTCAACGAACTGTCATTTCCCTGTAAATATAGTTCTAAGAATCAGACCTTCATCCTGTAAGCCTCCTTGTTTTCATTACTGTATAGTCTACAAAACAAACGGTTTAGGACAAAGTCTCTGAACATTGAGGTTCCATCTAAAAGTGCAATATTGTTTTAAATGCTTGCACTCTCACATAGGTGTTATTCTTTTTAAGATGAGGTGTCGCTTATAGCCTTTTCATTTTTATCACGGTTTTCATTTTCCATGTGCTCTTGTTAACATTCAACAAAGTTGTTTTGTTTTTCACCATAACCTGTTTTGTGTTTTACCTTGATTTGTTTAAATAATTGCCTGATTTACTCATTATTTTCTGTTACCTTTTCAGTTTTGCCGGTGGTCTTTATCATAATTCCAAACTCTTTACCCACTACCATAAAGCCGCCATAGCTGAGCCACGCAGCAAGGCCCTTAACTCTCAACTGCTTATGTATATAAATGAAAAACACTGACAGTTTCTTTTCTGGTTAAGGCCTTCTTCTTCTTCTTCTTCTTCTTCTTCTTTCGGCTTCTCTCATTAGGGTTTGCCACAGCAGATCATCCGTCTCCATACCCCCGTCCTATACATTTGCCTCTTTCAAACCAACTACCTGCATGTCTTCCCTCACCACATCCATAAACCTCCTCCTTGGCTGTCCTCTTTTCCTCCTTCCTGGCAGCTTCATCCTCAGCATTCTCCTACCGATATACCCCATGTCCCTCCTCTGCATGAAGGGACATGGACGTTCTACATGCGCGATCCCTCTGGTTAAGGCCAAATGCCTTAAATGTAGAACACATGGTGAATATATGAACTTGTGTCTTGCCTCATGACCAATCAAACCAAGAAGCCATCTGACAATTTATTTATTCAAACACCCTTACAAATCATTTCAGTTACAGTCTTTATTTGACATAATTTGGTGCATGGTGGACAACAAGTCCACCATTTATACATAAAAAAAAACACATAAAAGCACGTTTTCCCTGAGGAATATAATCTAACTTCCCTAATCCCTTCAGAGTCACTGTAGTACAGTGGTAGATAGTAAATAAGATGATTAGTGCAAAATAGGTAAATCATATAAAAGCATGTAATTCATGCAAAGCATAAAGAGAGATAAATCCAAAGACATCCACTTCAATTATGTGCCTTCAGCTTTGCAATAACAGTTTGGGAAACAACCAAATATGTCTGGGAAAGTCAGTTGTTCCAATACAGGTGACTGTCCATATAGTGAATGACATTTGTTTTCCAGGTACTTTGGACAGTTTTAGGAGCATGGTAACATGGCTGACTTTGTGCTTTGACCACAGCTTCCTATTAAGCTGAATATGTGAAGAATTTAATTGTGCTATAATGCATGTTTGTGACAAGTTATGTGCACTGTCCAAAAATAAAAAGATGCGAGACCAACGCTATTGGTCAGGGCTCCTACACTGGTCCTTCATTGTACTAAGAAGTCAAATGTCATGGATTTTTAAACCTAGAACGCCTACGCAAATTTATCAGAAAATGTCAAACATTTTGGAAGACTTTTTTACAGTGTGTTAGCTGCTACTTTCTAGGAATTGAAAATGCATCATGAAATGACATACTGATCGACACATTTTACCAGTAAATATAAACCAGCAAATCTAGAAGGAAGTTGTTAGCCCATAGCATTAACAAGATTTATTATTGGCACATTATATTCACTTCACACTTGTAGCTTTAATTCCTGCTCAGGAACTTTTTTTTTTCATTACTGCAAAAGCAGTTTATAAAAGTCCAGTTTTTCTAGAATTCCTGTGTATGGGTTGTCATCCGGACACCAGAATTCCACAGTGCAGAGGCTGCAGAAAGAGAAAAGATCATTCTAACATGGGCATTAACGCATACACATCATTATTTTATCATGTGGTGTTAACATGTAGGTGTGTGTAAAAAGAGCTGATTGAAAGGGTTGTCAGTTACTTAAAGCAAACAGGTAAATAGTGATTTTACAGCTCCTGTGTTCTCATGTTACTCTCTGTTCATGCTATAAAGTCTACATTTCTTAGATCTTAAATTTGTTAGATCAGAATACAGATGGTCCCTGATTTTTCGAAGTTACGATAATGATAGCAATATGACAAACGTGTAAAAAAGATTGTTTTGCGCAGCAATAGCACACAAAATAGCCCTTCACTCGTAAACTTGCGCTCACGCCCACTGCCACATACATACAGTGGGTACGGAAAGTATTCAGACCCCCTTAAATTTTTCACTCTTTGTTATATTGCAGCCATTTGCTAAAATCATTTAAGTTCATTTCTTTTCCTCATGAATGTACACACAGCTCCCCATACTGACAGAAAAACACAGAATTGTTGACCTTTTTGCAGATTTATTAAAAAAGAAAAACTGAAATATCACATGGTCCTAAGTATTCAGACCCTTTGCTGTGACACTCATATATTTAACTCAGGTGCTCTCCATTTCTTCTGATCATCCTTGAGATGGTTCTACACCTTCATTTGAGTCCAGAAATTTTTGATTATACTGATTGGACTTGATTAGGAAAGCCACACACCTGTTTATATAAGACCTTACAGATCACAATGCATGTCAGAGCAAATGAGAATCATTAAGGTCAAAGGAACTGCCTGAAGAGCTCAGAGACAGAATTGTGGCAAGGCACAGATCTGGCCATGGTTCCAAAAAATTTTTTGCTGCACTTAAGGTTCCTAAGAGCACAGTGGCCTCCATAATCCTCAAATGGAAGACGTTTGGGACGACCAGAACCATTCCTAGAGCTGGCCGACCGGCCAAACTGAGCTATCGGGGGAGAAGAGCCTTGGTGAGAGAGGTAAAGAAGAACCCAAAGATCACTGTGGCTGAGCTCCAGAGATGCAGTCGGGAGATGGGAGAAAGTTGTAGAAAGTCAACTATCACTGCAGCCCTTCACCAGTGGGGCTTTATAGCAGAGTGGCCCGACGGAAGCCTCTCCTCAGTGCAGGACACATGAAAACCCGCATGGAGTTCTCCAAGATGGTGAGAAATAAGATTCTCTGGTCTGATGAGACCAAGATAGAACTTTTTGGCCTTAATTCTAAGCGGTATGTGTGGAGAAAACCAGGCACTGCTCATCACCTGTCCAGTACAGTCTCAACAATGAAGCATGGTGGTGGCAGCATCATGCTGTGGGGGTGTTTTTCAGCTGCAGGGACAGGACGACTGGTTGCAATCAAGGGAAAGATAAATGCGGCCAAGCACAGGGATATCCTGGACAAAAACCTTCTCCAGAGTGCTTTGGACCTCAGACTGGGCTGAAGGTTTACCTTCCAACAAGACAATGACCCTAAGCACACAGCTAAAATAATGATGGAGTGGCTTCACAACAACTCTGTGACTGTTCTTGAATGGCCCAGCCAGAGCAATGACTTAAACCCAATTGAGCATCCCCGGAGAGACCTAAAAATAGCTGTCCACCAACGTTTACCGTCCAACCTGACAGAACTGGAGAGGATCTGCAAGGAGGAATGGCAGAGGATCCCTGAATCCAGGTGTGAAAAACTTGTTGCATCCTTCCCAAAAAGACTCATGGCTGTATTAGATCAAAAGGGGGCTTCTACTAAATACTGAGCAAAGGGTCTGAATACTTAGGACCATGTGATATTTTAGTTTTTCTTTTTTAATAAATCTGCAACAGTGTCAACAATTCTGTGTTTTTCTGTCAATATAGGGTGCTGTGTGTACATTCATGAGGAAAAGAAATGAACCTAAATGATTTTAGCAAATGGCTGCAAGATAAAAAAGAGTGAAAAATTTAAGGGGGTCTGAATACTTTCCGTACCCACTGTATATATACTATAACTTAGAAATTAGATTAGATAGATTAGATTCTAATTAGTGAAATTAGAAAACCTATATTGGACATTTATTTCTGGTGGTCTAGTGGTTAGGATGCGACGCTCTCACCGCTGCGGCCCGGGTTCGATCCCCGGTCAGGCAACCAACCCCAGCCACTCTTAGTGCCGGTCCCAAACCCGGATAAATAGTGAGGGTTGCGTTAGGAAGGGCATCCAGCGTAAAACATGTGCCAAATCAAACATGCGGAGGATCCGCTGTGGCGACCCCTAATGGGAGAAGCCAAAAGAAAGTTTTATTTCTGTGTAAATAAATCAATATCCTGCAGGCCTCTGTGTGAAATGCATACAATGAGTGCAATAAATTAATCTATACAACAAATTCAGATTTTTCTGGGAAAAAAAAATCCATAATTTTCAATCATTAATATCGAATAATGGCTCTTTATTACTCCAACATGCACTGGTTCTATTAAAGATGAACAGGTGTGTTTAAACATATCGCCTTACCTTTTTTAAAAATCCAATACAGTGTAGAGTCTTGAATCTCTATATAGACAGCTGCGCAATATGTGTCGTATTTATTTGTAATGTTGCAGTGATACAGTCCATTTAGGTCTGAGGTTGGTTTCATCAAGTACAGCCTGTTCCCTTCTGCTTTTACTCCGTCAGGAAGAGTTGCCGAGTCCTGTCTGGTTAGATTGAAAAGTTTCATTAAAAAAATGGGTTGATCATAAAGTTTAATTCCATTCCATTTAACTTTGTCATTTCATGAAACCACCTCCACCACCTTTTATTTATTATTTCAGATTTAAAACTTCCTCAATGCATTTTCTGTACTGTTTTAGTAAAGGTATGGGGTTTTTTTGTTCACTTGTATTGTTTATCTTAATCATCTGATGTTACGGAACTAGCAAAGATAGAGGTTTTTTTTTTTTATACAGCTTTATCTAGAAATGGGAAATAGGAAAATGTAAATGAAATGCAAATATACAAAAACAAATAAACAAAAGCAAAAGAACCAAATGAAAAATTTAAATTAAACATGAACTGAAACAATGAACTGAAACAACTGAACAACAACATGAGCAAAACCAGTGTGACCCGATGACGAGCTTGGTTAGGTAAATCTAAAATATGCACAAAAAAAAATTTTCTGGTGCAAGCAACCATCTAAACAAAACATTAGAGTCACCACGAAATACACATTTCAGGACCTGCAGCACTCTGCAGAGCTCTGAGTCAGCAACACACACACACTAAATAAACTTCCTGTTGAACTCTGAAGTGTTTTCTCAGTTCTCACATATTTACTTCGGACATTATACAGCCGTGTTTCTCCGATTTCCAATTTGATATTCACCCACTTTGTCTAGCCCATGTAATTCTGATTATACAGTAGATCTCTTGACCTTCCTCTGTGTTTTGACCATACTGTACATTTGATTTATTGGATTCGTCTACTTTTAATTTAACATTAATACTGCTCAACTTAATGTTTCCAAATGGTTCTAAAATATGATGCAAATGTACGAAACCAAATAACAATGAAATATGAACTAAAACCTGAAACCAGTGTGACCATGATGACAATCTTGGAAAAACAAACGAATAATTTTGCGAATGTGTAACAGATTAAACTTAGTCTATGTCAATAACACTATGGAGAATCTCTGTGGAGAAAAAGGTTTTTATTGCTAAACTCACTGTATAAAGTGGTATACCAGTGGTGTACTACATTGCTGTGTTCTGTACTCCATCCTCTACTCTCTCTTCACCCACAACTGCACACCACAAGCTCCAACATCAAGTTTGCAGTTAGCACCATGATTTTAGGTCCAATCAGCAACAATGAAGAAAGGGTCTAAAGGGAAGAGGCTCGGCACCAGGCAGTGTGGTGTGCCAACAACAATCTTGCACTCAACACTGAAAAAAAACCAAGAAACTGATTATGGACAAGATAGGAAACACACACACACACTTCCATCTACATTAATGGGACTGAAGTAGAGTGTGTGACTAGGTTTAAATCACTTGTATCTCAGAGGATCTTTTCTGGTCCCTCAACACTGCCACTCGGATCAAAGAGGCACAAAAGCGCCTTTACTTTCTAAGGAAGCTAAAGAACCTATGCCCACTCCCACACCCTGCAGAACTTCTACAAATGCACAAGTAAAAGCATCTGAACAGACCACAATAAAGTGTGGTATTGCAATTGCACTGTTTCACATCTAAACGCCCTCCAACAAGTGGTGAAACCTGCCCAACACATCAATGGTGTTCAGCTACCCTTGATCAGAGACATACACCACAGACACTGCCTACAAAGTGTGAGAAACTTTATCAAAGGCAACTCTCACCCCAGTCTTGGACTGTTTACTCCTCTCCCATCTGAGAGGAGGTATAGAAGCCTTCATGCACCAGCAGACTCGGAAACAGTTTCTTTGCCTCGGCTGTCAGCCTAATAAACTATAAATAAACGACAATCTATTTATCAAACTCAGTCAAATTAACACGACTCACAAAAGCCTACACTGTTGCACAAATTACAACACTCTACCTTGTGTTGCCTTTTCTGCACTATGTTCACTGCACTGTTATGGTCAAATGGTAACCTTCAGTGTTTATCTTTACATTGCACCTTTTACATTATTGTAATGTACAGTCTCTCACAAAAGTGAGTACACCCCTCACATTTTAGTATATGTTCTAAAGAAACAATACTAAAGAAACAAAACTAATAAAAGAAAAGGAGTTTGTTTTTAATGACCTCAAAAAGGGGCCATGACCACAAATTTCAGGTGCACTCAGAACTAATGTGGGAAAGAAACATTGCATACAGCATGACTAGATGACAATATCAAGCACTAACTACAATAAGTGTATAACATGCACACCACACACACAATTTTTCTGTGTATTCAGCATATTGTGGAAATAATAAAGTCAACAGGAAACCACTCAGTGCGGCTGAGGATGGCTTCACATTAAAAGCCTGAGGTTCCACAAGTTTACTTAAAAAAAACATGAAGATTTGTTTGGACTGTAATTAATACAAATATAAGGGCTGCAACTCCCATGAAGAGTTTTCCATTCAACAGTCCATCAGTGAACAGTTGATAATCTCAACAATGAAGCGACTAGAATAAATGGATGTTCTGTGATACCATGAGGATGGGATCCATTTTAAAATCAGATTCCTCTCAAGTTTCTTCCTCATTCCAGCTCAGAGTTTTCCTTGCTACTGTCACCATTGGCTTGCTAATTAGGTATAAACTTATAGGGACTAATTTATACACTTACATTTTATCCACCTATTTTATTCTATAAAGCTTTAAAGACAATTGTCCAATGTTAAAAAGTTTTTTTTTTTTTAAAGTAACTAAATTCAGTAGAAGGTACTTTTGTACAATTCATAAAGTATTTGATCCTATTACTACTATAGATATGTACATGCTAATTTTTATATGATGCACAGATTTTTAATTTAAACCACCGTAATTTCCGGACTATTAAACGCACCCAAATATAAGCCGCACCCACTGAATTTGACAAAGATTTTTATTTTGCACATAAATAAGCCGCACCTGTCTATAAGCCGCAGGTGTCCACACTGAAACTAATGAACTTTACACAGGCTTTACCGAAAGTGAGTACCTGTTACACGGCTTGTATCTAAACAGTAGCCAACCAAGAAAATCATTGTTCACTGTCTTCCTCCTTCCTTTCACAACTATTTCTCTCGGGAGTTTATCTTTTGGCATCGTCGTGCGTTTAAAAAGGAAGCTTTTCTCCCGATGCCGTGCAGCTCAGAACACAGGTGAAGTGTGTTTTCATGCCCGGTTGTTTTCAGCGTGACGAATGATTCGCATTTCCTGTTGACAGTCCGAGTGAGCGGCAGGTCAAACTTCAGAGGAACCTCATCCATATTTATGATGTGGTGCGCATCTGATTTAATATAAAGAGTTTCATTGGTTCACCTGAACCCGTTCATAAATTTCATTGGTCTAATGTTATAAGGCTCAGTTTCTTGGCTTGAATCTTGTGAAACCGGGAAAAATCCATAAATTAGCCGCTTCGCTGTTTAAGCCGTAGGGTTCAAAACGTGGGAAAAAAGTAGCAGCTTATAGTCCGGAAAATACGGTAGTTTTCACATATAAATGTTAACAAATGCACGCCAATTGATAGAGCTCATTAAATATGGTCAAGCATTAATGTTTAAGCATTTGCTTAGCATATGTATATGCTGTTGATTGTGTTGATCAAATGTTTATATACAAAACTTATATACAAGGTTTATAAAAGATAAAATTAAAACAATTTCTTGAAATGACTACTTCAAAAGATTTGCAACACACAACTTGATATTCATAAGACTTTCACAGAAATAGATCAGTAGGGTTGCCAGATTTTAAAAATATGTAAAAAAAAATAAATAAAATAAACCTAGTAAATTCAGTTAAATAAATTTGCATAATTGTTTTTAGTAAATGTTATTTTACAGCAATATTTTGATAACTGTCGAACGGTTCCAACAGTTAAATCTAAAATGAGCAACAAAAATATTTTCTGGTGTTAGCAACCATCGAAATAAACCATTACATTTTATAATAGTTTATTTTTTGTTTTTCAGGGAGCAATTTTTTTATTTTTTATGAATTGTTCTATAAATATTTACCATAAGTGTCTGGTCACAGCAACATCACAACTTCAAGTACCAACAAACACCATTGCCTTCAAACACATTCACTACGAACTACACATCTCAGGACCTGCAGCACTCAGCAGAGCTCTGAGTCAGCAACACACACTCACACACAGACCCACAAAAGTAACTCTTTCTGTTGCAACTCGGAAGTATTTGCTCAGTTCTCACATTTTTACTTCTGACATTACAAAGCCGTATTTCTCCGATTTCCAATTTGATATTCACCCACTTTGTCCAGCCCATGTTATCCTGATTGTACAGTAGATCTCTTGACCTTCCTCTGTGTTTTGTCCATACTGTACATTTGAATTATTGGATTTGTACACTTTTGATTTAACAATAATACTGCTCAATTAAATGTTTCTAAATGGTTTTAAAATATGATGTAAAACAAATGAATCCATCATTTTTATGACAAGATGTGGAATGCAGGTGACAATGAGATAAAATAAGTTAAGATATAACTTTATTCGTCCCAAAGTGGGGAAATTTCCATGATGAGGTTCTAAAGCTAATGTTTATATGCCACAATTGACTTTTGGCAGAATTGGCCAGATTAGCTAATGATCAAAGTTAAACCT
Organism: Silurus aristotelis; assembly: GCF_946808225.1. NCBI lineage: Eukaryota > Metazoa > Chordata > Actinopteri > Siluriformes > Siluridae > Silurus > Silurus aristotelis. The sequence continues at coordinate 8,509,488 of NC_139576.1, forward strand.
TTGTGTTTAACCTTTGTGAGTTGTGTTTTAGCTTTGTGGCATACTGCAGTAAGACAAGTGTCAGATTAGCATGCGATCCATAAATGATTAATAATGCAGGCAGTAATTCAGCGTGTCTGAAAAACTCACCATATGACAGTTCACCTCCTAGCTAGAAGTCATTCCTGTAAGTCCAAATCACACAGTATATTTCGATCACAACTTTAAATTTGTGAAGTCTTTAAAGTGGTGGAAATGGAAAGTGCAGTTTTAAAATGATAATTGCATTTATTAAGGAAAAAAAGCTGTCTAATCCTGCCTGGCCCTATGTGAAAAAGTAATTGCCCTCTAAACCTAATAAACGGTTGTGCCATTCTGGGTAGCAAAAACTGCAATCAATCATTTGCTTTAACTGGCAACGAGACTTTAACATTACTGTGGAGTAATAGACAACCCTTTTTTTTGGCCAACTCTTCTTTGCATAATGGTTTTAATTCAGCACCACATAAAAGGTTTAATTGCATGCAACAGATTTTTAAAACCTTAATTTAGTTTTTTTGAGCCATTCATATGTGGACTTGCTGGTGTGCTTTGGATCATTGTCAGGCCTGCAGATCTTTAGATGTTGTTTCAGGTTGTTTTAAGAGCTCCTGGGTGAGTCATTGGAGTAATTTTGGTAGGCCAACCACTCCAGGGAAGGTTCACCACTGTTCCAGTTTTCTCAATTTGTGAATAATGGCTCTCATGTTGGTTTTCTGTTGGGTTCTCTGGTTTCCTCTGTCCTAATGGAAATATGCCTGCAGTTGAATTTGCTAAGATAAACTGCCTATTGCAAGTGTGTGTGTGTGTTTATGTGTAATCACTTCCAATGAATTTATTATGGTTTTAAAAAAGAATTCATTATTTCACTTTAACAAGATTAACAACATACTCCAAGATTACATTACAACCACTGAGTAACAAACACATATATGATAAAGATACAAAAAAAACACACCTAACGGTCTCCACAGGGCTTTTATGCTAAGCTCTGGATGGAGTAAACTCTAGCAGAAACTGAAGCCAAAAGCTTAAATCTGGAGATTCGATCCAAAAATAGAGTCAGTGTCGAGTCAACCATTCAAAACAAGGAACATTACAATTCATTTGCTGGACAAATCCAGCCTTAAACATTCAAACTTTTTATTCAGACAAAATAGCAGTCAGATTTTCCACATTGGCTCCTAGAAAACTGTTCAATCATTTCATTTCCCAGTGCTCAGGTTAAAGACACACTTTTATTTCGATATAATGCAGCTATATTTAAGGCAGAGTTACAGCATAGGAGTGGGTGTATGTTTTCACTTCGGTGAACAGCAACTGAAATAGAACCATCACTTCTACATCTGCATGATCTCTTCAAATCTTCCAAAACTTAACTTTCAAAGAATTCACTTGTTTTCACTTAGAATTCACTTAATACACAGCATTTTCCTTTTATTTAAAAACAGCAAAGTAATTATTCTAAATGTAGTTCTATGAGCACCATATCTTTATGACTCTAGTCTACTGAACTCAGGTTACTGTCATTCGAGATGAGGTTCTCTGGTTTCTCCGTACAGCTGAAGATATGCCTGCAGCAAGGAAGTGTACTAACCTTATATAAATTTATTATGGTAATAAAGATTAATTCATAACTTCAAAATGATTCAATCTGATGTAATGGTTTCAAAAACTGGGCCTCTTCAGCAGATGTAAATTGGATGAGTAAGTCTATTTTTTTTTTTTTTTTTTTTTTTTTTTTTTTGGAACGATAACAATTGGTTGAGCAATATCTAAAACTAACACGTGTGCATTTCATTTCAGTTTCACTCTCTAAAGATTAACCAGATACTCCGAGATTACATTACAACCACTGAATTGCAAAGTCATGTGTACGATTAAAACATTAAGAACACAGTTACAAGCCAATATCTGAAAACTGGAGATTTAATAAAAATAAATAAAAAAATAGGTAAAAAAAAATGTCAATGTGGAGTCAGGCATTCGAAACAAGAAACATCACAATTCATTTGAGGTTCCAAATCCAGCCCGAAAACATTCAAGCTTTGTTTGAGACAATATAGCAGTCAAATTATCAACATTAGCTCCTAGAAAACAGCTCTCTCTTTTCTCATTAACTGTTTACCAGAGCTTAAAGTGGGTTAAAGACACATTTCCATTTGGATGCAACAAAGAAATATTTATCAATTTTAGAGGCTACCCATATGTTTTGTTTTTTTTTTTAGTTCAGAATTTTAATCCAAATATAATGTAGTTTAGGGTCAATTTTCAGAGCACCATCCCATAACAATCAATCAATAGGGATTTGGGTTGGATATTGTCTCTGACCCACCTCAAATAAAAAGATGAGTTTGCATCAAAAGTAGCAAGTAAAAAAAAAAAAAAAAAAGTGATTTAATTCCCATTACTTGCATTGCAAAGTGTGAAGATAAGATTTGTAAGGGTTTATTTATTCGTGTCAATTATCAAAAAAAAAATATATAAAAAATCCAAATTAAATCAATATTTGGTGTGACCATCCTTTGCCTGCAAAACAGCATCAATTATTCTAGGTACACTTGCATGCATTTTTTTTATTAAACTCTACCGGTAGGTTGTTACCAACATCTTGGAGAACTAATCACAGATGTGCGGATACAGGCTGCCTTAAATCGACCTCTGCCTCAAAAAAAACATTCTGTCTCTTCATTTATTCCCAAACCATCACTTCCAGGACTGTTTTTCTCTACGTTGAAGATAGAGCTTAATGACAGTGGGTGTATGGGGGTTTGGAGTTGTTGTCCAGCTGTAGAATAAAACTTGAGCCAATAAAACACCTCCCTGACTGTATTGCATAATGGATAAGCAGCTGCCTGTATTTCTCAGCATTAAGGACACCATTCATTCTCTCTACATCTCCAACTCCATTTGAAGAAATGAAGCCCCAAACTTGCAAAAACCTCCACTGTTGCCTACAGATACTCATAATTGTACTGCTCTACAGGCCTTCACCAAACATGTTTTATGCAATAGCCAAACATTTTAGATTCCTATATCTATGTGTATAGTAGAGCTGTTTAGTCTTTTTTCCATGGCAGAGGCATGGCTTTTTGACTGCAATTCTTGCAGGAAGACCACGTCTGGCCAAACTTCTCCAGACATTAAATGGGTACTTTGCTGATGGAACGGCTGGACATCTTTCAATGATGTCCAGCAGTTCAATGTCAGTTGGAAAGTAAACATTATCTGTCCTTCATCGGCTGCATTAATATTATAAAAATGATATAACTTAATAATAGTTTGAATAGCACAACTTGAAACCCCAGTCTGCTTTGAAATCGTTGTCTGGGAGAGATGCAGTATAACTACTTTTTTTGTCTTGTTCACAGTGCTCAGGCTTGCTATGGTGCATGGCCTATGATCTTCCACAACCTCATTTTAGCAGCAGAGTTTAGCTGTTCCTTACCCAGTTTTAAGCCTCCTACACAGCTGTTTTTGTTTCAGTTAATGACTGTGTTTTAACCTACATATGAAATTGATGATCATTAGGACAGCATAGCATAATTGGTTACTCAAACACCTGACTTTGATCATACAGAATCTCTGACTTTGTGCAAGTGTGCAAACATAAGAATTGAAAGCCAAAGGGTGTTCGCACCAAACACTGATTTCATTTAGATTTTTCTTCTGTTCACTCACTTTGTATTTTGTAAAAAAAAAAAAAAATACTCATTATATATATATATATATATATATATATATATATATATATATATATATATATATATATATATATATATATATATATATATATATATATATATATGTGTGTGTGTGTGTGTGTGTGTGTGTGTGTGTGTGTGTGTGTGTGTGTGGGTGTGAATGGAATCATGCAGTAATCTAATTTATTAATTGTATTAATTATATATTAATTAAATATACATGAATTAATTTTAATGTTTAAAAAAAAATGTTCTTACTTTACAAAAAAATCTTCACACCGGCAAAAATCTTTGCACATTCCTGTACATATATTGATACCTTTGGGGATTTTAATCTCTATTATTTTCCAATTACTGCCAGCAGCACTTTCATCTCCTTACCTGGACCAGGTGTATATAGCAGCTGCTGGATCACCGCCCAGCAGTCGACACTCGTATACTTCAGCAGCTTTGCTGGGTGCATGAACCACTAATGCAAAGATTCCTAAAAACAAGACATGCATGGTGACTTGGTGACATTTATTAACCTCTTTGAAAAACGAATTAACATGAATCCACAAAGTTCAAATAATTTCCCTTTCATTAAAATGAACTAGTCACAATTTTCTGGAAATTTCCTCAACTGCTTACTAATCTCTCATATAGCAAATCCATGTATACTTGTATTTATCATAACTTTTTCAACAATAGACATTGTCAGAAAGCTGGTTACACATTTGTGTGCATTCGGGGTGTCTGGACTCACTGTGATTCACTAAGATACCCAAAGATGTCATGTATGTTTGGTTGCATGCAGCATTTTTCCATAGATGTGCGAGCTGCTAAACTTTCACTTAAAGACAGGAGGTGGAGCTGGGGGTAGCAGAGCCGATGATGCTGAGGTTTTCATTGGGAGTGACGAGGATGGACAGGATTAGAAACAAGTTTATTAGAGGAACAGTGTCAGGCTGCAGACGCGGAAGCCGATATAGTCCGATCATTGTCCTTTTATTTCAAAACACCGTACAACACAAAAACACTCATAAGCCGTTGAAAACAACAAACAAAGACATCCGCTCGATACGCGTTGTCCGCTATGAGTTCGAATGTCCCAAGCATAATCCATAAAGCCTTCGGCAATGAGTAATCCAAGTCGGAAGTGGAATTCGCATATACAGCCGGCGGTCGAGCAGCCACGCGATTGTCCAGCTTGACAATATAACGACCGACAGCCTGTGACTCAAGAACGTGAGTTTATGTAGTCTGATCCTTCATGAGCCACAGCTGTCGGTAATCTTGGGAAGCAGCGTGACTGCTATCGAGGGGGGCGTGGCAGGGTGGATCTCTGACAGCTACAGACGGGGGCGTGGCAGGGTGAATCCCTGACAAACAGCGTATGTAGGACGTTTTCGAGACAAAGTGAGAGAGGCTAGATTGAGATGGTTTGGACTTGTGCAGAGCAGGACATGGTGCATATCAGTATAAGAATGATGAGGATGGAGCCACCAGGAAGGAGAAAAAGAGGAAGTCCAAGAAGTTGGTTCATGGATATGGTGAGGGAAGACATGCAGGTAGTTGGTGTGAAAGAGGCAGATGTAGAGGACAGAGTAGTATGGAGACGGATGATCCGCTGTGGCGACCCCTAATGGGAGCAGCCGAAAGAAGAAGAAGATATATATATATATGGAATCATGCAGTAATTAAAAAGTTATAAACAACTATTTTAGATTGTCCAAAGTAGCTACATTTAGCTTTAATGACAGCTTGGCAAACTCATGGCATTTTCTCATCATATTCACGAGGTAGAATAACATTCGGCCATCAGTTGCCTTGTGCAGAGAAAATGTGTGCACAGAGTCAATAGCTTCTGTTTTGTGCTTGTATTTACCTCGATATGAAGTTTTCCTATAAAACTCTTTCGTTGTTTTCGTCTCCTTTGTTTCCCACTTCGTCTTCTCACCACAGCTCACTGAAACACAATGCACACATTAGTAAAATCACTCACAGGTACTACGTTACCTTAAAAAGACTAACTTGTTTTACAATCACTCTGCTATTTGTAACAAATAATGTGAGCAGAATGATGAAAAGATGAAAAAAGATGATAACATATACAGTAACATATAGTACTTAGATATTTTTCTCATATGTGGTGTGTTTAGCTAAAATGTTTGCAGGGAATACTCAGTTCTAAAACAACGAGCAATTCATAACATGTTTTGATTAGAATCCCATGAAAGCCATTGTTCAGGAAAGGATTTCCTAAGCAGAAACTTCCAGGAACAGAACACTATTACACTATATTTAGCTTTGGAGCACGTACATTTTTGTGTTGTTTATATGGCTAGAATGTTGAATAGTGGGAAAATATTTTTTATTCCCTATTGCATGTTAGCGAAAATATACTAAAACAATATTACAGTCGGAAAACTTAAATTATACCCAAGATATTCTACATCAGAGACGATGATGAGAAACTGGATATTAAAAAGAAAATCATTTTATTTGATTCTGTGACAAAGAGAAAAGACAAAAAAGTTTAGTTTTCCCTCTTTAAACGAGATTCGATTGTAGTCCTCTCACGGTTTTATCTTTGAACCATCTGAGGGCGTTTTTCCTTTCCACAGCCTCCTCTGGCTCTCTCATTAGTGACAAACTTATAGGCACTAACCTTTAAAGGCACTAAACTTTATAAACTCTTTATCTATCTATACATATCTATATATTTATGAATCTCTCTCTCTCTCTCTCTCTCTCTCTCTCTCTCTCTCTCTCTCATATATATATATATATATAGACACACACACACACACACACAAACATGCGCGCACACACACACACACACACACACACACACACACACACACACACACACACACACACACACACACACACACACACACACACACACACTGTATATGTATAAGAAAATGCACTGCCTGCCTAGCCAAAAGCTAGCTAAACAGATCCAACCGTCGCCTTCCAAACCTTCAATGTAATAATTGAGAGCTTCTTGACCAGCTGTTTCACCAAGTGTTCTTGTTCTTAGAGAACACTTGGTGAAACAGGGTTGTTTTTTTTCCAACCCTGTTCTCCCTCAAGATCTCCCAGTATTGAATACAATCTCTCATTGCTTTCCAGCCATCTGGCAATAAGGAGAATGTGTGTGACCAGCAGCAGACACTGAGACAGTCACATTACACAACACTCTACTGTACACCTGCTCTTTACAATAATGCATTAGATAGAGTCTCAATAATCTATGACACTCTGTTTGTTTCCAATATTGCTACCACTCCTGCGATGCTCCTTAATAGGTAGTGTTTTGTTTATATACAGTAATCCCTTGTTTATCACGGTAGTTACGTTCAAAACCGTCTGCGATAAACGAAAAACCACGACAAACCACCCAAAAAAATCCTCATACACACTCTAAACACACACAGAACACATTTGCAAGAATAGAGTAATATGAATGGATAAAAAAATGTATAGTAAAATCCATATTTTTATTAATACATTTCATTATTTCAACATAAAACTCCATAAAAACAATTCCCTATAATTTTTTTTTGGTCTATCATGCTATCCGTGAGAGGCCGGGAAAATCAGCGAAACAAATTAGTTATGTGGCAAATGCAATTCCGCGATAAACCGGGGGCACAAGGTTCGAACCGCGGTACTGTACATATACTTCTGCAACATTATCCTGAAAAAACTATATACAAGCGTCATAGACAAATTGATTTGACACAAGCGCTTTCTCCAGTATATTTTTTTTTAAGTATTTTAGATCTAAAGTGTTAAACAATATTAGATAACCAGTTGATATTCATTGCTGAAATCGAAAGTTTCAGTATGAGAATTAGTACATCAGTACTGTAGGAGTAAAATGATAATTTGCCTCTCTATTTTGCTCATAATATGGCAGGTGTGAATACTTAGTATTGCTTTGTTAACAAGTATGGTGATGCATATCTTGAAAAAATCTTCTTGTGCTTTAAACTGTCACCATGATGGTTAAAGAAGGTCAAAATGAAAACAACAAATGAAGTAACACCTGTTTGCCAACTTGTTTAGGAATTAAGGAAAGATAAGACTTTCCTATATACATGTATGTGGGACAGTGTAAAGTGCACACAATCTAATCCTCTTTACTGCCAGTGTAACAGTAGAACAGCTGCAGCTGCTGCACTTTCTCCAGACCCCCAAATAAACTGAAACCCATCCAAATATGACTTTATGTAAGATTTACATTTACAGCATTTAGCAGATGCCTCTTTCCAGAGCAACGTACACAAGTGCTTTGAGTCTCTGTCACTAAATAAATCGACAAACGATAGATAACAACCTTAAGACAAATCAGACTACAACTCTGTTGAGAGGGTTTTCCTTTTCTTTTGTTAAAAGACAAAACAAACCTGTAAAAGTTTTAGTTTAAGTTCATCTGTAGAGTCATGGATAAGGATTGAACCATTGTTTATGCTACACTTTTTCTTTTTTTTTTTTTACAAAAACAAGCTTTAAAAAGGTGCACAGTAATGGTATAATCACTAGATCACTACAAACAATCACAAAACACTGTATATAACCTCTGTACTATACATGTACATATTACATAGTATATATTTTTTACTCCTTATAACATCTGCACTATTTTTTATCTATATGTATCTTTATATCCCTACTGAACATTCTGTCCAACAGTTCACATTCATGGATGTGTATATATATTATATATATTACACACGTTATATACACATACATGAATGTGAAATGTTGGACAGAATGTACAGTAGGAATATAAAGATATATATACAGTGAGGAAAATAAGTATTTGAACACTCTGCTATTTTGCAAGTTCTCCCACTTAGAAATCATGGAGGGGTCTGAAATTGTCATCGTAGGTGCATGTCCACTGTGAGAGACATAATCTAAAAAAAAAAAAAAACCAGAAATAACAATGTATGATTTTTAAACTATTTATTTGTATGATACAGCTGCAAATAAGTATTTGAACACCTGTCTATCAGCTAGAATTCTGACCCTCAAAGACCTGTTAGTCTGCCTTTAAAATGTCCACCTCCACTACATTTTTTATCCTAAATTAGATGCACCTGTTTGAGGTCGTTAGCTGCATAAAGACACCTGTCCACCCAATACAATCAGTAAGAATCCAACTACTAACATGGCCAAGACCAAAGAGCTGTCCAAAGACACTAGAGACAAAATTGTACACCTCCACAAGGCTGGAAAGGGCTACGGGGAAATTGCCAAGCAGCTTGGTGAAAAAAGGTCCACTGTTGGAGCAATTATTAGAAAATAGAAGAAGCTGAACATGACTGTCAATCTCCCTCGGACTGGGGCTCCATGCAAGATCTCACCTCGTGGGGTCTCAATGATCCTAATGAAGGTGAGAAATCAGCCCAGAACTACACGGGAGGAGCTGGTCAATGACCTGAAAAGAGCTGGGACCACCGTTTCCAAGGTTACTGTGGGACGTACTGTGCATGTCTTAAGTTTGCCAATGACCATTTGGATGATCCGGAGGAGTCATGGGAGAAAGTCATGTGGTCAGATGAGACCAAACTAGAACTTTTGGGTCATAATTCCACTAAACGTGTTTGGAAGAAGAAGAATGATGAGTACCATCCCACGAACACCATCCCTACTGTGAAGCATGGGGGTGGTTGCATCATGCTTTGGGGGTGTTTTTCTGCACATGGGACAGGGCGACTGCACTGTATTAAGGGAGAGGATAAAATCCCTCCTGCTGTGTGTGCAAACCTGGTGAAAAATTACAGGAAACGTTTGACCTCTGTAATTGCAAACAAAGGCTACTGTACCAAATATTAACATTGACTTCCATGATTTCCAAGTGGGAGAACTTGCAAAATAGCAGGGTGTTCAAATACTTATTTTCCTCACTGTATATATATATATATATATATATATATATATATATATATATATATATATATATATATATATATATATATATATATATATATATATATATATATTTTCATGACTATGAAAATTGTAGATTCACACTGAAGGCATCAAAACTATGAATTAACCCATGTGGAATTATATACATAACAAAAAAGTGAACTGAAAATATGTCATATTGTAGGTTCTTCAAAGTAGGCATCAAGAGAATGTCAAGAGTGTGCAAAGCAGTAATCTAAGCAAAAGGTGGCTACTTTGAAGAACCTACAATATGACATATTTTCAGTTAACTTTTTTGTTATGTAAATAATTCCACATGGGTTAATTCATAGTTTTGATGCCTACAGTGTGACTCTACAATTTTCATAGTCATGAAAATAAAGAAAACTCTTTGAATGAGAAGGTGTGTCCAAACTTTTGGTCTGTACTCTCTCTCTATATTTATATATATATAAAGTAGACTGTTTATTCAGCTTGCACATTTCTTAAATGCCATAATTTTATTCCTTTCACTTCTGCACATTCCTCTTCAATGCCATAGCCTTAGAATCATTTCTGTACTTCTTAATAATGTCCACAAGTCTCAGCACTGCTATAGCCTTTATATTTATTCACTGTACATATGCTTTATATTTATCACTTGCTGTAAATATGCTACATAAAAATCTGCACTTTTGCTACATTTTGCACTTCTGGTAGATGCCAAACTGCATTTCGTTGCTGTGTACCTGTACTATGCAATGACAAAGTCCGTCCGCCCGCCCGCCCGCCCGCGTGCCTGCCTCCCGCGTGCCTGCCTCCCGTAAACAAAGCATTAAAGCATTAAAGCATTAAGTATTAAGATACTTACTGCTGTTCACACTGATAGCAGTAAGCTTTAATCATGCAACACTTCTTTTTGTTTATTTTTATTAGGCTACAAATGTAGGCAATAGAAATATAAAGCTGTTTATGCTCCATGCCAAGCATCATGATTGTCTTTCACCCACTCCTTGCAGACTATTAACATTCCTGCCATCTGCAGAAAGACTAAACATCTATTTACTGCAGGGCATATAAAATCAATTATCTGGACACCTCACCTACTTAAAATGCATTAAATTAGTGTTGAAGCTCCTGGGCTCAACGATTTTCAATATTTAGTTTACAAGTCAGCTTTTCTGTTCATAGTGCTGCTCAAGAGTGTCAGCAATGTTTCCATTATTTTCACAAATAGAACGGTAGTTGTAGTTTTCTCTTTTGCTGATTTATTAACTCATACATGATGCAGATCACGCAGGTTCCCTGTAGCACATTATTATGATCATATATGATCATATTATCGTCCCTACACTGGCTACCTGTTAAGTTTCGAATAGACTACAAACTACTACTTCTTACTTATAAAGGCCTAAATACAGTTTGGCTCCCATGTATCTCTCCAGTCTTTTAACACGCTACAATCCGTCACGCTCCCCGAGATCTCAAAACTCTGGACTTCTAGTAGTTCTTGGAATAGCAAAGTCCACTAAAGGCGGTAGATCATTTCTTGCCACACTCGCCACGGCTGCTCATCAGGGATAAATGCACACCGTTCACCTTGACTGTTGATTTCTGTAAAGCTGCTTTGAGACAATGTCTGTTGTGAAAAGCGCTATAGAAATAAACTTGACTTGACACATTATTGGAGTCTCAACAACGCCGTTTCAACACACCCAGCAACAGACACACATCAGAAAGAAAGAAAAAGCCATCTGACTTTCTGAGCACAGTGAACAGTTCAGGTATTAGATAAAGACACATGGCTTTTGAAGACGTAAATGCAGTATCCCATATGGAAGTCTGATATATGGCCATATTTTAACCTCTTCTTCGTCATCTTCTTCTTTAGGTTGCTTCCGTTAGGGGTCGCCACAGCAGATCATCCATCTCCACACTTCCCTGTCCTCTACATCCACCTCTTTCTAACAACTACGTGAATGTCTTTCCTCACAACATCTCTAAACTTCCTCCTTGGCCTTCCTCTTTTCCTCCCTCCTGGCGACTTCATTCTCAGTACAACTAGAAACGTGGAAAAATTTTTCTACTTACAAATGTTTCTACACATATGTAGGATACATATACTTTAATATATTGTGTAATACCTTCATGATACATTAAAGTACAAAATAATATATGAGATACCTGATCCTGATTTATGGAATTAGTTACTATATGAAATTAAAGATCAAAATTTAGAATTTGCTCATGGGACTATTTAACACTGATATACCCCTAGAGAGTAATTTGAGATGTCAGTATTGTGCTTATATTAGGCATTTCTGCTGTTCAATGTAGATCTGCCAAATGCATAAATGTAAATGCCGGGGAACAAAATTATTTAAGCTATATAGTATAAGATCTATTTAAAATGCTATAACTATAATTGTTCCTAATTACTCTTTCAAAACAAGAATGTAATGGATAAGACCTATTAATGGCACGTTTAATATCTGGAATAGACTTTATATTATATTACATTATATTTCAGAAATTCCATGACCCCTGGTAACCCTGGATATATAAATCATATTTAAGCAAATTACGTGTGCATCTCAACGTTAATTTGAGTTACGTGTGCATCTCAACGTTCAAAACTAGAAATATAAATTAATATTAAAAAAATATATATATTTTTTTACAGTTACTTTGAAAATGTGAAAATAATTTTAAATATTGCAAAGCTACAGTTTTGTTACATTATGTTTAATGTTCGATTTAATTCCTTTTTGATCCCCGTTAATAGCTTTAAATTAAGTATTACATTATGTCATGCTACTTCTTTTTTACTAAAAAAACCAACAATACATTTTTAAAAATGAAACATGTTTTTGACCATTAATAAAATTAATGAAATAAGAAAATGTAAGGTAGTTATATAATGTAAGTAATAAAACGTTATTGGAAAATAGTAAATATGTATTACATAAGCACAATGTGTGTGTGTGTGTGTGTGTGTGTGTGTGTGTGTGTGTGTGTGTGTGTGTGTGTGTGTGTGTGTGTGTGTTATAAATACAAGGATAAACATCCTTAAGCCATATATGAACATGTATTCTATACGCAAATATGTGTCATATATGTATTTGGGAAAATATGTTACATTATATAATATGTTATATTTTCAAATATATGTGGCATGTATGTAGAAGTATCTGACATATTTCTATAACTGTGAAATGCTAACATGAACATGTATGCAATATATTTGCTTTGTATATATTGCTATATATCAGATTTCCGTATGGGACTACTTGTTTGTAGGAATTGCAAGAAGTGCAATTTACTGCCTTTCAAATAGGAAAAACACTTCCCTGACTTCTATCTGCTCTTTGATAAGACATGCCTTCCTTATAAACATTCCCATCTAAATAAACAAGTGGGGGGAAAAACTCAAGAAAGTTGTTGATAGCGTTGTCTGTGAAGGCCAGATAAGCAAGCAAGTCGAGAGATCAAGGTCATAATTTGTAATTGTGTCATATAATCCAGAAATAAAGAGAAGCTTTTATGCATAGAAAAGCACAAGTGATTAAAAAAAAAAGGTTAAAGGGTGTGCCACTCATGAATAGTGCCTTCTTGTGCCGATTGTAATCTTGCATTGTGAAAATGGCCCGAAAATGCATTTTCGGTTTTCGGCCGAAAGACTTTGATCACCGAAAAAAACACGGCTGAAACAGTTTGTTGTGAAGACGCAAACAGAACCCGCGCCTGCACGTGCTTGTCTAAAACAACATGTATGCGGTGTGGACGTATTTCAGAGAAAGACCCACGGATAGCGATTTGCAAAACATGTAATCCTGAAATTTCAAGGTGGGGTGCGTCTGCAAAGACTTTCTCCACGTCGGGTTTAATTTATCACCTGAAATCCAAACATCCCGATCGCTATGCTGAATATGGGAGGAACGCAAACGCACAGAAAAGCAAAACCCCTCCGAGCATGCGCACTCAGTCTGTGGCGGACGTTTTTAAGAAGGCAGGAAGTTTCCCAGTGATATTGTTGTATTGTATCTTTAAGCAGTTGCACTTGTTCTGAATGCACTTTGTTTTTATGAAAGAACATATTTAATTTTACAACCTTTCAGCAGGACAGAGGGCCTGTACATTATTATTTAATGTACACATGAGTGCATTTAAGTTGAACATTTAAGTTTGAATTGTTTATTTTATCCTGTGCATTGTTGCAATGTGCTAAAAAAAATTATTTTTTTTATAATTTGTAATTGATTTATTCTTTGAAACTTTAATATTAATTAATGCAATTGAAATGCTTTGATTTTAGTAAGTTTAGTACACGGTCATAGCCATAAATGCAATGGTAATAATAATTGGCATAATTTCTTTCGGTGTTTCGGTTTTCGGCCTTGCTTTCCTCTTTTTCGGTTTTCGGTTTCGGGCAAAAATTTTCATTTTGGTGCATCCCTAATATATATATAGTGTATGTGCAATAGTATGATATATATATATATATATATATAGTGTATATAGTGTGTGTATATATATATATATATATATATATATATATATATATATATATATATATATATATAGTGGAGCCCACTTATCTCGACCTCGGTTACCTCGTCAACCCTATTAAGTCGACGTTTTTGAAGTGGAACCGCCAAATTCTCGCTTTGTCCAAGCATTTTCTCATCGGTTATGTCGATTCCTCTATGTCGCCGAACCCAAATATCTCGAGCACAAGGGGAAAAAATTTGCCATTTAACGTCAGTTATGTCGAACGGCACTGTGCAGCCGCAGAAGAACTCGTGGAAGTGGCAGAAAAATCAAACCTTACAGATGCTACAGGTGTAGGATACTTTTCAGAGCTGTGTGTCAGAGTGAAATGACTCGAGAAATAAGTTTTTAACACTGGTTAGCTTTTTGGAAAAAACAAACTACACGCCGCACGTTTTTTGTGATTTTGTGAGCGATCTTGTGTTTATAATGTTGGAGAATATAATAAAGGTTTGTATCGAGAATCTACGGTGGTTTGTATTGTATACTGGTGAATCTCTGCTGTTAGTTAGTGCACATATGCCTTTTGTTGTTAATGTTATGCGATGAACGGGATTCTAATCCACGATGCGCTTTGGGAAGAAAAGCGCAGCCGTTATGAAAGTGCCGGTGGGAAGACACCTACCGGGATACGCATGAGCGATAACAACGACCGCCGTGAACCAACATATACCAACAATAACGGACGGTGAGAGTGTGGAGGTGAGGGGTTTAAATGGGAGCTGGTGATGATGCTAAAGGAGTCCCAGGGGTGCGTGATTGAAGCCGGGAGCTTCAGAGAAAGCGGCCGAGACAGTTAACGAACATGTATGTAAATTTTCATATATGACTTCATCAAACAAATCGCGGCAACGCTGTTGTGTAAAAAAACCCCTCAAAAACACGTGCATTCTCATTTATTAACGTTTAACCAAGTCCACAAACAAAAATATAATAATTTACAATAGCGTTTTTCTTTTACTGTGCATGTTAATTAGTTGGACTTGTGGCATTCCTTGCCTTAAACAATCCCCTTCAAATCTGCCTCGTATTCCGTTGTTGCCACTCGAAGCAATTCTTTCACGTGGGTGTCAGTCAGAACAGATCGATGCTTTGATTCACGTGTTTCAGGGTAGAAAACAAGGACTTTGTTTGGGGTTTTTTTTATGTGCGTGTTCACTTCGCTTAAGGTCAATACGGTATTTTCGTCTAATGCGCGTGAGATGAATATACCGCAGGGGTGGGCAATAAATTTTTACAAGGGGCCACATGAGAAACCTGAATTGTGTCAGAGGGCCACACCAACGATAATATTTTAGGGATGCACCGAAATGAAAATTGTGGCAATTCAAAAAGCAATGAAATCCATAATTTTTTGTGTTATGCCTTTTGCCTTGGCACCATCACTGGAAAACTTTCCTGCCTTTTCAAAAACGTCCTCTACAGACGGAGTGCGCATGCTCGGATTGACTACTTTTCTGCGCCGCGTTCTTCTCATATTTAGAATGGCAATCGGGATGTTTGGATTTCAGGTGATAAATTAAACCCGACTTGGAGAAACTCTTTGCAGATACACCCCCTCTTGAAATTTTAGCATTGCATGTTTTGCAAATCGCTATCCGCACACCGCAGACATGTGGCTCTTATCCAGATAACCGTGTGCTGGGTGCGCTTTTTTATTGCGTCATTACAATTGTGTTTCTGCCGTGTTGTTTCGGTGATTTAGGTATTGCAGCCGAAAGTTTTCGGTGCATCCCTGTAATTTTTGATTGGCCTCACGTATAGTTCACGTATACCATAGTTTGCCCAGGTCTGATATACCGCAAAGTTTCCCAGTCGGGGCAAGCTCATTTAAGTCGTAAAAATACCGTATTGAACTCAAGCGAAGCGGACACGCACATTAAAAAAAACAAACAAACAAACACAAACTTCGATATGAACGTAAGAGCCGCATGAAACCAGCCAAAGAGCCACATGCGGCTCGCGAGCCGCGGGTTGGCCACCCCTGGTCTGTAGGATGGTTTTGGATGTGATAAAAAAGAGGAGGAGAGTAAAGACTAAAAAAAAAATAAGATGAAAGAAACCCAAGTAGGAAGACTGTAGTGTGAGATTAAGGGAAGAGGTTTAGACAGGGGCTCGGTGGACAGGTAGAAAGGTACTTGGTGTAACATCTGGAAAGACAAAGAGTTGTAGTGGTGAAAAGAGGAAGTGCAGGAAAGCATAAGGAGAAAGAGGTTGGTGAAACACAATTGGGATCGACAAAAAGATGAGAAAAGTAGGCAGGAGTACAAGGAGATGCAGCAGCAGGTGAAGAGGGATGTGGCAAAAGCAAGAGAAAAGACATATGAGGAGCTGAATGAGAAGTCGACACTAAGGACGGAGAAAAGCATTTATATCGATTAGCCAGGCAGAGGGACCGAGCTGAAAAGAATGTGCTGCAAGTTAGAGCAATGAAGAATGGAGATGGAAATGTGTTGACTAAGGAGGAAGTGAGAGCAGCTATTAAGTGGATGAAGAATGTAAAGTTGGTTGGGCCAGATGACACACATGGAGATGATTAGGAGAGATGCAGTGGAGTTTTTGACAAGATTGTTTAACAAGAATTTGGAAGGTGAGAGGATGCCTGAGGAATGGAGAAGGAGTGTGCTGGTGCCGATCTTTAAGAATAAGGGAGATGTGCAAAAAAAATATATATGTTGTATTTTAAAGATTCATCGTTTATAGACTTTATATTAACTGTGGCGTCCCATGGATACGTTGTAGTGGAGGTAGTAGCTCAGTGCTGAAGGCATTGGACTTTGGATCAGAAGGTCACAGGTTCAAATCTCACCACCACCGAGCTGCCACTGCTGGGCCCTTGAGGCAGGCCTTTAACCCTACACTGCTCAGTTGTTGTGAAGTTAAGACGCGAACCGAAACCGTGACTTAAAATACAAGAAAATTGCAGACCTGAATTAATTAGACGGAGAACACAGAGTGCCGAGAAGGGTCGGAAAAAGCCGAGTGACGCGGAAGGAAAACTCGCATGGCAGGTGCACGCATGCGGATTCAGAATGCAGTGAGATTTGGAAATGCGATGAGAGGGAGAACACATCAGCAAATGGTCACCTCAGGGACACTGATGGTATGAAGAAGTCTCTATCTAAAGACTCATTGCCACTAAATTCTGTTATTTTATTGGAATAATATGCAATATGGAGAATAGTTGTGTATTGGTTAATATTTAAATGCACGGTACATAGTTTGCGTTCCTAAAGAAATATAAAGTGCGGACATACCACTTGTTTGTTTAAATCGTATACTTAGAATATTAATGCTCTGCTTAAATAACGGCTGAAACAAGCTAGTATGCAAATGAACAGTTTGTTCGACATCGAGGCAGTTTGTATGGGACAATCTTTATTTACGTTAGGTTTGTTTACAGATAAGTGAACGCCTATTTTTATTAGCATTATTTTATTCATTTTATTTTGCTTTGTTTCCTTTTGTTTTGTGTTTCCTTCTTTAAGGTTGTCAAACTAATTCACTCTACTTGAGCTGAATTGAACAATCTCTGTGAGCTTGTACGAACTACCAAATACAAGAGCTGAAAAGTGATTTGGAGTTGTTCCCTGTGTCCCCTGTTGTTGATTAATGCTCTTTTCGAGTTAGAAGTAGATACTGATATGTAAAATTCCCACATAACTCGACAGTTGTAAATCTCTCTGGATAAGGGTTTCTGCGAAATGCCATAAATGTTGCAAACACAGATACCTCTGCTGCCACTCCTAGCAGGTTTATAAAGTTATCATACATGGCAATAGTTTAACACAATCCAACCTGGCATATTTGACCAGAACTAAATAAACATCTATCAATATTTATTATATTATGTTTATTACAGTACCTTATAGTGGCTCTCTTTTTTATCTTATAATAAAAAAAAAGTAAAAATGAAATAGTGGCAATGAGATTTTCTCAATATTTAAAAGCTCATTTGTTTCAGCAACACTGTAAGCTCTGAAGTATCAAATATTCTGCGCATATAAATGTGTTTTTACATACACCCACAGTTGCCATGAGGCCCAAAAAACTGCAGTGTCCCTAAACACAAAAAAAAAAGCACAAAAATAGTAACGGATCTGGTGCAATAATCAGCAAGTGACACTTCAAACTGCAGATACACACTTAATTATTATTTGGTACCGTCTCTAGGTTACGAACCTAACCCTAGTTCCCCGCAGGAACGAGACGCTGCGTTGAAACGCTTTGGGGCGTTCCCAAAGCATTTCGACGCAGCTCGAGTTCCCGAAGGGGAACTAATAAACACAGGTAATGCTGGTGGTGTAAGAAGAGCTGCAGGATATTCCCAATGACACTGTCTAGTAAACAACCAGTGCTGGATAAACCATGTAGTTGAGTAAAAGTAGAAATACACTTAGTAAAGTATGACTTCATTAAAAGTAAAAGTGCTTCCTATAAACTTTCACTCTAGTAAAAGTGTTTGTTTTGAAATGTACTTAAGTACCGTATTTTTTGGACTATATAATTAAACAATGAAGCGGCTAATTTATAAATTTTTCCTGGGGTTTTCCCAGTTTCACAAACTTCAAGCCAAAAAACTGAACCCCATAACATTAGACTAATGAAATTTCCGAACGGAAATATATTTATATTCTATGTGACTTACAGGACACGCCTCAGTCTCTGTAGTGATGCGATAAGTCATATATACGTAGCCGCATGGTGCTGAGAAAATGCGATTGAGAAACAGTTTAGTGAGGAGAAATTAATCTACATATAAAATATTGGTCACAAATTATTGGTCACTTTCTGAACAATAAAAAGTATAGCGCATTTACTAATAATTATGTATAAATAAACTGTTTATTTGATTTTAGAATGTTGGCGTCACAGTCAGGCCAAAATCAACCCTAAATCAGAGTGTTAAGGGCCTTGCTCAAGGGCCCAACAGTTTCTGTTTGGCAAAGCAGGGGGTTTTGATCTGTAACCCTGAACGTTAACCCATGAAGTACCACTGCCTGTAATTTTGAAAGATCCTTGATGCAGCTCTCTCTGTCTAGCAGTAATAATTAATAAACACCTTTTTGAAGTCCACTATTAGTCATACAATGTGGCTAAAAAGTTCTCTGGATGAGTGTGTGTCTGCCTGTCAGGGTGGCGACCACGATCGAGGAAGCGGAAGTAAATCATAAGATCATAAGCTTCCAAGATTGTGAAGTCTATCACATGCATCCTGAAGGATACAATCAATCTGCCATAACCAGCAGTTCTGACATAGAACCACCTTTCTGTTGTGTAACGTACAATAGGTATAATGCTTCACACCTGTACGACATTCAGTATAGGACAATTGATCAGAAGAAAGGTGGGACTAGTGGAGAGAGGAGCCCAGCAAAACAGGAAGCGAACAATCGGCACAAAGCATTAATCTTCAATCCAGTTTAATTATAGTAAAACAACGTCAGTCTTACTAGATATAAATTCTCATACTTTTATTTACAAAAAAACCTAAAAACTCTTAAGGAAAAAACAGTAAACAGTGTTTCAAACAAAATACTGCATTCAATAACAATCATTTAGTATAACGAACAAAGTTGTAAATTCTTGCTTTCAATTACAAATATATCACTTTCCCTTTCAAAAGGGTTTAAAGTCTGTCAAAATGAATAAATGATCCATTAATCAACAAATTGATTTGATTAATATAAGTGCATTAATAGAACAACTGAATGTAAAGAACTGTTGATTCTTTTACAATAGTTTATGGTCAAAGTTCACCTCCTCCAACAAAAGAAAAAATAGCATAAAATAAGCAAATTTCAATGAATCAGAGTCCTATCTGTTCAAAAACAAAAAATATATATATTTTTTTGGTTTGATGGTTCAAAGATACAATTCACAAAAAAAAAAAAAAAAAAAAAAAAGTCCATGGGAGGCAAATCACATCATGCGAGTTCAGAATAAATCAGTCACAGACTTGTCACAGAAGATCTCAGCCAAAAAATCCCAGCCATGAGAAACATGAGGCAAAACAATAATTCAACTTCAATTCAAGCATTTATCAACAATTCTTAATTTTATCAACTTCTGATAATATACAAGCTAAACACTTGCTGAACCAACTCAAACATACAACATACTGACACAAATCATTTTTCAATACCTTCTTTATTTATATATATATTTTTTCTTTTAAATATGTGAGTTAGCTTTAGCATGTGTGCTAACAACTTCGGCCCACGCACTGCATACACGGCTCATATAACCGCACCTCGTATCTGTCCTTTAAAAGATGTGTGACATTTTATCTACATATCAACTTAATATTAAAACGTAACTCACTAAAGTCACAAAAACCGGTATATCTCCAATTTGTCGCTGCCCAGTTATGTTCCCACTTGCAAGAGAACAATGTCTTTGAGGAGTTTTAGTCAGGTTTTAGGCCCCATCATAGTACAGAAACTGCCCTAGTTAAAATCACTAATGACCTGTTTTTAGCTTCAGACCAAGGCTTCATCTCGCTGTTAGTTTTACTAGATCTTAGTGCTGCGTTCGACACTATAGATCATGATCTTCTCCTTGATCGCTTACAGAATTACATCGGTATCAGAATTACATCGGTATTCAGGGACAGGCATTGAGCTGGTTTAAATCCTACCTGTCTGATCGTTACCATTTCGTAGATTTAAATGGAGAGCTATCCAGGCTAATGCTAGTGAACTATGGCGTGCCACAAGGTTCAGTTCTAGGACCCCTGCTCTTCACAATATACATGCTTCCCTTAGGAAATATTATTAGAAGGCATGGAATTAGCTTCCATTGTTATGCTGATGATACTCAGCTATATATTTAATCTAAACCAGACGATACAGCTCAATTAACCCAGATAACTGAGTGTGTTAAGGAAATAAGAGATTGGATGACCCATAACTTTCTACTTTTAAATTCTGATAAGACGGAGATTTTGCTCATCGGCCCAAAAACTAGTATACAGAAGCACCAGCATCTCAACCTCCATTTAGACGGATGCTCTGTAACCACTAGTTCAACAGTAAAAGACCTGGGAGTTATTTTAGACAGCAACTTATCTTTTAAAAATCATATCTCCCAAGTTACAAAAACAGCCTTCTTTCACCTTAGAAATATTTCTGAGCTAAGAAATATGTTGTCTATATGCGATACAGAGAAGCTCGTCCATGCGTTTATGACCTCCAGAATAGACTACTGTAATGCGTTACTAGGTGGATGTCCTGCATCATTAATAAACAAGCTTCAGTTAGTTCAGAATGCGGCAGCCAGAATTCTCACAAGGTCAAGAAAATATGACCACATAACCCCGATCTTATCGTCCCTACATTGGCTTCCGGTTAAGTTTCGAATAGACTACAAACTACTGCTACTCACTTATAAAGCACTAAATGGATTGGCTCCCATGTATCTCTCCAGTCTTCTAACACGCTACAATCCGTCACGCTCCCTGAGATCTCAAAACTCTGGGCTTCTAGTAGTTCCTAGAATAGCAAAGTCCACTAAAGGTGGTAGAGCGTTTTCACATTTAGCTCCTAAACTTTGGAATAGTCTTCCTGACAGTGTTCGGGGCTCAGACACACTCACCCAGTTTAAGTGCAGATTAAAAACATATCTTTTTAGCAAAGCCTACACATAACATACGTCTCACATCATAACCTTGTGCTCCAGAACATCTGATCACATGCACATTATCAACTTGTGCTGTTAATATCATGAACAGCAGCTACGCTAATTTCTCTCCACTGCTTCTCTTTCTCTCCCCATCCCGAGGCTTCCTGAGGTTTGGCCTGCTCCAGTCACGTCCCTCCTCATGAAGATTAGGGACTTTAAAGAAGTAGATGACAAACTCGCAAACATCCTGAACCATCTAGAGACGTACCAGTGCCAATTGGATCCCACTGCATGTGTGGAGTTTGACATTGGACTTCCTGAAGTGTTTAAAGGCTCTGGCATGGAGAAGCTGATGCTGGATCTCTGATGATCACAAATGTTGAGCTCAGTAGCTCCTACTTTTATACCAAAGACTGTTGAAAGAACATTTACTTATTATCTCATACTTCAGTGCTCATGTTAGTTCTCACTCTCCAGTGTTCAGTATTGTTGAAAGATTTATGATCAAACTCTTGAGGTCACCCAAATGAGGATGGGTTCACCTTTTGAGTCTGGTTCCTCTCAAGGTTTCTTCCTCATAACATCTAAGGGAGATTTTTCCTTGCCACAGTCGCCATGGCTGCTCATCAGGGATAAATGTACACCATTCACCTTGACTGTTGATTTCTGTAAAGCTGCTTTGAGACAATGTCTGTTGTGAAAAGCGCTATACAAATAAACTTGACTTGACTTGTCTCCAAATCTGTGCTACTCTAATGCTCCATAGGCCTGCACCGGTCTCTATTTTATGAATCCCCAACTCTTGCCTCTTACTCCGGCGATAGCTTGTTTATGACACCGGGTCAAAAAATCGAATTCATCTGTCTAACCGCTTTTCTCACAAAATAAATAATTTTACCTGGAGAGACGGGACTTAATCAGGCTTGCTGTTACCATTGGCCTATAAAAATGTCCTTTTACCATGACTATGATAAAATTCATATTCATTCATTCATTCATTCATTTTCTCCCGCTTATTCGTAATTAGGGTCACGGGGGCAGCAGTCTAAGCAGGCCCCCGCCTTCGACTGCTGCCCAATCCTCACAGCACCGTCCCTTACCGTCCCTCCTGCAGGTGGTGAGCCCACGGGAAATAAAATTCCTATATTTTCCCAAATTAACTTTTAATTTAAATTCAGTTTCCCCTTGTCATTTTTGGGAAATATATGGGTAATTACTGCCAGAAATAACAATGCAGTCATAAAGAAGAGTCTGACAGAAAGTCAGTTCCGCAGTTCAGTTCACTTAAAGCTAGAACAGAAATTCTTTTATCAATGACAATAAAAGACAGTTAGATGCTCACAGAAAAAAATTTCTTAAAGATTGTGATGGATTCGGCTGTCTGAACTTGAGTACCTACTCAAGAGTACCTAATAAGCTGCTGAATTAAGCATGTTGAAAAAGGAAAAAGCCTAGTCATGCTAGTCATAGCGTTAAGATACTGATTGGAGATCAGATCTAAATATATTTGCTGCCTAAATCTCCCGCTTTGTGATTAATGAGTATATCTTACAATTGCACTGAACACTACATTCTAGCTATTTAGTACGTCTTCTCTACCGTTGTATCTTAGCTTATTTACCCATTCACAACATGCCTTTCCATACCAGAGATCTATTTGTATTCTCGAAGCAAAAAAAATATCTCCTTACCATGATTTAGAGCAGAGCAAATTACCACAAGAGTAAGGGATTGAAAAGCATAAACCATGCTGAATGGGTTTGTGTGAAGAAGATCCTTCAAAACGTCAAAGGATTTTTGTCAGGCATGCAGTCTAAATGTGTGTTTAATCCACGAATGTTGCAGAGAGTCTTCAGACTGCGTATCAGCCACTCTCCCTCTCACACACACACACACACACACACACACACACACACACACACACACACACACACACACACACACACACACACACACACACACACACACACACACACACACACACACACACTAAATTCTCTCTCTCACTCTTTTGCTGCCTCTGTTGAGCTACATATTTCTGATGCACCACTATTCCTGTTATCTGCCTCATCCACTCTTAAATTGTAAACTATTTGATGCAGAATGGGAGCGGCCTTTAATGGCAAATCACCGACACCACATGCCGTTTGTTGTGACGTCAGACAAGTTTCTTTTTTTTTTTATTAATTTTTCAACTTTTAATTATTTGCAGTATTACTTTTTGTTTTAGTTTGTTGTTCATTTTCCTTAATATTTATTCAATTTAGCACATTTACATGATTAAGTACTGTTATACATTATTTTTATTCTTGTAATAAAATTCAGTACTATTTTTACATAGTGTGTCACCATAAACAAAAAACAAGCGAGTTAACCAATGTAATTTGGTGTCTAATTTGGCCATAGGTACCAATAAGTATGTAAATGTTTTGCCATGGTGTCCCATCTGGGATCTGTTCTCATCTCTACATCAATGCATACACACCACTACCAATGCAACCCTGACCATGTTAAAACAAGAACCAAAAAAAAAGAAAAACCCTACAGTGGTTCTGCAAATAAAACTGCACAAAATCCCCAAAGCTTTGTAGCTAATGTAAAAGAGATTCGGACACATTGTTGGTGCAACATGTTTTATATCATCACTTTTAACAAAACTAAATACAAAGCTTGAAGAACATAATTTCCCAGTTTTTAATTAATCCCCAAGGAGTTCTGTGGGGTTGAGATCAGGGCCCTGTGCAGGACACTCCAATTTGTCCACACAGATTAATCAGCATATAATTGGCCAATAAATTAGCAGTAATTGAAAAATTGCATAAAAACACACATCATTTGACACGTTTGCAACGTTTTCTTAAATACACACAAACGCACACACACACACACTAACACACTTTATGACCTGCAGTTTTATGGTGTAAGGTAGCAGTCAAAAAAAGACCAGTGTGTAGTAATAAATATGTGTACGTGTTGGTTTATGGTTGTGCAGTCACCAATTAACATGGACACACGTTAACCTGAAGACAGATGTTATGGATCAGCTCGTTGCCAGGTTAACCAGCGACTGTCGATAGATTGCGTCAGTGTTTGATCCTGGTGATGACATCAGTTTGTAATAAAAAATAAAGTATATTTTAAAGACATAAATAAACCTTCATGTCTTCAGCCTGGTCTTGTGGATAAACTGTTTGCTTTCAAAGCAAAGTGACAAGTGGTCCAAGTCTTTACTTTCTTTAAAACATTAGGAAGGTTACAATTATTGCTCATGTTGCCATTTCAGCAAGTTGTAATACATCTGAGTACAGCTGTAGGGCTTTTTTGAAAGTTCAATGAAAACAAATATGTTGATATTCATTACAAAAGCTAACTTACATTTTCTAATTTCAAACATACACCTCGCAAAGCACATATTCACAAGTGTATAAACAAGTATTTTATAAGTAAATTAATTGATATTTACAGGAATCACTGCAGACAGAATTACTAAAACGTCTTGCATCAAAGATAAGCGAGATATTGGCTCAACCACATTTGGATTTGGACTACTTCCAGTATGTGGTAAATCATGTGGTGTTTATTTTGACATCTGCATTCAGCATTCTTTGGAATGTATTTTAAGCCTGCAAGGTAAAATTCACACCGCCCTTTCTCGAGGGCGAACCTGCGCTTTTGTTATAGAAGTGTGGAGTAAACGAGGGCCTCCCAAATTAAAGGTCTCTGAAGATCTGAGTTAGGAAGAATGACAACCAAAACCCTACCTAGAAATTAAAAACAGCAGTAGTAACAATGGAAACATTGCGATTTGAAACAATTGGTGCTTTAGTGTAAATGTATTCAAAAGCAATATATATATATACCTGCTGATTTGTGTCGCAACCAACCACCAAAGATACTTCCTAATCTCGGATATGTGTTCAAACGCAAATCTCTCAACTGATGATTTCAGCTAATGTGAGCGAACGTTTTCCAAGTTCAGCCAGTACAAAGTGCAGCTCCTCATGTACTTTGTGTGTCTTTGGACGTTGTTTATCAAGCGGAAAAAACGTGAACTAAAAAACTCTGTTGTGGCCATGTATATGGTGAAAACGTCTTTTGCCTTTGGCCTCCTTGCGAAAAAGTCCAGGAAATTATCTAAAATATATATGTCTGATTACCCATTTAGAAAGACAACAATGATACAGTTTTGATAAGTTTTCAGTTGCTTACATCAGAAATGAGTTGACGATAAAAGGAACACAATGTTTTGCATCCCAAGGACGCACATACCTAGCCATTTCTTCATGCACTAACTGTCCAAAGCCACTGCGCTGTGGCCTCATTACTAACTGTCCTGTCTGTTGAGGCGACTCAGTTTGGGCACCCGGGCCCTCAGGAGACTGACTTGTATATTTAGTGGCCCGACATTCCCATTATTTGTACTTTATAAATAAAGTGAAAGAGTAATGTGCTTGGTAACACAAGAACCTGGCATGAATATGGAGTCATTCCGTTTCGACACTGCTTTAACAGCTTCCATGTGTCAGCTAAATCTTTTCGCTAGATTAAGGAGCGTAGGAGTAAGGACTTACATATTTAGCTACAAAAGCTTTGGTGAGATCTGACAGGGATATTGGCTAGGGAGGTCTGGAACTCTGGAGATCATTTCATCCCAAGGGATGTTTTGTGGGGTTGAGGTCAGGGCCCTGTGCAGAAAAGTTTTTTCATGCAGTCTTTTCAACATATTGGTCAGTAAATTAGCAGTAATTGAACAAATGCATACACCCCTCGCAGCTCTTATCTCTCCCTCTGTCCTCATTCCTTAACTAGTCCCACTCTCTCTCAGTGTACAGAGAAGACATGCTTTCAAGACAAAATTTCTTATGCATGTCCGTACTGCAATGCATCAATGTTTCAATGATGTCTACACACCTACCTCTTTCAGAAGTACTTCTCGTAAAAAAAAAAAAATAAAAAAAAATCACAGATTTCATAGCACTTTCATGAGTTGCTCTGGACAAGGGCGCGTGCAAGTGCCCATGCAACAGAAGTCACTTTTCACTCTGATTACAGATTAAAATTCAATCTGAATTGATTTCAGCAAAGCGCACCAGACCAGTTTACCACCTTATTGCTCTTGGTAACTAGATCTTAGATCTTTATTTTACTTTTCCTGTTATTATTATTTGACAAGCGAAGAAACACGAAGCGCAAAAAAAAAAAGAAATAATAATAATGATTCTTACCCTGAAGCAACGTCATCTGCATAACAACGAGAAGCAAAAAGGGAAGCATGGTGCACCAGATGGTTTTGAAGAAAATCACACTTTCGAAGACCCTGTCTAGTTACTCGGTGCGCGTGCGCTCTTCACTGTCTGTAGACTAGAAAGCTACACGGCCCTGCGCTCCCGGCCCTGCGCTCCTGGCCCCGCCCCGCCCCGCTCCGCTCCCGGACCCGCCCCGCCCCGCTCCGCTCCCGGACCCGGCCCGCTCACGGCCTCGGCCCACGTCCCCGCCCGCACAAATAATGTGGTGTCATCTGCCAACTAACTATTAATGATTTATCAATTCACTATACAGACAGCCTGAGTACAGATATCACTTATGTTAGAGAATAACTGCACAGAGAGTGGGAATAAATAGGGAGAGATGGGACATCTTTGTTGGACTCCTTTACATAAACTAAACTTTGGAGAGGTGGCATTTTTTTCTTCCATTATTGTAAAATTGTTACAATGACCTTGCAAAACTGTTAGATTTTTATCATGTTTAAACAAAAACGTAATTCTTGGACATTCTTGGTTTCCTATGCAATCTATGATGCCCATGGTGTATTTTCTGACAATTTTTCTATTTTTCAGCTAAG
This sequence comes from Silurus aristotelis, assembly GCF_946808225.1. Classification (NCBI taxonomy): domain Eukaryota; kingdom Metazoa; phylum Chordata; class Actinopteri; order Siluriformes; family Siluridae; genus Silurus; species Silurus aristotelis. Next base: position 8,537,139 of record NC_139576.1, read on the forward strand.
AATCGCACAGCAAACAGATGGTGCATTTGTTCTTCTTCAATTTAATGCAGATAACAGACAAGTATATATGCACACACTGAAAAAACCCTGAGGTAAAACTGTTCCTGATTGAGTAAGAAGACATAGTATCCAGAGATGTGTCCACCCAGACAAAAACATTCAGTATACCTTACATACTCACGCTGGAAAGATCGTATAGACACTGAACAAACAACATAATAATGTGTGTTTAGAGAACTATTGTGGGGCACATCTTAATACTAACTATGGTCACTTTAAATCATTTATAATTTATAGCCTCACACCAGAACATAGGATGTTCTTCACGGGAACAGGATCGGTAATATAAACTGCAAATGAAAAGATCAAAATAAAATAATAAAACAACAAATTTCATTTATTTTCCTCCATACGTGCATATAATCCTTCATCATTACCGCTCCAAACGAGGTCTGTATGGCCTTTATGTCTTACCATCTTCATCAAACATGGCAACATACAAAGTACAATTCCATCAATTCAACATACAATATAACAATCTTTCGCTTTCTCCAAGATGTTGAAAGGCTTCAGTGATGTTTCTCAGCTGAAATCTCTGGATTTCATCTGTTCAGCCCTAAATACTCACTAAGGTAGGCTTGATTCTGCTCGTGTGAATTCACTGTGGCTGATAATCAGTTAGAACTCCTGTTCTGGTGATGGCCAGAACAGTCACTGAACCCTGATACTTTCACAGACCTCGGTAGGCTCCAGGCCTTGAAGCAGGCTTTTATGTTGGCTTATCTGTGAGCAGAGGGAGCATTAAACTTTTAAAAGATTAATATTTTTGTGGAAGATGAGGTCATTCTCATTTCTTTGAGTACTGCCAGGAGAACAATCCAATTTTGGTTGACTGCTGGTGAGAGAGAATATAAAAAAAACAGTACACTTTTTTGCCAATAGTTGTTACTTAAGAAGCAGAAGGTATGTCATTGTCACTAGGAATACCAAACCTAGGGATAATCTTTTTTGGGTATATTTTTACAACCATTTTATCATTCTCTGTCACACATGCAAATAATTCTGGCAACTTACTGAATCTATCAACAATAATCAGAATCAGAATCAGGCTAATTGGCCAAGCGTGTTGACACACACAAGGAATTTGGTTCCAGCTGTTAGTTACTCTCAAAGAACAGACATAAATAAAAACTATACATTCAGCTTGGACTATACAAGACAACACAAACAAGACAAGACAATACAGGTAAGACAATATAGACAGTATAAGTATTACATCGGGATACAGATTATATGACGGATCAGTAATGTACATAAAGTGTGAGTGCACGGTAGTGCAAATAACAGTATTGTGCGTCAGGGTTGATAAAGAGTTTACTATAGAACTTTGTACAATATATAGCAGCCATAGTGTGTGTAACATATACAGATAATGTGATGACTGAAAGTTCTGTGCAGTACTTTTAGATATGACGCAGGGAATATAAGTCAATGAGGCTAAACAACAGGCACTTAAATTCCCTACAGGTGGCATTTGCGTGAAATCTATCTGTAGGTGTTGGAAAGGGGCCTTCGCAAAAGTAAGTGCAGTATGTTGTACAGGTCGATGTATGTTAGTTATGGCACAAATGAAACACGAGCCCAGCAGTAGCTTTGTTGTTTTAGCTGCATCAGCAACACAGTATAATGAGTTTATAGCCTGTATGACTTTAGGTATGCTTCATAAACACAATTAAAACTAGTTTAGGCAATTGAGATTAGAATGAGCTATTGGCTTTCCATCAGCTGTTTTTAAAATGAATATACACAATACCATAAGGATACTTAGAATCAGTGTATATAGTTACTGCTTTAACTTCAGACAGCTGACATGCTCTTGTAAGTGCCACCGACTCTGCAGCTTGTGCAGATGTGTATGGTATTGATTTAGCTTCAACTATTACATCAGGTAAACATACAACTGCATATCCATCTACATCTAGTGCAGTATCTAAAAGATCAGGCCTAGAAGAGGTCTCCTGCTCAATGTGTTTAAGGCAATCATCTGTATCGTTAAAACCGTCTAGATCAATAAAGTCTAGCAGATCATGCAGCTCTATAATAGTTAAATGTTCTGTTGCTAAGAGTGTGGTTTCATAATCAGATCTACATTGTGCTGCCATATGTTTTGTGTTGAGGTTGTGTAAATGGAGTGTGCAGTCAGGATCCATGCTCATCAGTCTCAAGAAGCTCTGCATCTGTTTTACAGTCTGAGGTCTTGAAAACTTAGTCACAAGCTGTGCTTTGTTGAACTTCTGAGATCATAGATATGAGAATTTTTGCTTCCCCCACTGTGGGTTCTGGCACTAGGCTTTAAATTCAGGCTGAGTCATGATGTTGCACAACAACCACTAAAGATTTGTGGCAGTCTCGCTCAGCGAAGGGTGTCATCTGCACATTGCAGAAGTAACTTTCTTTCAGTGGCGGGCAGTCAGGGCCAGCAAAGCCTTTTCTGCTGGCCTAAACACTATCAGAAGCACTGACCTACATTTACAACCTAAAGTCTGATATTTGTTCCATGAAATTGTATTAAGCCCTTGCATTTCTCTTGGCTCCACTGCTTCCAGTACGTGTATGTGGATGTTAGATTTTTTTGTCCGAACAGATTTCAGCCTCTATGTGCTGCCATGTCAATCTAATCTGCCCAGAGCCTTCAAAGTCTATACTGCAGGCCTTTTTATTTTTTTTTTACCTTTGTCTCTTTAAGAAATAGCTCTGTTTCTTTAACAATTATATTTCATATTCGCCTTATATTCAGACATACTTAAAAATAATTTTTTAGGAAAAGCTAGACATTGTGAGGAGGTCAGCCAACCCTGAAGCTTGTCTCAGCCTGAGAAAGGGTTTGTTCACCACTTCCAGACCAGTGAATACGAGCGGTAGGTCAGATCCAGGTGATTGGGACAGATTTCCACTGGCCAAAAAGGTAGAAGGAAGGATATGGAGATGTTTTGAGTGACTGTGGCTACGCTGATATTCTGGAAGTGTTTGGATGGATCTTTGATGGTCGTTACTATATCCAATAAACATTCATGATCCATCCATCCATCCATTTTCTCCCGCTTATCCGTAATTCGGGTCGTGGGGGCAGCAGTCTATATCCAACTCATTTTAGTGACTTTTTAAATCATTTATTTAATTATGTTACTTTGATCAGAAATAATATAAAATGTCACATTTTCAATTTGCAGATCCTCCAACATGTCTACATACACAAACTGTAGCTAGAGACAAATTATGATAAACAGAATTAGTAGCTTCACCTTTCATATTTTTTGGTCCGTGTTTTTAGTTCTTTTGTCATGGGACTTACATACTTATTGTAAAAATAATGTCAAGATTTGGACCTATGGTCTATAGGAGTCATGTGATAAAAGAACAAACAACTCAGATCAGAGCACTCATGAGATGAACCAGGTCCAATAGAAAATGATGTAATCTCTATTTGAGACTATTTGTTCTTCTGATGCACATTAAAGACTTGTGATAAACGAATCAGTCATGAACGATTCACCACTAATTCTCAGTCTCCAACACATTGATTGAGCAAACTGGGTTTACATTAACAAACACACCCTCTAAAAATCTAAACTTGTAAGACAAGTATTGCTCAGGTGTTTGTTATGATAGGCTATACCTAATGCAGCAACTCATGCGCACAGACATGCTGCACACGCACACACACACACACACACACACACACACACACACACACACACACACACACACACACATACACACACACACACACACACAAACACTACTTCACTTCTTCGTCTCTGTTGAAAAAATTCACTTATCTGAATAATCCTGGCTGGAAGGCACAATCACACACACACATGCTATGCTATATTGTGTTTCCACTGCTACAACAGCTAATTTTATGTTGCAACCTTCACCTTAATGTCAGGAGGCATCATTTTCACAGTTGGGAAATGGTCTTGTCTAATTGTCTAATTTTGTCTTGGTACCCCTTTTGCTGCTCAAACAGTCCTAACCGGTCGAGCCTTACATTATTCGGCAGGTGGGCATAATGTTATGCTTGACTGGTGGGAATAAAGTTATGCCTGTCGGTTTAGCTCACGCTTATGCAATGTTGGCTTCAAAAAATTCAGTCTAGAGTATTCTCCTTTTCTTATGTATCAGCATGTCACAATATTCAGATACATTCTCTGGTATCAGTATGTCTAGGAAAGATGTCTGTTCCGTAACCAACCAGGGTACGTACACACTTCATAATTTTAATCCCTGTATAACTGCCTGTGTTTAGGAGACTAATGGCTATAAAAGCTGGGTGAACTGCAGATACTTTCAATTTTGTACATGAGGTTGAATTCAACCTGGCAAAACCATGCAGCAGGGGATAAATTAGTTGTCGAAGTGGATGACCCAGGCCAGAGAAAAGTTAGCATCACCATGTCATTGTATATTTTGCTGTTATACAAACTTGTCATTTTCCCCTACTATAGTGAAAAGCTTATTTCATTTTCTGGGTGATGTGCATAATGGACTTGTTTCAGCACATGAGAGAAGGCAGAGGGCATTGTGTGGGGAAAAGTAGCATTCCATATTTCTGCTGCAGTAATAGACTGCCCTTCCAGTGTTAGACTACATACTCCCCCTCCTTTAATGCCATGGAGATGTTTTTCTCAGCATGGAAGTGAAAAGGTAATGATCACTGTCCACTTGACCCTATGTCCTCACTGGATAAAATGAATGCACGGTGTGGAGACATTTCTCAGGAAGAGTGCCAGGATGTATTTTCAAGCTGCCTTGCCAAAAACAACATTAGATATCTTCACTTGCACTTCACAATATCAGTGATTAAACAGTTGCTGTGTTGACTTTTTTGTATTTATCATTGCAGCCCTAAATCTTTTTTTATTTCTGATTTATTCTTTTTAGACATGCTTTAGTACAGTCAGTAAAGCGAAAAGGTGTCATGAGTATTCTATACTTGAATACTGGTTTTCACTTCCCTGTTTTTCAGGTGGGTTGTGAGTTACATGTTTTCTGAGTGAGAATTGTTGGCAGGGTGTATGGTGGAAATATAAAGAGATATATTAAGTGTTGGTTTGAGTGAGTTGTGGAGGTGAAAATTAACTGTATAAAGCGTTATAAAATGTGGTTTCAGTATTGACTAATGTATACTACCACTGAAAAAGTAACTGCCATATATATCAGGGGTTCTAGCATGTAAAACACTGGTTGTAGCTGTGACATCAAAGAGTCATTTAATTGTCTGTTACTTGTAATAGAAACAGACCGGGTCTTAGTCAAAATAGGGGCTGGTTAAAAATACACCACAGTATTGTGTGACAGTATATAACTGTATGAATATAAATAATAATTTTACACACACACACACACACACACACACACACACACACACACACACACACACACACACACACACACACACACAGCATAAAAAAGGCTTTATACTTGTCTAACTATGTAACTTGTCTAAACTAAAAAAGTTTTTTTTACTAGTTTTTTTTCTATATGCATGACGTACCAACTCATGCAAACACGGTCTTCTCATTGTCGACAAAAACTCATATTTATCTAAATAATCCTGGCTGGAAGGCGACACGCTTCTTTCCTCACACACGCGCACACACACACACACACCACACACACACCACACACACACACACACACACACACACACACACACACACACACACACACACACACACACACACGCACTTTGCATTACAGCTTTCTAATCAGGAAGACTTAAAACTGAACATTGACACAACTCGCTTTTTCTTTTCTCTCAGTTTCTCTCTGCTGAGTGCAAAACAGATGATACCTAAACAAAGCACTTAGTAGTAAAAGTAACCCATGGCAGTCACCTTTAGGCTTATTAAATTCAAATGTTTCAAATCTGAAACGATTCATACAATGAATCAGGCGATGATTCATACAGTCAAGGAAACGTACAAAGTACAAATTCTGAGTCATGAGTGAGAATTGTTGGCAGTGTTATGTCAGAAATAAACTTGCTCTAAGAGATATGTGAAGTGTTTTGCTGGTTTGAGTCAGTTGTGGACGTGAGATTTTTGAAAATGTGGTTTCAGTATTGACCAATGCGTACAACCATACGAAAGAGTAAACCCAACTGGAACATCACTATATATCAGGAGTTCTACTTTCATGTGAAACCCTGGCTGTGAAAAATGATGTTGAAAAGTGATTTAAATATCTGTGATGTAACTGTACTTGAAAGAGACCAGGTGTTAACCAATATAAAGGCTGGTTAAAACAGACCAACAGATTATTTTACTCACACATAATTCCTAGGAAATCCAATATTTATTCCTGAAATAAAAAATGTCTTACAATATTTTATAACTGTATGAATATAAAATAATAAATTAGATTGTTTTCTAATGATCCTTTTGACTCTTTTGTAAGACAGGTTATCTAACCATTTATTTATAAGAACCTTTTTAAATGAAACTTATCATTCTTCTTATTTTTCTTTATTTACATTTACATTTGCGGCATTTAGCAGACGCCCTTATCCAGAGCGACGTACAAAAACGCTTTGAGTCTCTATCAATGAATAAATCTACACTGGTACACAAGATTACAAACTAAATATAAATATAACTCTCGGATTCTACAAGGCAAACTTGGAAAGTGCTAATTTAAGTGTTTCAGGAAGAGGTAGGTCTTGAATTGTTGTCTGAAGATAGTCTGGGACTCCGCTGTACGGACATCTAGGGGAAGTTCATTCCACCACAGAGAACAGAGAAGATTCAAGCCTTTAAAGCAGCACATTTTTTACTGTGTTTACCGCGAAGAGCCACAACATACACATGGGCACACACGAACATCACCCATCCCTTCCTCTCTCTCTCTCTCTCTCTCTCTCTCTCTCTCTCTCTCTCTCTCTCTCTCTCTCTCTCTCTCTCACACACACACACACACTCACACACACACACACACACACACACACACACACACACACACACACACACACACACACACACTCTGCTCAGCCAGATTTATTGTAAATGTCACACACCAACAGGACAGTCATTTTCAACAGTGAACATTGTGTGCACTGTCTCACACACACAAACTCTCAGTTGAACCAAGTCCACAAACAAAAATATAATAATTTACAATAGCGTTTTTCTTTTACTATGCATGTTGCTTAGTGGGACTTCTGGCATTCCAGGTCAGAGTGCAACTGTGATTCAATAGCCGTGTTGATGTCCCATATTCTGTGTTCAACAGTGTGGCGGGACAGTTGGACGTCTGATTCCATGCGGTTTAGTTTGACGTTTTCAGAAGACAAGATTTCAAGGCATTTTTTTATGAACTCCCCTTCATGGTATGGCTTTTTAGCTGGTGTAATGTTTCAAACCAGTTAAAACTGTATCTGCTTTTCTGCCTGAATTTTCAAAGTGACCAACTTGTGCTTGTGAAGTTCAGTCCCTTTTGGAAATTCCTGGTTGATGTTAGCATGGAGTGAGCTGAAGTGGCGCTGAAGAGTTGAAACTTTGACATAAGGCAGAATGACTTGTCATTACGTTCAACAAAAAAATATAAACTCTCTCACTCTGTTAAAAACGTCCTGTGTTCATCTTCATATTTTTGTTTTGCTGTGCATTTTTTCCTGCCGTTTTGAAAGCGAACTTGACACAAATGTTTTACTTAATATGTAAATAAACAGTTTACATATCGAAGTTTGTGTTTGTGTTTTTTTTTTTTAATGTGTGTGTTCGCTTCGCTTGAGTTCATTATCTCGGTAGGTCTCTGGAACATTTCTTTCCTCTGATGTTTCCCCTCAAGGGTTTACTTGCTGTAGTTTCCTCTCATGGGCATCTAAGAAAAACTAAACCAATACTCTGCTTGAGCAAATCTTCAGCAAGTCTGTAAGCAAAGTGTAAGAATCTTACAGTGGAAGAATCGTGCAGTAATCTAGTTTTACTAAAAGATCCAAGATGGCCTAAAAAGCCTGATACACTACGCTTAACGATTCAACAGTTTTGAATAAGGTATTGTCCAATGTATTTATCTGACATTTAAAGAACAAAAGCCATTGTTGAGTAAATAACAAATGAACTGAATTTACACATTGTGTTATTCTTTTTACAGTTTCAGCTAAAAAACCTAAAAGAGCTTTTAGGTTCTTAACTATCAGGATGAAACTGTGGCAGGTTCCTGTGGCAGGAATTTATTTAATTCAATTTAATTCAAATCAATTCATTTTTATTTGTATAGCGCTTTTAACAATGAACATTGTCTCAAAGCAGCTTTACACAGATAATGTGGTGATTAAACGTAAATATGTTCCTTGTAAGTATGTTTGTCCCTGATGAGCAACTGTGGCAAGGAAAAACTCCCTGAGATGGCATAAGGAAGAAACCTTGAGAGGAACCAGACTCAAGAGGGAACCCATCCTCATCTGGGTTGCACCAAATGTCCATTTGAAGCAGATATACAATGTTGCGGGGTACAGTGATGATGATCAGAAGCAAACTGTATTCCTGAGTCAGTGTAGCAGACTGTTGACATTTACTACAGTCCAATCCATCCTCAAAGCACCCGGAATTACATAGAACCACCCAAGGTGTTGATGAGAGACCGTCCCAAGCTGCACAGAAGTGTGAAGATCCACGGATCCATAAATAACCACTATACGAACAGCCGAAGACGAATGGCCTACTCTTTAAACATTACACTGTGTCAAAACTCCCACAAAATAAACCACTGATGCATCTGATATGCTGATTTTAGAGATCAGAAGCACGAGACGTATTCAAAATGGGTGCAACGTCATAGTGTGCAAATTCTGCCAATGCAAATGTTATAGTCTGTTAAAGTTCAAAGCACAAAACTTCATCACCTTGAATAAAAGTGTGGTGTAAATATGATACAAAGGATATAAAATGTCTACAAATCCCTAATGAAACATTACAATTGATGATAAATGACAAATCATCATATATTTTTTCATAATAAAGGTCAATCTAATAATAATAACAATCAACAACATTCAGGTAAAAACAAATAGAAACTTAGGGATAGAAAAATAGAAAAAAGGTTGATTTGTGCTTCCTCTTATTTCCATGCTGGAAAGTTACAGTTGTCTTTATGACCAGCTGATTAACTACCCATGAACTCCAGTCCCATCTGAAGAGAAGCATCCTCATAACCAAATGCTGGTACCACCATGCTTCAGCATAGGTATGATGTTCTTTGGCTGATAATTTTTTAATTTTTTATATGCCTTCTCACATAATATTTGAGTTTAAATGTATTGTATTTTAAATTCCACTAGGTGGCGCTACTGTCTTAAACAAGACAGCGCCTCCACAAAGCAAGCAATCAAGAGGCAGAACCAAAGACACGTGCCAATCTGAGGCTTTCACTGAGAGAATTACCTGCCAACCTTTTTGAAAAATGAAAATCTACTAATGGAGAGCTGTGATGGAGGTTTTTTTCTTCAAAAAAAAAAAGTTTGGATACCACTGATATATTTAAAGTCTGGAAGTCTTCAATTCAACTCCCACTTTTATTTGAATAGTGCTTTTTATTAGTGGATATTGTTGCAAAGAGACATAATTTTCAACAGTAATAAAGGGCTTGGAATTACAATTAAAAGTCACCAGTGGTGGACATGAATTAAATGTTCTTTGCTCAATTCTTTGCTCAATTCTTTGCTGTACTTAAGTAGCTTTTTCACAAATCTATACTTGAATTATTTCCATTTGGGGAAACTTTTACTTTAACTTCACTACATTTCCAAGTCAAATATCTTACTTTTTACTCAAACACATTTTGCAAAAACAGTGTTTAATTTTTTATTTATGAGTAGTGTTACAACCCGGTCCCCTGATGGTCTAGTGGTTAGGATGCGGCGCTCTCAGCGCTGCGGCCCGGTTTGATCCCCGGTCAGGGAACCAACCCCAGCCACTCTTAGTGCCGGTCCCAAGCCAGTATAAACGGGGAGGGTTGCGTTATCAAGAGCATCCAGTGTAAAAACATGTGCCAAATCAAACATGCAGATGATCTGCTGGGGCCACCCCTAATGGGAGAAGCCGAAAGAAAGTTTTTAGTAGTGTTGCAACCCACGGTATTGCGGTGTGTGGCCTACTTCCCTTTGGATGAAGGAGGCGACCTTCTTTTGGTTATTCTCTTCCGTGTTTTGATCAGGGTAGAGCGCATGATCTGTTTTGAAATTGTTTTGATTGCCGCTCGGTGGTATTTTTTTATTTTCAGTTCAGCTTCAGTTCAACAGCAAGCAGAACATTTAGAGAGGAATAAATGATGAAAGAAACTCCTGACTCGAACTCGCCACAACACCTGTGGACTTATTTGTGCATTTTCTTTTGAAGTAGTTTAAAAGAAGGTTTTGGGCTCGTGATCATTTTAATAGATATCGATCAGCGTTTGACTCATTAATGTCATTCTATTAATAAATCGGTGTGCTGAGAGTAACGTTAGAGTCTTTTCACATAAACTGAGTTGATTAAGCAAAGAGTCGTGATAAAAATTATAGGAACATTATAGTGTATCTCTACTTTAACTCAACTACATGGTTTGTGTACAAGTCACAAGAGATCAGACAAAGTAACAAAAAAATAAAAATAAAAAAGCAAAACATGTTTTCACTGCTTCTTACAGCCTCAGTAATGAATGGAAGAACTGACATTTAGTTAAATGACACATAAAAAGTGTTCCAAATAACTAGAATGCGACCGCACCTGGCATATAAAGATAAGAGGTAAAAAAAAATTTAGTTGAGAATGAGATTACAGTGTATATACTCACCTACTCTAATGGCTATTATGCATGACAGCTTGTTGACAGATTTGCGTTATGAAGTTGTGCAACGTGTCAGGGCAGTGAAAAGGAAAAGGAAAAGGAAAGCAGAAAGCAGGAGTTTATTTTGGCTTTGCCTGCTTTTTTTTTAATACCTGCCTGTCATTTACCATAACACATGATCCAGGTTGATTTAGTAGTGTATGGCTGTAATTATTACATTACTAGTGGTATTAGAACTTTTTTTTCCACTTAATTTTTTTTGTTTACAGTCACAATTCAAGTCAAACACAAGGCCTTGCATTTGGAACACCATTGCAAAGTAGTAAGTAAAATTACTACATACATTCCCCAGTGAGAGTATTGAAACAGAAAGCCAGTTGGCACAGATTTCTTGACAACCTGCCTAAGATGTTGCCTTCTTCACTTGTTTAAGCACCATCGGGGAGAGTGGGGTAAGATGAGTCAGTTTTTACTTAAAGAGTAAGATAAGGGAAAATAAAAGCAGAAGTGAACTTAATTTCAAAATGTTTCCTGTCAATTCAAATTATTAGAATGCATATACAGTATGCAGACAAAGTGTTCTAAAAATATAACTTCTTATATAAAAGTGTACCTGTGGCTCAATTTGCCCCAAATTAGGGGTAAGTTGATCCAATTCACGGGGGAAATTGCAGAGTCTGGGGTTTATAAATCAAATCCATGTAAAATTTTAAAAACTAACTTAAGTTTAATTTTCCTTTTACTATTAACCACATTTCTTTTCTACAAAAAAGCAAAACATGGTTTCATTGCTTTACACTCTTGAGTCTTTCATTGCGTTAGTCTAATTGACTAATTATAGGCACCTTTTCCTTGTCACAGTGTACATTTAATTACACAGATAATTCTATAATTCAGCACAGTTTCTTAAAACTCTAATGATTAGGCAATTTCTTCTCTTCTTGCTAAACACTAAAGAATTTTGGCTTTAGAATACAAAGACGAATACAAGACAAAAGATGTTTTAATCAGCTTTAAACAATAAATATATATATATATATTTTAATCTCAAACCCGATTGTCTTTAGCGTATAGCACTAAAAATGAAAATACTTAACCTTGCTATTTTATTACCTACAGATTGGACTGTGTATTGGGCCTAATTTGTCTAACTGGATATTTTGCACAAGCTGTCTGTGAGCAAACAAATGCTAGATGGTAATCAAATAAGTTTTGAAGCCAAAGCAATGGTGCCATATTATAAAATCAAAAGTATGTCTACAGTAGATAATGTGCAGTGATTAATAAGTTAATTACTGTATTTTTCTCCTCTCATGACATGTTTAAGAGGTGTTTGTTCTCAATTTGTCATTTCCAGCTCTCTGTGAGCTTTGCCTTGTGTGGAATTTTTCTGTGTGCCTTAAATGCAAATGAACTGTGGCATGTACACTTTCTTGCTACATTGCGGAGGATGTGTATTTATCAACATACAGAACCTGCATCATATTGAACCAGTCAGCATTACTGAAACCTTTCTATATATGGCTGGATATTCTTTTATTTCAGTTTTGCCTGCAAAAAAAAAAAAAAAAACACTACAGAATTTACAGTATTTATACCACAAACATTAAATGATTGGTTAACCCCAGAACAACTTCCACATCTCCTAATTATAAATTCGCATTAATCAAAGTGTTTCACCTTTCAATTTTTAAAGCCACATATCCTGCCTCAGACTGGATGTGGTGAGGAACACCGGCCGAACAGCAGAGCTTCTGTAGTGTGATTTCAAGCCGGTGATGCTCGTTGTCCTTGTTTTGAAACGAAGAACAAAATCAATCGGGTAACTGCTTCAATGTGCAATAATGCAATAGTGTGTATATACTGTAAATGTGCAATACAAATTAAGTAGTGATACAATTAAAATCTAGTATAGCTTCTCTGCTCCACTAGAAATAAGGACTCGGTATGAGATAGGATTTAGCAAAGATGAACAACTCTGACCTTGAAAAACGGGTGAAATCAAAGAGATAAACATTTTAGCAGTGCAATGCATGCTTGATGAAATAACGTGGAGGATGTGAAGCGGAACTGACGGGGGGTGTATGTAAGAAGAAGGAAATGTAAACCACATGTGTGTGTCTGTATGTGACACAGAGGGAGGCACAGAGAGTGAAAACAGGAGAATGTGTAGGCTGTCCTTGATGTTCACTAAGTGACTTTAGACTAAAGACATTCAAATGAAACATCCTTTTTAATAAGCACATTTTTAATAGCAGTTTATGATTTCTTTGCCATGGCTAGAGCAGATCACGTTTATACAAGCAGCAGACTTGTTGTTTTTGTTCTCGTCCTACTTGTAGATGCACAAGGTAAGTCAAATGTGTTTTGTTTAGTTGTTGTTGGCATCATGGCACCATAAACTTTTATTCAGTAGATTTATTTATGCTGTTGAAAATCCTGATGTTTGGCCATGTAAAGTTGTTGAGATTGGTGATATTACTCCCAGATCATTCAACTGTTTATTTTGTGTTTATTTATCACAGTGGTTTAGTTTTTTCAGCATGGCCTGGAGGGAAAAATATTACTTAAAACATTTGTGTACACATGGGCCACAAATTCTTTGAGACAAATGTTTGGCAAAGTCAAACATGACGTATGAAAGTAGTTACGAAGAGACAAAAAGCGTAGGCCCAGCTTTCTCTGTTAATTCAGAGCATGGAATTTCCACATGGCTAACAAAATCATCTGTAGAATAATGAACCTAAAAATAAAAATAATAATAATAATAATAAGTCTATCTATCTATCTATCTATCTATCTATCTATCTATCTATCTATCTATCTATCTATCTATCTATCTATCTATCTATCTATCTATCTATCTATCTATCAATCTCTTACTTGCTTCTTTGCAGTGGAAATTGGAAAAATCACTATTTTGTTTATGGAAAGTCTGGATCTGTGTAGCTTCTTGCCAAGATAAGAATCTAAGATGTAGCTGGTTAATTATATAAATATACCCAATTTAAAGTTTTGGGTCCAAATAAATTTTTCAGTAAAAAACCTCAGAAAATACCATTTTGTTCAGCACCCCACATGACTGCTAGACTTTCAGTTTAAAAAAAAACAAAAAAAAAAAAACAAGAGGTACAAAAATCAATAAATATTTGGTTTGTTTCAACATGCAGTGATTTTATGATTATTTCGTGGTCTTTCAAGGATAATTCAAATTCTTTCTGCTTCTTGTAGATCCTGTTGATTCATGTGTCTCTAACATCAACCTTCGGAAGAACACTGTGTACGTGGTCTCCAGTGGAAGCATGTTAAACATCTCCTGCCCTGTTTCATACTGTAAAGACGTTCCTACTGTAAAATGGATTAAAATTGATCATACAAACAACTTTATAGCGATCAGTGAAACAAATCAAATAACAATAACTCAAATACAAAAAGAGCCTAAGACCATTATGTCATATTTGAGCATCAGGAATGTATCAACAAATGAACAAGGCTTTTACAGATGTATGATTTCTCACTCAAACTTTTCATCAGAAAGCCACAACATTATCGTCAATGTTTCAGGTAAGACATGCAGCTCTGAAATATTGATGAAGGTCATATTACTGAGAATACAGTGTGAACTGAAAATAACTGTCTTTTTCTCAGATTCCATAAATCACACCAATGAAAATGTAACGAAAGAAGGGATTGGTGTGCAGGCATCATACATCAGCTGGTTTCTGTACGTCTTCATCTGTGTAGGAATTCTCAGCCTGGTCATGGTCGTGATGTTGTCCTCTCTCCTGTGCATCAATCGATGTGAGTGTTGTAACTATGATTTTTTTTTAGATGTATTCTAAATTTGACTATTGTATATCTTTTAATATGTAAGCCCATAATTTTTCCTTATCAGGTTCAAGAAAATCTAACAGCCACAGACAAAATGTAAGTTTCATAAACACACATGAAAATTTCCCACTTTTTACAAACCCTTAAACGGTTAAAAAGAAATCTTTCTTTCTTCAATAGAACGCAATGGTTTGTCCTAAACCGTTGTCTTCCACCACATCACCACAACAGGAACTTCCAGATGAGCAGAATAACATCTATGATGCATCTACAGATGATTCACGCTCACGGCCGGACTCTCTATGTGCAAGCAACGATCAGGAATACACAAGAAATATGAGGAATGGAAGCAAGAGTAATGATGTATTCAAGGATATTGTGTATGTCACTCTTAAACACCCCGCACCGAGGGAAGTGTCTGCGGTCCGGCATGTATCAACAGAGCAGCTGGTGGAGTACGCGTCCATCCGGATCGCCTAACAAGCTCGGGAACATTTTGGGAGCATTTCAGGATTTCTGTGAGCAGAGCAGTGCAGACTTTACAGTCAGTTTAGAGCCTTCCAAAAGTAAGAGAATTTTTAAGGACCCCTATTTGATGACAGCATGTCTTAATATTTCTTATCATATCATGGTACATGCATATATAAAGTTATTCTGCACTTTAACAGACGTTCTAATTATCCAGATGCAGATTTATAACCAAGTTTATAATTTTAAGATAAAATTCAAGTAAACAGCCAATTTGCCTTACATCAATTCATGACAACTACATAATAAATTTCAGCTCACAATTTTTGGTTTACAGAACATAAAAACAACCCTATGAGAATCTTTGTATAGGTTCAATAAACCTTCACAGCAGTTTGGGATGGTTAGTTTATGGTTACTATAAAAATCTACAGAGAATGCTCCTAGAACATTTATACTTGTGTCCCAACAAAAACCTTCTAGGTTTGCTTGGACCATACTCACTGGTGCTCACTGAAATTACCAATCTGTCATTTTAAAAAAGCAACACATCATGGATATACTTTGGTGAACACTTGGACTCTACTTTAAGAGGCATGGAGTTAGAAAACAGCAACTTTCTGCTCTAAAAATATTTAATTTTATTAAATGTAATTTATATTTTCTTAGTGATATTCAGGAACTGGATTCTAGTTTGTTTATTGCAGTAATGCAATGTGTGATTTATACAACGTCTGTACAGTATTTGGAAAATATATAAGTGATTTTATGATCGGTATTCTCTTTAGCACATCTATTTCATGTTTGAAATGTAAACTTTAAGTATAATTTTTTTAGCATTTCATTTCAGAAATTCTGAAGAAAAAAGGTATTTTGTGAGTTGGCTCCCTCAACTGATAAAATATTCTGGGGGCCTACTTTCCTGATATACTAAAATAAAATGAATAATTATTGTACATACTTTAAATGGACAAATGTTTGTGGACACCTGACCATAAGATATATATGTGCTTTTTTAATATTTCATTCCACATTTGGTCCCAATTTGCTGCTGGATTAACCTTCGCTTTTCTAGGAAGATGTTCCACTAGATTTTGGAGTGTTCTTGTAAAGATTTGTGGTCATTCAGCCACACGACTTATAGTAAAATCAGGTACTGATGTAGGTGAGGTGTAAGGCATGGGGGGCAGTTAGCCTTCCAGAGTATCAATTGAAATTGAGGTGTTCAATAGGGTTATCGTCAGAACTCTATAGAAGGTCACTGAAGATCTTCCATTCTTACACATGTAAAGTATATCTTCACTGAGCTGAGGTAAAAGAGAAGATTTTATAGTAGCGCATTCACAGATATCTTATACAACTGTGTCTCCTAATGTGTGGTAAAAGTTTGAGGGTTTGTATATGTTCTCATGTGGGTTTCACATTTGGCTGGAAAACATCAAATGTTCCAATACAAACGAACAAATAAATAAATGATAATAAATTATTATTATTATTATTATTATTATTATTATTATTATTAAATATTAATACTTAATATAAAAAAGTAAATATATATATATATATATATATATATATATATATATATATATATATATATATATATATATATATATATATAATAAACTTTATAAAGATGTATTTAAATAATATGATTAACATTAAAAATTCTCGATTCAACACGAGAAATGTAACTCAATGTGACTCAATGGAAACTTTGAGTAGTGTCACCTGTTCTATTTTTAGTCACTGGAGAGGGAGGTCTTACATACTATAAGCCCCTTTATTGGTTTTGGACTCCTCTGTGCTCACAAAGAAAGTAAAACGAAAAGCGGTTGTTTGTACATCACACCGAATGTTCACAAACTCTAAGAAATTTTATACTCAATGTAAAATTGTTCAGTATCTGTAAATATTATATATATATATATATATATATATATATATATATATATATATATATATATATATATATATATATATATATATAAGGAAGTTCACAGCTTCAGGACATGAAAATACAGTGGAAACTGATACTTTTTTGTCATAAATGTGCAAATTCCACAGTTGGAAAGAAAGAGATCTGGTGTCTCATCTACAGTTTAAAGTGAAGGGACAGGCAGTAATGAAAACTGAGAGTCTGTGGTGAAAAAGGTTTTATAAATGCTAGGCCTGGACAACCGTCACTGCATTTACAGTGGAATATTCCATTTTCAGCTCAGAAAAGGTAAACCACCATGACAACCTAGGGTTAGGGTTACTGATTTTTTTCTGTTCATGTTTCTGTTGTTCATAAGCATTTTACCTTTCACTCACATTATAGATCATCAAATTAAAAATAAACACACACACACAGTATATATATACAGTATATATATTCACGCACTCACAGTATATATATATATATATTTTTTTTTATTTATTTATTTTTTTTTTATTTATTAATAAAGACCAAATAAAAGCATGTTTTTATAAGCAATGTTTTAACCACAGTGAGGGTATAAGCCAGGAGTATACAGTGCATTCAGAAAGTATTCAGACTCTCTTTGCTTTTTTTTTTTTTTTTTGTTATGTTGATCCCTGATACAACAATCATTCAAATTGACTCAGTACTGAATGATAGATTGAAAACATAATTCTAGAAATGTCAACATTTTTGACATAAAAAAAAACCATATCAAATATAATATATATAATATATATAATATAAATTATATCAAATATACATAAGTTCTCAGTCCCTTTGCAACAACATTAGAAATCTCAGGTGATCATCGTTTTTCTTGATCATTGCTGAGATGTTTCTACATCTTAAAGGTTTATTGATTAGACATAATTTGGAAAGGCACACACCTCTCTATTGAAGGTTTTACAGCCGACAATGCATAACAGAGCAAATGAGGTCAAAAGAGCTTAGAGACAGAATTGTTGCAAGGCACAGATCTGGTAAAGGCTACAAAAAAAAAGATTTCCAAGAGCACAGTGGCCTAAATAATTCATAAATGGAATAAGTGTGGCACAACCAGGACTCTTCTATGAGCTGGTCGCCCAACCAAACAGCAATCGTGGGAGAAGGGCCTTGATAAAGGAGGTGACCAAGAATCTGATGGACACTGACTGAGCTGCAGAGATCATATGTGGAGATGGTAAAAAGTTCATAAAGGACAACCATCAATACTGCACTACTCCAATTTAGACTTTATAGCAAAGACGCTATGGAAGTATCTCCAAAACCCATGGAAGCATGCTTAGGGGTTTTAGACTGTGTGGAACAAGATACTCTAGTCTGAGGAAACTAAGAGTGAACTGTTTCTGCTTCAATTCTAAACGTTATGTCCAGGCATCACTAATAACTTGCCCATAAACATCAGAAAGTGAAGCATGATGGTGGCACCATTATGCTGTATGAGTGTTTTTCTGCAGCAGGAACTGGGAATTTGGTCAGAGATGAGGGAAAGCTGAATGGAGCAAAGTACAGAGATATCCTCAATTAAAACCTGTTTCAGACTGGGCTAAAGATTTACCTTCCTACATGACAACGACCATAAGCACCCAGCCAAGGCAACGCAGGAGTGGCTTAGGGACAAATCTGTGAGTGTACTAGAGTGGCCCAGCTAGAGCCCTGACTTGAACCATATTGAACATCTCTGGAGTGACCTCAAAGTGACTGTACACCAATGGTTCCTATCCAAACTGACCCAGTTTAAGAGGATTTGCCATGAAGAATGGCAGAAAATCCCCCAAAGCAGGTGTGCAAAGCTTGTTGCTTCATACCCAAAAAGACTAGAGGCTGTAATTTCTAAAAAGGAGCTTCAACTAAGTACTGAGTAAAGGGTCTGAATACTTATTTACCTGTGATATCATTTTTTTTTTTTTTATAAAAAAAAAATTGAGACATTTCTAGAATTTTTTTTTCTTTATTATTTCTAATCTTTCTGCGATCTTGAGTTCTTAAGTGTGTAAAGTGCATAGAGTAAAGTGGAAAAGTGTATAGTAATCAGTTCAGTATGTGTGTGTGTGTGTGTCTGGGTTAGGGGGTGTGGTAGTGAGGGGTGGAGGGTAGGTGGTGCTACTGGGATGCAAAAAACCCCCAACAAAAATCCACTTGTAGATTTAAATTACAAATAAGCAAGACAACAAAATAGCAACTAGATGCCTTTCTAAGCAGTAAACAGTAAGGAACACTAAGGACGTTAGAAATGCAAACTCATGTTCTAAGGTGTTTGCACCCATTTTGGTTTTCATGAAACTGACATGCAGTTAGAGCGTCATGCACAAAGCAGCACTGTTTCTGCAAAATGTGCCATTTCCTTATAGATACAGATCGAAGGCAGGATTAACATCAGCACACAACCATATTTCAGGAAATATTTGAAACTTGCGACTTGCATGTTGAATAGATTCCTCAACAGGCCGAATGTAATGCTGTTCCAGATTATTGAAACATAAGCAACCCGGAGTTTTTTTTTTAAACAGCCCAATACTGGCTCTAACCAGTTTTATTAATCAGCGCCAAAACATATTTGCAATCTGTATGAGTGGAAAAAGAGAACACTGTCAACACTGATCTAGTGGTGGAGGTCCAAAATGGTATCTCTAAATATCTGACTCAAGTGTAGAACAGACCCAAAACAGAAAAATCATTGACTCCAAACAATCTGAAGTAATAACTGGCAGGCAGGAGAGAACGAGTTAATAATTCAGAATTCTCTTTCATAGTCACAGACATAGTATGTGTCAGACACCAGTTTCCTGAGCTGCTTACGTCTGTATTTTCCATTCCACACACACACACACACACACACACACACACACACACACACACACACACACACACACACACACACACACACACACAGACTCACACTCTCTCTCTTTTTCTTTTCTTTTCTCTTTCTCCCTCAACCCCTCTCTGTCCCCTTATATTTCTCCCCCTCTCTCTCACGCACACTCCTTTTCTCTCTTTCTCTCTTTCTCTCTTTCTCTCTTTCTTTCTTTCTTTCTTTCTTTCTTTCTTTCTACTCTATCACTCTTTATAACCCTCTGCCCCTCCATTTCTCTCTGTCTCATTACCAATGCTTATGTAAGTTTATCCAAGTTGTCATGAACATTACTTTAAATGGGTTTGAAATAATTGTTAATGGTAATGTGATAAAGTGGTCTGAGGAAAAGTTTGGTGTTCCGCAAGGATCTGTCTTAGGCCCAATGCTTTTCTCTTTATATATGCTGCCTCTTATATACATAAACATGGTACAGTAAAACCCTGTTGTACGAGCAACTAATAGTACGAGCAAACAAATATACGAGTGACCTTGCTCGCAAAATTTGACCCTGTTTCACGAGCAAATTTCAAAGGCACGAGCAAACCCACACTGCCAGTTCCCCGTTTTCGGCCGAGGGTAGTATTAGTCGCTTAGTTGATGATGTGTCGCTTGGTCGCTCTCGTTGTGAAGTGCAGCAAAATCGTAATTTTTTTTATTTATATTTTTATTTAACTACAAATCTTGAAAAATGTCTTCCAAGAAAATCAGTGATGGTGCTGTGAAAACAAAAGTAAATAGAATTACCATTGAAACCAAGAAGGTT
The DNA here is from genome assembly GCF_946808225.1 of Silurus aristotelis. Taxonomy (NCBI): domain Eukaryota; kingdom Metazoa; phylum Chordata; class Actinopteri; order Siluriformes; family Siluridae; genus Silurus; species Silurus aristotelis. The sequence continues at coordinate 8,557,854 of NC_139576.1, forward strand.
ACGAGCGTGGTGCGTCTCACACTCGCAATCAACCACTACCACATGGGTAAGTGTTAAATTATGTTTACATTATGGTAATTTGCGGTGTATTTATTTTTAAAAATAGGCTTTAAATACTTTTTAAGTGCAGAAATAAGCGATCAAATGAGGTCTCGGAACTGTTTACATCACTTTTACATTCATTCTTATGGGGAAAAGTAGTTTGAACGTACGAGCAAATTTCAAGAACGAATTTTGCTCGTCCAACGCAGTTTTACTGTATTCGCTTCCATTGCTATGCTGATGATACACAGCTGTATATTTAAGCAAAGCGTGTGTAAGTGCAGTGTGGAGTGTGTAAAGGACATTAGACAGTTGATGCTTGATAACTTTCTTCTGCTCAACTCAGATAAGATGGAAGTACTTTTACTAGGATCACATGCAGCTAGTAAACGTTCTAATTAAGTAGCATCTCTGGATGGTGTTTCTGTCTCAGTGTGTACAGCAGTCAAAGACCTTGGTGTGATTATTGACCCTAGTCTTTCCTTTGAGGCTCACGTGAATAATATTACCAGGATCGCTTTCTTTCAACTGAGAAATATTGCTAAAATTAGAAATATGATGTCCTTACAGGATGCAAAAAAACAAGTTAATGGTTTTGTTACATCTAGATTAGACTGTAATGATTTACTGTCAGGGTGTTCGAGAAAGTGCATAAATAAGCTTCAGTTAGTTTAGAATGCAGCAGCAAGAATCCTCACTAGATCTAAGAAATATGACCACATCACCCCTGTTTTAATCAGTCTACACTGGCTCCCAATCAAATTTCGCATTGATTATAACATACTACTACTGACGTATAAAGCACTTAACGGTCTCGCACCGAAGTATCTGAGTGAACTTCTGTACCAGTATGATCCTCCACGCCTACTTAGATCAAAAGGTGCAGGCTATTTGTTGGTACCTAAAATAATGAAGACTACAGCAGGGGGCAGATATTTCTGTTATAAAGCCCCACAGTTATGGAAGAGCCTTCCAACCAGTGTTCGGGACTCAGACACTGTCTCAGTGTTCAAGTCGAGGTTGAAAACTTATTTATTTAGTCAAGTCTTTTATCAGTAGATTTTTCTAAGTAAAGGCGGAGATCTGGAGGGATCATGGATATGAAGTGTTTGGTGAACTGAGATATTTGTATGCTGTCATCCACTCACTCTCACACGTTCACTCAGGTTTGTTGACGGTGGTGTGGTGGGTCTCTCTCTCTCTCTCTCTCTCTCTCTCTCTCTCTCTCTCTCTCTCTCTCTCTCTGTCAAGTTAAACATGCTCCTGAGGTTCCAGTGACCACTGTTCCTCCCCCCTCTTCCCTCCATGGATATTCTTACTTCGTCCAGGCCTGCCACTGGATAGTGTTCTCTTCGTTTGAAGGCCACTCTGTGCAGCTTGGGACGGTTTCTCATTAACGCCTTGGGTGGTTCCATGAAATTCCGGAGTAAGAACGGGCGCTTTGAGGATGGATTTGGACTGTAGTTAATGTCAACAGTCTGCTACATTGACTCAGGACTACAGTTTGCTTCTGATCACCATCACTGTACCCCGCAACATCGTATATCTGCAATAAATTGACATTCGGTTCAACCCAGATGAGGATGGGTTTCCTCTTAAGTCTGGTTCCTCTCAAGGTTTCTTCCTTATACCATCTCGGGGAGTTTTTCCTTGAGAAAAGGAAACACAGTCGCCACCGGCTTGTTCATTAGGGACAAACTTTGAGACAATGTTCATTGTTTAAAAGCGCTATACAAATAAAAATGAATTTAATTTAATAAAATTTTTTTTTTTTACTCGAGCCGCCAGGAAGGAGGAAAAGAGGAATGCCAAGGAGGGGGTTTATGGATGTGGTGAGGGAGGACATGCAGGTAGTTTGTTTGAAAGAGGCAGATGTAAAGAACATGGAAGTATGGAGACGGATGATCCGCCGTGGCGACCCCTAACGGGAGCAGCCGAAAGAAGAAGAAGAAAAAAACAGCAGTGAGACTTGTTTAACACCAGATATTACATTTTCATAAATTACAAAGTCAACATTTACATTTACACACTGGTAAATACAGCCTGGTCTAAACACTCCAGAAATATCCATATTAAATAATGCCCTTCTGTGTTTAACTTCACATTTGCACCTTTATTATTTATCATATATATTGCATTTTGTACCATATTCTTAGACAACAACATTGAGCTGGTCTCTGCACCTGTACCGCATACTTTGCAATCTTTTAATATGTTTACTATAAATATATAATGTATAAATATATACACATACATATGTATATTTATAGTAAACATATTATAAGATTGCAAAGTATTAGGTACAGGTGCAGAGACCAGCTCAATGTTGTTGTCTAAGAATATGGTACAAAATGCAATATATATATGATAAATAATAAAGGTGCAAATGTGAAGTTAAACACAGAAGGGCATTATTTGAAATGATGTGTGTGTAAAATTAATGACCATTGACCATACAACATGAAGTAAAATGTAATTTGTGCAACAGAAGCAGTAACAGTATCATAGGAAACAATGTAAGTAAACAGTATGGAGACACATGGAGTCTTTTTGGGTAGTTTTAAGTTGACTGATTTGGATGTAGAGATCATTGTTTATTTATAGAGTTCTGTAGACTGGTGCAACAGTGAAGGCTCCTATACCATCTTAAAGATGGGAGAGGAGTAAATAATCCATGGCTGGGGTGAGAGGTGTGTCTTTGATAATCTTTCTCACCCTTTGTAGGAGATGTTTGTGGAATATGTCTTTTGATTGAGGGCAGCTGAACACCAGTGAAGTGTTGGGCAGGTTTCACCACCCGTTATAGGGCATTCGATCTGGGACAGTGCAGTTGCTGAGACAGTTAACATGCTATGATGCAGTTAGTTAAGATGCTTGTGCATTGGTAGAAGTTATTGACACTCAAGAATTTGAAGCTAGTCACATACTCTGCTTCAGTCTCATCAGTGTAGATTGAGTCTGTGGCCATTCTTAGTTCGCCATCCACAATCAGCTTCTTGGTTTTGTGCAAGATTGTTGTTCTCACACCACACTGCCAGGTGTTGAGCCTTTCCTCTGTAGGCCCTTTCGTTGTTGTTGCTGATTACTCCTATCATCATGGTGTTAACTGCAAACTTGATTATGTGCTGAGATCTGTTTTATTTAAAGCTGTGTAAATACAAAAGCAAAAGCACTATTATTCTGAGTGGAAAAATATGAAAACTTGTTTTAAAATCTTTTATATTTACTTCATGTTGTTGGGGTTTTCAATTATTATTCATAATAAAGTATTTAACTTAAACCCTTACTGAAAAAAATGGTTTGAAAAGGTCAGTCAAGTTTTTATTTGCATGATGTTCATAATGATCCATAAACGAAAACATGCATAACTGCTTCACTGATAGACTCTTAGCAATGTTACATAAAGTATAAAATGTGCGAAAAGCAAGATACTGTGAACATACAATATAAGCACCACAGCACCACAGACACCTGCAGCTTGGTGTTAGTTGTTTCAGGCTCTCATCAGTTGAAGTGATGCACACTCATTCTGCGTGCAGCACATCCACCATGCACGCCACACTTCCAGGAAAGCAAAGTGCTCACGTGCCACTTCAGCATTTTAACACCTACAGAGGTGACAGCATTAAAAGGGTTCCATGCCACTTTTGGTCTGCGTTTTCTTTTACAAGTTATTTTCACATGGTCTGTATTTTGAAACTGACATAAATCATTTAATTAGAAGTTGGAGATACAAAAGAACTTCAAAAGTAAAACTCTAGGGGGTCCGTGGCAGTACTCCGTTGGGTCCTCTAATTAATGTTGAATCACAAATAATTTTTTGTCAAAAAGAAAAAAACATGGGTAAAAACATCAAAGATAAAATATTTAATATTAAAACTATTATAGTTATTACATTAAAGTTCTAATAAACTTTAAGCTGATATTCATGCAAATGTATAATTGTCCACCTGACATTAAAATTTATGTAAAGTTTGAGAATGTTGATGGAGAAGTATAGAGAAGGTCAGAAGGAGTTGCATTGTGTGTTTGTGGATTTAGAGAAAGCGTACAACAGGGTGCCAAGAGAGGAGTTGTGGTTTTGTATGAGAAAGTCAGGTGTGTCAGAAAAGTATGTGAGGGTGGTGCAGGACATGTATGAGGACAGTGTAACATCAGTTAAGTGTGCAGTAGGAACGACAGACTGGTTAAAGGTGGAAGTTGGACTGCATCAAGGATCGACTCTGAGCCCTTTCCTGTTTGCAGTGGTGATGCACAGGTTGACGGACGAGGTCAGACAGGAGTGATTTGTGGTGAGAGTAGAGAGCAGGTTGAGAAAAGACTGGAGAGGTGGAGGTATGCGTTGGAAAGAAGGAGAATGAAAGTCAGTAGGAGTAAGACAGAGTACATGTGTGTGAATAAGAGGGAGGGCAGTGGAGTGGTGCGGTGGCAGGGAAAAAAAGTGGAGAAGGTGGAGGAGTTCAGGTACCTGGGGTCAACAGTGCAAAGTAATGGAGAGTGTGTAGAGAAGTAAAGAAAAGAGTGCAGGCAGGGTGGAGTGGGTGGAGAAGAGTGATAGCAGGAGTGATTTGTGATAGAAGGGAATCTGCAAGAGTGAAAGGAAAAGTTTATAGGACTGTGGTGAGACCTGTGATGTTGCATGGTTTAGAGACAGTGGCATTGAGTAACAGACAGGAGGTGGAGCTGGAGGTAGCAGAGTTGTTAAGGTTTCCGTTGGGAGTGACGAGGATGGACAGGATTAGAAATTAGTTTATTAAAGGAACAGCTCGTGTAGGACGTTTTGGAGACAAGGTGAGGGGGGCAAGATTGAGATGATTTGGACATGTGCAGAGGATGGACATGGGTTATATCGGAAGGGAAAATTCTGAGGATGGAGCCACCAGGAAAGAGGAAAAGAGGAAGGCTAAGGAGGAGGTTCATGGATGTGGTGAAGGGAGACATGCAGGTAGTTGGTTTGACACAGGCAGATGTAGAGGACAGGGGATTGTGGAGACGGATGATCCGCTGTGGCGACCCCTAATGGAAGCAGCTGAAAGAAGAAGAAGAAGAAGAAAAAGGTTTCTATTAATATCAGTACCCCAATGTCTCTATTGCTTAAGTGGTCCTTGACCTGAAAAATGTTGAAGACTCCTGGTCTATTCTCTTCATTTCATATCGATTCTGTTGAGGAACAGTGCCACCGAGTGTCTTTATACATTGCAGTTTCTATCCAGTCAGATTTCAGCTGTCACATAAAGCGTTGCCAGTGTCAAAGGTATCTGTCTGACGTAAGGCCTTCATAGTCAGCACCCGTGGCCTTCTCCATTATAAACTCTATGTTGCTTTGAGCTGTTGCTTTAACTAGTTCATGTGGCTTTAATAGCTGTTTTTTTTATTCCACAATTGCTGACGGAGGAGAAGAAATATCTGAGAAAAATATTTTCATTAACCATTTACACTTTTGCTTTTTCTTTCCTGTCAAATTTGCACAAAAACACAATTTGCCTTAATTTGGAGTCCAAGAAAAACTATAATGCATGGAGAAAATGCACAAAAATGCAGGTTTTATGATGTTTATATTGATGCTTCTGCTAGAGATTATGTATGCAGGCGGTGCAGTGTGGCTGCAGTGAAAAGAAACTTGTTAAATTGTGTTTATTGGGTTTCTTGCTTTAGTAATGGCATTCATTTTTACTGTGTGAGATTCCTAATGATATGAACATCATAATGATAGTATTAAGATGCCCTTCAACTTTCAGCTTCACGTTCATCACCCTATCAGAAACTCTCTTCACCTCCACTACACTCTTACTCGACTCTTCCTTCAGAATCACCCCTACACTATTTCTCTTTCCATTCACACCATGGTGGAGCAGTTTAAACCTCACCTCCCTCCAATGTGCTTGGCCTTACTCCTTTTCCACTTGGTCTCCTGAACACACAGCATGTCTTTCTCCACTCCATCATATCAGCTAAATCTCTCCCTTTACCAGTCGTGAAATTCTGGTTCGTGATCTGCATAGTTTGATTTGGCACGTTTTACGCTGGATGCCCTTCCTAATGCAACCCTCCCCATTTATCCTGTTAATATCATGAACAGCAGCTACGCTAATTCCTCTCCACTGCTTCTCTTTCCCTCCCCATCCCGAGGCATCCTGAGGTTTGGCCAGCTCCAGTCACGTCCCACCTCGTGAAGATTATGGACCTATGGATGATCATGGAGAAGTAGATGCCGAGTGTTTAAAGGCCCTGGCATGGAGAAGCTGATGCTGGATCTATGATGATTACAAATTGTTCTGTATTGTTGAAAGATTTATGACCAAACTCCTGATGTCACCCATATGAGGGTTCCCCTTTGAGTCTGGTTCCTCTCAAGGTTTCTTCCTCATATCATCTAAGGTTGTTTTTCCTTGCCACTGTCGCCACGGCTTGCTCATCAGGGACAAACGCACACCATTCACCTTCACTGTTGTTTTCTGTAAAGCTGCTTTGAGACAATGTCTGTTGTGAAAAGCGCTATACAAATAAACTTGACTTGACTTGACTTGACTTATCCGGGCTTGGGACGGCATTAAGTGTGCACTGGCTTGTGCAACCCTAATAGCTGGGTTGCACTGGTACCTACGTATATTTTACCTTAAACCTCAATAAGCCTACAAAGGAAATGGTAGCATGTGTTCTATATTTATGTAGTGCACAGTGACCTCAGTGGATCTCTGAAGGGTATGTGGTTGAAAGTCATAGACCCTTCTTGCGTTCTGACTACTTACTGATTAATGTGGGCTTCTACAAAGAAACAGCTGTTATAATTATACACTTGTCTTGTGGACTCTAATTTTAGGACTCTAGTCATGCTGAATATAAATTTAACACACTTATGCTGTATCTCCAAAACATCCTATGCAACGCATTATATATCGGGTGTCGCCTATTTTGTCCTGGAATTCTGAGTGAACAACTTCATTCCCAGAATACACTCTGATTTTGAGTGTACTTTAGATGTACACTTGCCAACATACTATTTTCCACACTGCAACATGAGTTAACACAAAAAAATTTAAGATGGCGGTTTAAAACCAAAATTAGCAAGAATGAGAACATTTTATGCAGTTTACCTGTGGAGTCAGCATGTGGACATAAACAGGAAACCCAGCAAAAATGTGCAAAATGTATAATTTTTATTTACTTGGTAACTTGTTGATCTTTATTATATTTATATATATTAAACATAATAGTGAGTAAATGGTAACACGATATTAACATCAGTGTCCAAATTCGCTCAGCTAATTTCATTGCCATCTTCCCATACACTGTATAGTGAACTTAACTGCCAGGTGCTATATAGGGGCTAGTGAATGAGTAAAGAAGTGAGCAATTTCAGACACAGCTTTAGAAATGACTTCACAGTTTAAGAAGAGAACTGAACTACAATCCTACAACCAAGTGCAGGATTGGTTCCTTTTTGATTCAGGTTCCTCCCAAGTGTCAGAGTTTGGAACATGGTCTCTTACATTGTGCTTAACACAGAGACAAACCTAAGATGGTTGAAAGTTCCACTGTTCTTTATTAGGGAGTCCAGAGATAGAGAAAATATAAAATTAAAGGGAGAAAAAAAAATAAATCGAAGAAAATCAAGGAATCCAAAATCTTCTCAGGAAATCTGACAAAAAGTCTTAAAGTCTTTTCTGGAAAAGGCAGAGCAAAGCAAAACAAAAACAAGAACGTAGATAGAGCAATTCAATGCAAGGATAGAGACACATGAAAATAAAATGCAAATTACTGACCAAATAACATTAAGACCCAGGCAAAAAGCTGACAGAACAGCGGAAACTTTCATATTCATAACATATTCAAATACTTGAAACTGGTCTAGCTGCCATCTGGTTTGGAAATAAGAAATGTTTAAGATTTATGATGCAAAGGGTGCTTTATTGGCATGACAAATATGGAAATTCTTACTGCCAAAGCATTGAACATACAGACAAATAACAACGGGAATGAATAAGAAATGAAGAAATTAGTCTTGCAGTAGCCTAAACCAAAGATTTCTTCCTTATTTTCTTCTTGCCACTAGCACCTTAGCATTGCTTAGCAACTATGAAAATCTACATTTATTTTGCTTTGTGTATAATTTCAGGTCTTGAATAAAGCTGAAATTAATTAAATGCACTTGTTAATGTGTTAGATTTCAAAAAAAGGAACCAAACCCGACTTGGGTGTGGCACTACTATAAAAAGTATGTGAATTTCAACAGAATAACAATTTTTGAAACTGTGGTAGCAATACCTCATACTCTACCCTCAGGCTGAGAGCTCAATCTGAAATATTATCTTTACTTTTTGCCAAGATTACTTCCCTACATTTGGATTGAAATCTTAATCTCACTCAGATTGTAATCTCATCTCAAATTGTTAGTTCTCAACCATCAATCTGAGGTCTTTTATTTCTAGGTCTTTTTATTGTATTTTAATACATAAAGACCCCACTACTTGGTCGGTGCTCAAATATTTCATACAGTAGGGCATAATATAAGTAGAAGAAAGTCCTCTGCTATATACAGTACAGACCAAAAGTTTGGACACACCTTCTCATTCAAAGAGTTTTCTTTATTTTCATGACTATGAAAATTGTAGTCACACTGAAGGCATCAAGGGCTATTTGACCAAGAAGGAGCGTGATGGGGTGCTGCACCAGATGACCTGGCCTCCACAGTCACCGGACCTGAACCCAATCGAGATGGTTTAGGGGTGAGCTGGACCGCAGAGTGAAGGCAAAAGGGCCAACAAGTGCCAAGCATCTCTCGGGGAACTCCTTCAAGACTGTTGGAAGACCATTTCAGGTGACTACCTCTTGAAGCTCATCAAGAGAATGCCAAGAGTGTGCAAAGCAGTAATCAAAGCAAAAGGTGGCTACTTTAAAGAACCTAAAATATGACATTTTTCAGTTGTTTCACAATTTTTTGTTATGTATATAATTCCATATATAATTCCACATGTGTTCATTCATAGTTTTGATGCCTTCAGTGTGAATCTACAATTTTCATACTCATGAAAATAAAGAAAACGAGAAGGTGTGTCCAAACTTTTGGTCTGTACTGAATACTTTCATACCATAACTACACACATACACACACCTCTGTTCAGTTAAACCCACTGGAGACCACATGCTTTTTATGAGCTCTGAGACAAGTCAATTGAAATCAGTTGATTTTCCTATGAACAAACCGCAAACCTTCGAGCATCAGTTTGATTTCCTCTTTCACTAACACATACTTTAAATATGGGGAAACAGGGTCATAATGTCACACTGAAATGTTTATTCCAGTTTCATTTGAATAGAAGCATATAAAATATATAAAATAAAATAAAAATGATGTGTGAGGGAAAAAGAAGCTGCGCAGTGATTATAGAAACTGCTCCGGCTGTATTACTGGAGTAAAGCCAAGGTCATAATGTGTCATAATATAAAGCTAAAAAAAATTTTCAACATACCAGAATATAAAAGAGGGAAGCTCTGTTTTCTATGAGACATGTATTTTTAGCAGCAGTTAAATTCAAAGTGTCAATCTATTGAACTCATACAAATACATTATAATGTATTAAAAAAAAAAAACACCACCAGAAGATGAAATGAGTATTGTTGGATGCTATTGTAGAATGCTCAATGAACAAATTGGCGAGGACACTTACTAGTCCTCAGCCCTGTGTTTTTTGTTTTCTGTGATTGCTGTATATAGCACCAGGGTTCAGGAGGAACTTTGTTTTATTTCACTGTGTAATGCCTCAGCTGTATATGGTTAAAATGACAATAAAATCTTCTTGACTTGAACCAGAAAGTTCTTAAATTGTTACAGAGTGTTGTGGTCATGGTAAAAATCAAACGTTAAAACCACACACTTTGTGTTGTAAATCCAGAGGTTGAGGCGGTGCTCTAGTGATGAATGACACGGAACACAAGTATTTTCCATTTGCACATAAATAAAAACTTAGTTAACGTTAGTTGTGCGATGGAAGATTTTCGGGCCGTATTCAAAATTAGTCATGCAGAGTGAGTTGTTAATGCCTTTCGTCCTACAGATATAAATTCCAACCACATACTTAAACTCAGACTCAAGTAATATTGAGTAGTATCACTTGTACAAACCAAACCTCCTATATGGAAAAGTTTACTATAACTAGAATACACCACTATACTAGCATACAACAGTGTGCTAGTACTGGAACTAGCATCTAAGTTTATTGGAATTAACATCAGACTAGCTAGAATCTCTGATAGAAATGCCTCTCACATCACAGCACATATTCAACACTAAAAAGATTTAGCTTTACATGATGTTCCACTTGAAAAAGCTTGACTTCATTTGAAATGTGCATTTTGCATATAAATTAGTATATTAATACTTTAAACATCAAACAATTTTCCTAAAGCAGTATAACTGTGTCTCATCATCTATAACTGTAGGAACATCTAACACACTAGTTTCTTAAAAGGTGACTGGAGATAGACGCAAATGCTAGGAGGAGTTTAGGTGTAAGCTGTAATCACATGGAAGGGGCAAACTCACTGAATTCGAAAACTTGGTACATTTAGGAGTCAAAAACCAGAACAACCAACTTTTATGTCACAATAAGGGAACATAATAAACCATGTTTCTCTCTCCCTGTCATGCTACTTAAATGAAGATGGATCTGGACTGTAATTAATATAAAAAGTTTGCTACAAAGCTTAGAACTACATTTGCCATGAACAGTTTTGCATTCAAGTCTCCATCATTGAATAGTTATTAACCTCAACAATAAAGAAACTATAATAAATATGAGGATGGATTCCCATTTTGAGTCTGTTTCCTCTCAAGATTTCTTTTGTATAACATCTCAGGTAGATTTTTCTTATTGCCACTGGCTTGTTTAATTAAGACATATTTATGACACTGAATATATTTTTGCAATCTTTACATAATATATAATTCTGTAAAGCAGCCTTGGGAAAATTTCTATTGTTAAAAGCACTATTTATATAAAATTTATTTCAATCGAATTGAATTTAAACAACACTGCAAGACTTATGACATTAGAGTCAAGAGTATAAACTCTAAGCATTACTTTGCAATTGGCGGGTGTAACTGAGATCCTGTCAGGTGTGTGACTAGTAACATGGGTGGATGACTAGTAATCAGGTCAGCATGTACATGACAGCATCTGTTGTTGGGAATTGCAGTCTCTCTAAATAGACCTACTAATCAGGTGGTCATTAGTTTAAATCCCAGCACTGCCAAGATGTTAGAATTATGGCCATTAACTAAATTACCCATCACCCCTTGAATGTCAAATGTCCCTGATCACTCACAACTGTCCCTCATCACCCTTAATAAGCACATGTATATAAGTGCCATTTTCCACTGCACTTTTTGACTCACTTTGTTGTCTGCTATTGTAATTGGTCATGTTCACGTTCAGGTTCCTTGTAACTTTGTCCTTGGTTTGTACCTTTAAACTAAGGACAAATTTACTTTATTTGTTAAAATAAACCTACCATAAAAATTCTAGACTGTTCAGTTCTTTGTAAGGGGTAAATTTACAAAATCAGGAGATGATCGAATAAATATTTCCCCCACTGTACTTCACACCAGTGGCAGGCGGTCAGGGCCAGTAAAGCCTTCTCTGATGGCCTAAACACTATAAGAAGCACTGACCTACATTTACAAACTAAATTCTAATATTTGTTCCATAAAAATTTTATAAATTTATTTCCAACAGTTTATTTTCTTCATTTCGTAGCGTTTCTCTTTGCTGCACTGCTTCTAGTACGTGTATGTGGATGTTAGATTTTTTGTCCAATCAGATTTCAGCCTCTATGTGCTGCCACTCAATCTACCCAGGGCCTTTAAAGTCTGTAGGGCCGGCCCTTTTACCCTAGAGAATATTATCAGTGGGTCTGGTCATTTAACCAATCAAAGTTTAAATTCACCTAACAGACTAGCATCAGCATTTTTCTGTCGTCTGATTGGTTGGTCGGAGGGAAACCATTACAGCCAAGTTCAACTGGCAAAAAACATGTGTAGAGTGCTGCATACATTAAAACATCAGTTAGACTTTTTTATGCCTACGGAGGAAGAGAAATTGATTTGGTCTCGACAAATATTAATTCTGAACCCACCTTCCAAATGCCATTATGGTAAAGGTTGCATCTTAAGTAAGAGACACCATGACATATTAAGAGGTAAAATTAGTTCTTACCAGATATTATTGAAAAGAAAACTATTTTAATATTTCTCACGCATAAGACATTGAGAAGTGTTTCCTTATTCTACCTAGATCTACAGCGCCCTCTGCTGTTTGTAATTACAACTGAAAAGATCATTACTGCAAAATAGGTTAACAAAACAGTAAAAAAAATTTAAATGCTGACATATTTCCAAATTGATATATTTCTATTTGTTAATACTTATGTTCTGTGAAGGTTTGCTTCATGCTGCAAGCATCAGATTCAAGACCCTGATGCTTTTTTACAAAGCCAAAAATGGCCCTCTTACATCAAAGCACTGATCAATCCTCGCACTTTATCATGCTTCCTCAGAGCTTCCAGCACTGCTAGACCTGTCCCACCATCTTTCAGGGAAAGAGGTATACATCAAGAATCTTTTCTGTTCTGGAACTAAGGTGAACTTGAACTAGCACTTATTTTTTCTGTTTGTTAAAAAGCCTAGTAAACCAGTGTTGATTTGTTTACTAATAGAGACTTCACAAAACCTTTGTACTGGATAATGGCGTAAATATAAATACTTTTACGTTATATGGGGTCACTGTCACCCAGTAAATAAATTGTTGCAGTTATAATTGTAAGGTTCATTTCTAAACTAGCAACAACTTAAAGTCCCATCCCACTTGTTGTTGGTCAGACTTTCCACTGTAGACCTGAACATATCAGTTACACAGACACCAAGATGTGAATGAAAGTTATCCAAAGTTTATTGACAGAGAGAGTGTATATATATATATATATATATATATATATATATATATATATATATATATATATATATATATATATATATATATATATAGACCTTTGTGATGACTATGAGACCACTGAGTTACCAATTAGTACATACATTGTTGGCTGTATTGCTCTTGTACTTTTCTTAGTACATGCATCAGTATTTGACAGTCGCAGAATGACAATATGCGAAGAAAAATAATAAAAAGAAGTCACACAAAATAGTTATTTAAATTACACTAGGTAGAAAACCTGAGTTGAAATATTTCCTATAAATAATATTGAAATTAATTTTATACTGTTTAAAAGCAGTAGTGGGCTGTGCATTTTACACCAAGGCCTTCACATGTGTTCTACCTGAATCGATTCATGTCTTATCATCATTGTGACACCATGGCTATAAAAACCTTCAATATTGTGGAGAAGTATAACAGATTTCTGCATCACAGACAGAAATCTTATACCGTAAGAATGAATGCTATTACTACAACAAGAAACCCAATGACACAATTCATCAAGTATTCTTTCACTGCAGCCACAGCTACACTGCCCAAATACACCAACCTATAGCAAAAGCATCAATATTTATCTCATAAAAATGACTCCGGACCGGAGTCTCCGGTGTTTTCTGTACAGTTTTGTGCATTTTTCCACAGAATATATTTGAGCTTTGTTGTAGATGTGGTTTGATAGATCTGATTTGAAATCTGATTTGTTAAAGCAACAGCTTCAAACAGCATGTACATTAAGGTATAAGAACTATAGAAACTATAGAACTCCAACATAAACAGACAGTAGAAGCAGCACATCTGAGAGAAAAACTGTGCAATGATGACTGTTGGGAATAACTTAATATATACTGATTGATTAAAAACCTATTAATTCTTAAGTTAGTGACTCTTAGAGAATTTAGGCCAGAAGAGAAGGCCTTGCTGGCCCTGACGGCCTGCCATTTTCCATTTATCCTGAGCGTATTAAAATGATAATAGAATAGAAATACATTTACTGAAATACAAATATACATAAAAAAAAGCAACTACATCCACAAAATTCTTAATTGTGACCCGCATATTCGATTTGGCACGTTTTACGCTTGATGTCGTTCCTAACGCAACCCTCCCCATTTATCCGGGCTTGGGACCGGCACTAAGAGTGCAATAGCTTGTGCCTCCCTAATGGCTGGGTTTAACTAGATCCACAAAAAAACACATTATTTCCTAATTTACATATATTTGTTATTGAAACATATAGTGATAATATTTCTTCCGTATGTTCTATACATATAATTAAACAACTATAAATATAATTTATTTTTTATTAAAAGAAAAAATCACATATAAAAATTAAAGTTTCCAAAATAGTAACATTGCGAAATACCAGTGGCGGGCCTTCAGTGAGGACTTACTTATAATCACATTGTGATTATGGAAACCATCTATACTATACAAAAATGCAATATATCAACACGGTGTTACTAAGAGAGAGGAATTTTCACATATGAAGTTTTCACATAAAGCAATCTCCAAACCTCTAAACCACAATAGCATCTGTGACACCTATATCATCTGGAGCAGTTCAGAATCAATATTTGTTTAATAACATGACAAAAACATTAAAAATGTAAATAAAAGTACAACCTACTCACCATAGATGCAGACTCATAATTTGCACCGCTCCTCAGAGGAGTGGTATCCAGTGGTACCTCTCGTATTCACTGGTCTGGAAGTGTAGAACAAACACTTTCACAGGCTGAAACAAGCTAGCTAGCTTTAGGGTTGGCTGACCTCTACTCACGATGTCTAGATTTTCTTTTTAAATATGTCCAAGTCCAAATCAATTTTTCTTCCTCCGTAAGCATAAAAAAGTCTAATTCTAATGTATTAGTGTGTGCAGAGCATTACACACCTTTTTTTTTGCCAGTCAAACTTGGCTGTAATGGGTTGGTACTTTAAATGTTGGTACTATGACTGGTAAAGGGAGAGAGATAGCTGATATGATATATGATGGAGCAGAGAAAGGTAGATATGTTGTGTGTGGAAAGGGAGTAAGGCCAGGAACATTGGAGGTGGAGGTTTAAACTGTTCTAATATGGTGTGGATAAAAAGAGAAATGGTGTAGGGGTGATTCTGAAGGAAGAGTACAGTAAGAGTGTAGTGGACTGTAATGTGTTGGCAGGGGACAGTGTAGCTGGACAGCATCGGATCGTGGTCTGTAGGATGGTTTTATAGGTGAAGAAGAAGAGGAGGAGAGTGAGGACTGAAAAAAGGATAAGATTGTGGAAACTGAAGGAGGAAGACTGTAGTGTGAGATTCAGAGAAAAAAAAAATCACACACTACAGTCTTTTCATTGGGCAACTACTGCAAATGTGATAAGGGAGACAGCTAGAAAGGTACTTTGTGTGACATCTGGAAATAGAAAGTAAGACAAGAGACATGGTGGGGGAATGAGGAATTGCAGGAAAGCATAAGGTTGGCGAAACAGGATTGGGATCAGCAAAGTGATGAGAAAAGTAGGCAGGAGTACAAGAAGTTGCAACAGCAGGTAAAGAGAGATGTGGTGAAAGTCTAGGAAAAGCCATATGAGGAGCTGTATGTGAAGTTGGACACTAAGGTAGGAGAAAAGCGTTTGTACCGATTGCCCAGACCAAGGATGTGGGATGATGCTGCGAAGGATGTGCTACAAATTGTACCAATAAAGGGAGATGGAAATGTGTTGACTAGTGAGGAGAGTGTGTTGAGAGGGTGGAGGGAGCATTTTGAGCAGCTGATGAATGAAAACAGAAAGACGCGATGCGGGATAAATGTGTAAGTGGCATGCCCTAACCCCCGGTGCCCGCCGAGCAGCCCTATGAGAGCGGTGAGGGAGGAACCGCTGGAGCGCCGCTAACTGTTTCTTAGCCTCCTGGAATTTCTTGACAACCGTACGGTATTTACGGCATCGCTGAACAGTTGGCACCACAGGGGCATCCAGCAGAAAGCCAAAGGTGCCTCTCAGTGGAGACCAGGGCAAACATAGACCGGCCGATGGGCCTAGCGATCTCTTTTGTGGCCCTGGGAGCAAGGTCTTGGACCCCATCACTGCCCGTAGGCACTCCCTCATCCAGCTTTCACAGCAGGTCAGTCTAATAAGTCTGCAACATGGCTATGGTGTGCAGGCAGCCAGCGGCTTGACCCTCTGCCATGTAAGCCTTGCCCAACAAAGCCAAGGTAATCCGCAGAGTTCACAACCGCACTTCTTTAGCCCCACTATATTAGCGTAGAAAAAAAACGTTGTGGCTGAAGAGAGGGGCCGAATAAGGGCTTTTCCATGAACTGGACACCTCAGTGTGCAGGTCTGGGAAGAAAGGCAAACCCCGGCATGAAGGAAGTGATGTAGGTTGTTGACGCAGCCCTTTCAGTACTGGTGGTGCTTTTTCAGATGTGCATGCTAGGCACTAATGCACCCAAATGCTAATTATAGAAACAAGCTTTTGAACTGAGCGCTAAAAAAAAGGCCAGAAGTACCTGGTCCTCTTTAGTCTAGAGGATGTGGTGTCATTGGTTACCAAATAGCATTTTAAATTTTTATTCTTCTTCTGACAGTTTTATACTTTGCCTATGTCCACTTTAAATAACCTTTGGCCCAGAGAAGATGGTGGTGTTTCTGGATCATGTTCACATAAATCTTCCTGTTTGCTTAATAGAGCTTTAACCTGCACTTGTGGAGAATTGGCAGACCCCAGACAATGATATCTGGAGGTGTTTCTGAGCCCGTGCAGTGATTTCCATTTCAGTATCACAACAATTGTAAATTTTTTGACAATTTGTAGTTTCGCAGATTGCAAAATGATATTATTTTTTCTTTAAAATTGTTCGATAAAATATAAAATTAAATATTCTATTAAATATGGGTTTAAGAGATGTGCAAAGCATTGTTTTTTGTTTTTAATTTACATTTTTACACAGCGTCCACACTTCGATTTGGAATTGGGGTCATACATTGATCAATAAATAATATAATGACAAGGAAAGCTTAACACACTAAGGGCAATGACATTGTCTTCTAATATCCTTACTGTATCTTCATTTTGGATACAAATTTGGAAATATGAGACCATCATCCTAATAAAATGAACTACGAACACACACTACAGTAACCACATTAAGGTACGTAATATCTCTTCTATGGCAAACATACAGTTCATGCAGTGTGTGAAGTGTGACATGTTTAGTAAGTCTTTCTCTGTTGTTAGCGATAATTTCATCTGTGAGAAGTGTAAGCTTGTTTGCTCTTTGACGGAGAAGATCTGAGAATTAGAGGAGCGCATCCAGAGTCTAGAGAGCAGTAGTGAGTGCGAGAGCAGTCCAGCTTCTGCAGGGGAAATTCTGGATGCTCTAGGTGAAGTTAGCATTCCCCCGACTCCGGCATTAGAGCCCTCGCACCGGGGCGAATGGGTGACGGCTCGGCGGCATACTCGCAAAGCCAAAGCTAACGCTAAGGCTCGCCCACGGGTGCACCATTCCTCTCCGCTTCATGTGTCCAACAGTGAAGCACCCGCTGAGAAACCTGAAAGAGCTCTGGTTTTAGGAGACTTCATTCTGAGGCACGTGAAATTAGCTCGACCTTTAGGGGCACCAGCAGCACAGGTTATGTGTATACCGGGAGCCAGGGCGCCGGACATAGCAGGTCAGTTCAGGTTCTGGATGTCCGAGTGGTGCTCCAAAAACAATGTGGGCTTCATTAATAATTGGAGCATTTTTGAGGGCAAGGCTGGCCTGTTAGGGCGGGATGGTATCCATCCCACTCGGGAAGGTGCTGCTCTCATTTCTTGTAGTATAGGTCATAGTCTCAGAACAGCACTAGTTAACAAGTGACTGTCTAGAGCCAAGGCCAGAGAGCAGACAGACAGGCTAAACCGACCGTCTGCTAGCTGCACAGAGTCGTCACTCAGGATCCACCATATTGAGACTTTGTCTGTCCCCTGAGCGAAACCAAAATATTGGAATTCTCAGAAAGTCTGTTTTAGTAACCTGATTAACATCAAATTAAATAGGACTGAACGCACAGCCAGCACCTCTGATCTAAAGATAGGATTGCTGAATATTAGATCTCTTACATCAAAAGCTCTTACTATAAACAAAATTATTACCGACCAGGAGTTTGATATAATATGTTTGACTATAAAGTGGATTAAATCGAATGAATTTGTAGCATTAAATAAAGCGACTCCTCCTGGGTATAGTTACATACACTAACCCCGTCTAAATGGCAGAGGAGGCGGTGTCGCAGCTAATTATTATAATAATCTAAGCATCTGTTATGTCATTAAAGTAAGAACATCACATATTCCCCTCTTAGTTAAATGAATTCTTTCTAGAACCAACAATAGGCATGAAACAGAATTAAAGAACTAAAAATCTGTAATATATCAACAATTTCAAGTATATATGAAGTATATACTAAACTGACAAGAAATGGATGCAAAGCAGCAATTAGAATAATAAACCATATGAAGAAAACTATGCAGTACTTAAATGTTCATGTGAGTGTGTGTTGAAAAAGTCCATGTCAATTTCCGTGACTAATAGACATAGTCCTTTAGCCAACCTGGCTCACGTCTTTGACGTTTCTCCCGTGAGCAAGCATCAGAAGATACTGACAATGGAACATGAGAAGGACTTAAGTTTTCAGCAGTGGTGGTCAGTTGATTATCCTGTGCATTAGCCGGTACTGAGGCTGGTACGTATTTTCCTGCCATGAAGCAATTCGAAGGGGGAAACTCCTGTCACAGCATGGGGTGTAGCACGATTCTGCAGGAAATCAGTCACTATTGATTTCCATGGTGCCGATTGGAGGATTGCCGATTGAATTGTTCTTTTAAAAACTCTGTGGAAGCGTTCGATAGCTCCATTTGCAGAAGGGTGATACACTGATGTGCGAATGTGCTTAATGTCTCTCTCTTTCAGGAAAGCAGCGAACTCTGGTGAAGTAAACTGAGACCCATTATCACTTACCAAAGTGGCCGGATTGCCATGTCTACTGAAGACAGAAGCAAGAAATGCAGTCACCTGTTTTGTTGCAACAGATGCGGTGAAAGCTACCTCGGTCCATTTGCTATAATAATCAGTGAGTGTCAGAGCGTATCGGCAGTCCCAGACAGCAGTCTCAAAAGGGCCCACAATGTCTATTGCCAGTTTTTCCCAGGGTGCAGAGGGTAAAGGAAAAGGCTGGAGTGGAACAGCAGAGGCTTTTGCGGTTTGATCCAGAAAAAGGCATAACTGACAGGTAGATATTATGTCTTCCACAAGTGTGTCCAAATTCTTCCTGAGATACGGCAGTCGGGCCAGTGGCTAGTAAAGCAACAAACTCGGGCTCTGTATCTGACTCAGCATCCAAAGTAAAAGGCAGGGGCAGGCGTGATAAACAATCTGCTGTATGATTTTCAGATCCAGCATGGCACTCAACTGAGTAGTTAAAACAAAGCAACCGAGCAGCCGGGCTATGCGCATACCAGCTCTATCAGTCCTGTTACAACCCTAGGTAGCCCATGTCCACATTGGTGTTCTGTATGTGTGCCTTGTGTGCAGGTCCGATCCACTCCAGAGTTTGAGGTCTGCCCCAGCCTGGCTGATCCCACCTCCTTTACGATGACATCATCCACCAGTTTCCTATTTAAGAAGGAAGGAGTGAAGCAATCGAGAAGAGTTGTTGTAGTGGCGTTTTGACTGTTTGTTTTGGTGTTCGGGGTATAGCTTGGTTGTTGATGTTTGTGATTTTGACCTCTGCCTTTTTACTGACTTTGAGCCTGTTTAGCCCCTTGGACTACTGTTGTTTGTATATATTTCTTTTGTATCATATTGTAATATCTTTGGGCACTGTACATATTTATTTCACTGGCATTAGGGGTGTGGCTGCCATTTACTTTGGGTGAGGGATTCTTTTGTCTTTGTTTTTGTAGCAGGGAGTTAGGGAAGCTGCTTGTATTTTCCTTTTCTTTGTTTTCAGGAAAGGTAGCTTCTCCAAAATAGTCCTTTTTGTTTATTGTTTTGGCCTTGGCACACTCTGAAGACAAGCCTGTGAGTCTGTGTACATATATTTCTGTGTTACAATATACCAGCACCTGTGTAGCAAGCCTTTTTGTGTGTGTTTGTGGCTTTTGTGGTCGACAGCGTCGTTAAGGCTTGATGGTCAGTTCGCAGAGTAAATTTGCGACCCCACAAGTAGGTCCTCCACTTCTCCACTGCCCAAACACATGCAAGAGACTCCTTTTTAACAGTGGAGTATTTCTGTTCAGCTGGGGAAAGTGTTCAGGATGCGAAAGCGACAGTGCGTTCTTGACCATCCGTGTATACCTGTGAGAAGACAGTGCCTAATCCGTAAGCAGACGCATCAGTAGAGATGACCACTGGCAGCTCTGGGTCAAACAATGCGAGAGCAGGACTGTGTACAAGTAGCTTTTTTTATTTCAGCCAAGCTTTGTTCAGCTTCATCCGACCAGCAAAATCCACTCTCATCTTTAAGGCATGCATGCAGAGGCACCACTACAGAAGCAAAATTGGGAATTAATTTGTTGTACCATGAGAGGAGACCCAGCAGAGAACGCAAGTGTACAGCATCAGATGGTGCAGGAGCATCAACTATTGCGGAGAGATGTTCCTGATCCAGCTGAATACCGTGTGATGTCACCACATGTCCTAAAAACTTGACATTTAGATTCATTCAGCAGCAACCCAGCATCTTTGAGACGTTGCAGCACATTCTCTAACGCCTGATCATGCTCCGGTGGTAAGCGTCCCCACACGATGATGTCATCGTAAATAATTTGCAGCGTTCTGGAGTCCTTTTAGAATGACCACCATCATCTTCTGAAATGCAGATGGTGCCGATGCCAAACCATAAGGTACCCTGCAGAACCTGAAGAGACCCTCATGTGTAATGAATGCAGTGAGGTCCCAGCTGTCTTCATGAAGAGGTACCTGATGGTATGCACTTTCCAAGTCTATAGTTGAAAATACAGTCGCACCTTGCAGTAATATCATCTCCTCCATATGTGGCAATGGATAGCTGTCTACTATAACTGCCTTGTTGGGCCCTCTCATTTTCTTTTGGACCACAACAATAGGAGAAACCCATGAAGAGGAGTCAATTCTTTCAATTACGCCTGCATGCAAGAGCCGATCCAGTTCTGCGGAAACAGCATATCTCACAGAGAAAGGTAAGCGACGCAGTTTGTGTCTGACAGGGGGTACAGAGTCAGAAATATTAACCTGTGTGTAAAGTTTTTTACACAACAGCCCATTGCAGGGCGCTGTGATGTAAGGGTGGAAAGGGAACAGACTGAAGCAGATTGTGGCGGCAGCAGCACAGTGTGACCATCAAATCAAAGCTGTAGCCCCTTAATCAGGTCCATGCCTAGCAAAGCTGTGCCATTTTCCACGACAAAGAAGTGTGCAGGACAGTTAAGGCCATATTTAGATACAGATGCAGGCAAACATCCTAGTACTGAAATTGGCTCCTGTAGATAAGTAACTAAGCGGGCAGTAGGAGCTTTTAACAGCACAGTGCGGAAATGCTGGTCATACAATTGTTTCAGCATTATGGACACTGAAGAGCCAGAGTCAACTGTGAGTTGCAGAGACACAGGTGTAGCAACAGGCATAGCCTTTATGGTTACATCACACATTAATCGGTCACTTGGTCCAGGTATTTATAGAATACAGACTTCTGGTAATTTGATTGACTGAACGGAACGAGTAGGAGCAGAATGGCAAAATCTTGCAAAATGTCCAGTCTTATTACAATTCTTACATTTAGCAGATGCAGCAGGGCAGTTCTGTGCATTTGCCAGATGTCGAGCAGAGCCACAGCGGAAGCATGTCCGAGCTGTTAGAGCAGAAGCTGAGGGCTTTGAAGAGGTATGTGCTTTGGCCTTCGGACGCTGTCGTCCATATGCAGGAGTGGTATGTATGGCGTGTACTGGAGCAGAGGTGCTTGTAGACATGGATTTTTCTTGAGCATTAGTGGCCTCTAATTGTGTTGCTATTGAAATAGCAGTCTCCAGTGTCAATTTAGACTTCACTAATAATCTTTCACGAATGCGAAGGTTAGCAATGTTTTTAACTAACTGGTCACGCAGCATGTCATCCAGATTATCAGCAAATTCACAAGTTGGAGCCAAATCTCTTAATGCAGCTATGTATTGCACCACAATTTCATCAGTCCTCTGTACACGTTTCCTGAAGGCATGTCTTTCCACAACCACATTTCTTTTTGGAATGAAGTGCTCTTCCGAAGCTTTAATAGCATCTGCCAAATTGTCACCAGTATTAGGCAGTGTATGAAACAGTCTCTGACCTTCAGTTCCAAGACAATGAAGAAGCAAAACACGTTTTCTAGCTTCCGGCCAGGAATCTCCAGTTGCATTAGTTACTAACATATAGTTTTGAAACATCTTCAGCCATGTTACGAGTGGTATTGCAGGCTCACCGGGGCAAGGCAAAAAAGGATTTGGAAAAGGAGCACTTGTTGAAACCATCTTCAGGAAATCCTGTAAAAAAAAAAAAACATCCTCGTTCGCCAATTTTGTTATGTCTTCATGTAGAAAAGCAAGCACAGAAGTATATTCCTCATAGGAACTTTAATAACTAATAACCGTAAGGAAAAAGTAGCATCACATGCGTTCACAAGCACAACATTCTCTCCTATTCTACTTCCCTCTTTCCTCTCATTTAAATCTCTATCAAGAAGCTTGAGTGCCATCTAGTGAGGCATTAAAGTAAGAACATCACATCGTCACACAAAAGACTAAACACCAGTTTTTTACACCAACATAAAATATTCAGTGTCCAAAAGCAGGTCCAGTCAGTCAATTCCACTAATTATTATTTATAGACCCCCAGGGCCCTACTCTGATTTTCTCATAGAATTTGCAGATTTATATAACAGTATTTCAAATAGCAGGGAAGGAGAGCCTCTTAAATTATAGAAAATTTCTCAGTGCTGCTAGATCAGCATATTTCTCCACCCTCATAAAAAATAACAAGCATAATCCTAGATTTTTATTCAGCACGGTAGCAAAATTAACAGGAGATAATAGCACTGCAGTCTGCAGATAGTGCACTGCACTATCTGTAGACAGCAGTGTAATTATAACAGACAACCAATTACAAAGCTTCACTCCTATTCATGAGAATGACTGACTTAATTTCATACATTTCCTCATCAAAATCATCAACCTGCATTCTCGATCACTTGCCTACAAGTTTCCTCAAACAGATAATTCCAGAGGTAATTGAACCTGTTTTAAAAACAATAAACTCTTCCATTAGCACTGGTTATGTACCTAAATACTTTAAACTGGCAGTTATCCACCCCCTTATTAAGAAACCTGACCTTGACCCATGTCAGCTGTCCAACTACAGACCAATATCAAATCTCCCCTTTATATCCAAAATTTTAGAAAAGGTTGTAACACAGCAGTTATGCTCACATCTGCTTATAAATAACATTATTGAAATGTATCAGTCAGGATTTTGGCCTCATCATAGCACAGAGACGGTGCTAGTTATGGTGGTAAATGATCTGTTATTGGCCTCTGATCAGGGTTTTGTCTCTTGTTTTGCTCGACCGGGTGCAGCTTTTGACACCATTGAACACACTATACTGCTTGCTCGACTTGAGAACGTTGTTGGAATAAAGGAAACATCTCTCTCTTGGCTCAGGTCTTATTTGACTGATCAGTTTGTTGATGTAAAGGGTGAGTTCTCCACACTCTCTGAGGTAACGTTTGGTGTTTCTCAAGTATCAGTCTTAGGCCCACTGCTTTTCTCTTTATATATGCTGCCTCTTGGTGAAATTATATATAAACATGGTATTCGCTTCCATTGCTATGCTGATGATACACAGTTGTATATTTCAGCAAAGCCAGATGAGCGAGATCAGCTTAACAATGTTGAGGAGTGTGTAAAGGACATTAGACAGTGGATGCTTAATAACTTTCTTTTGCTTAACTCAGATAAGACGGAAGTACTTTTACTAGGACCACATGCAGCTAGAAGCAAACTTTCTGATTACGTAGCATCTCTGGATGGTGTTTCTGTTTCAGCCTGTACAGCAGTCAAAGACCTTGGTGTTATTATTGACCCTAAGGCTCACATGAATAATATCACCAGGATTGCCTTCTTTTACCTTAGAAATATTGCTAAAATTAGAAATATGATGTCGTTACAGGATGCAGGAAAACTAGTTCATGCTTTTGTTACATCTAGATTAGACTACTGTAACGCTTTACTGTCTGGGTGTGCAAATAAGTGCATAAATAAGCTTCAGTTAGTTCAGAATGCAGCAGCAAGAGTCCTCACTAGATCTAGGAAATATGACCACATCACCCCTGTTTTAATCAATCTACACTGGCTCCCAATCAAATCTCGCATTGATTATAAAATACTGCTACTGACGTATAAAGCACTTAACAGTCTCGCGCCGCAGTATCTGAGTGAACTTCTTTACCAGTATGATTCTCCACTCCTACTTAGATCAAAAGGTCTAAGGTCAATATCTGCCACAAATGGACATTCAGTGCAACCCAGATGAGGATGGGTTTCCTCTTGAGTCTGGTTCCTCTCAAGGTTTTTTCCTTATGCCATCTCGGGGAGTTTTTCCTTGCCACAGTCGCCGGCTTGCTCATCAGGGACAAACTTACTTATAAAGAACATATTCACTTTTAATCACCACATTATCTGTGTAAAGTTGCTTTGAGACAATGTTCATTGTTAAACAGACAAACATTCACACTCACACACACTCACACACACTCACACACACACTCACACACACACACACACACACACACACACACACACACACACACACACACACACGTCACTTGACACTTGCAAAATAAGGCATATGACCGCTGCACACTTTCTTCACTGTGAACCTGAACACAAATACAACACACACACACACACACACACACACACACACACACACACACGTAAACATTGTACATGAACACTCTATACATAAACATTGAACATTAACAGTCTATACATATACACTGTACAGTAATGCTCTATACATAAACATTGTACATTAACACTC
Organism: Silurus aristotelis; assembly: GCF_946808225.1. Classification (NCBI taxonomy): domain Eukaryota; kingdom Metazoa; phylum Chordata; class Actinopteri; order Siluriformes; family Siluridae; genus Silurus; species Silurus aristotelis. The sequence goes on from NC_139576.1 coordinate 8,582,953, forward strand.
TATACAGATTGTACATAAACAGTATACATAAGCATGTACATTAGCACAAGTTATACTGTACATAAACATTGTACATTAACACTCTATACATAAGCATTGTACATGAACACTTTTCATTCAAATTTTCTTAGCCTGAATCTGGGTATAACCGACATTCTGATAACTGGTCCCCCATCTCTAATAAAAAACAACTCTGTGGACTTTAGTCTTGATCTGGATGCTACTACAATTTTCCTCTCAGCTATTGTTAGAAATTTAGGTATCATACTCGACCCCTCAGTATCCTTTGATGCCCATATTCGTGGCCTCTCTGAAACGTCTTTTTTTTTTCATTTACAACACATTGTCAAACTGCGACCTTTTATCTGCAGAAATGATGCCGAAACATTAGTACATGCCCTGATTACGCCCCGTCTCGATTACTGCAATTCACTCTTCTCTGGTCTATCAGCTCACTCAATCTCACGTTTACAGTACATACAAAACTCGGCTGCCAGAATGTTAACCTTCAATAAAAAAATCTGCCCACATTACCCCTATATTACTTAATCTTCAATGGCTGCCAGTCTCATCCCGCATAAAATCCTCCCATCTTTCCGATCTTCTCTCGTCCTATGTACCTTCACAAACACTTGAAATGATCTTCTCTCATCCTCTGTACCTTCACACACACATTCAGAAATTAAAATTCTGAAATTCCATGTATTCCTAGATACCGTCTATCCTCTGCGGGTGGCAGATCCTTCTCTGTCATTGCTCCAACACTATGGAACTCCTTACCCATTGCACTCAGAACTATCACCACTTTGTCTGAATTTAAATCAAGGCTTAAGACCCACCTTTTCAACCTCCACTATCGGTAAATGCATATGTATTAGGAGTCCTTAATTTTTCTGAAATGTGGTATATGAATCGTGTACTGTGTAGAGTTCTATCTCTTGTCCTGTATGTTTTTGTGTATAGTGCTCTCTTCTGTTATTATCTCATGCAGCTGCATGTGATCCTTCGTCCTGGGCAAATGTCCGATGAATATGTATATGTATGTAAGTATTGTAACACTATATAAAAAAAGTATTGTACATTACATTATATGCATAAACATTGTACATTAACACCCTGTACATAAGTATTGTACGTTAACATTTTATACATAAACATTGTACATAACACTATATGTAAGCATTGTAACATAACACTGTACACAGGAATGTTTTATTTATGCATCATTTTTTAGTTTTTTTTTCAGTCTGGCCATTTTTAGTAGTTTGAGGATCCAAAACAAGGAAGTGAAGTTGCTGTCACCTTAAATAGACTACTCTTCTTTTTATTATTCCTAGACAGAAAAAGGGGGAATTGTAAAAGTTTCTAACGTTATCTTACATCTCATGACCTCTTCACTCACACACACACACACACACACACACACACACACACACACACACACACACACACACACACACTAATATCAACACTAAACCCTTGAAGCATGCAGAGTGTGAACATATAAGATAGCATCACTACATAAACGCAAATCTATGACTTTATATCTGCTGTTGATGTTTGTTTAGGCTTTCTTTTTGCAAATGTACACTCCTATGAAACATGTTATATACCCATATATAGGTGTGTGTGTGTCTGTGTGTGTATGTATGTGTATATATATATATATATATATATATATATATATATATATATATATATATATATATATATATATATATATACAGACACAGAGATGTAAGAAGCCATGTGGACTTGTATCACCCATATCCCATGAATGTAATGAAAGACACCGATGAATTTTATCTAAATTAAATTAAATATTTTAATCTAAATGATTATCACAATCTGAGGTGATAACTTAGTGGCACTACCAATCTGACAATTGTAAGTTGCACTTACAGGACATCTGCCAAATCACACAAATGTAAAATGTAAATGTAAAAAGTGTGTTTCCTTGTTTCTGTGTAAGCTTCGTTGTTTCACTGCAGCAAAAGTAAACATCTAAAGGGTGACAAAAACTAGAGTCTCAGGAGCGCATAGTTTTATTCTTACCCATTTCCTGACCGTAATTGTTCATAATCTTTAGTTCATTTACCATTTAATATTGGCCCTGGATTTTTTTTTATGTAGTGATCTCCTCAACAGTTATAGTGATTTCCTTAATATAGATACACAAAGAAAGATTTTGATAACCACCATGTTTGTGTGTGGGTGTATATAAAAAGAATGTTTACACAAACAAAATGTTTAGACGTTAGAGTGCCGTTACTCACACGTATTTCAGACCTGTGTATAAGCACATATGCAAACCACGAAGCACAGGAAATGAAAGAAAACACAGAAACCCGTTTGTTGGACCCTTTGGTGTTCTTTCTTTCCGCTTTTGTTTCTCTCTCGCTCTCCTTTTCTGCTGGTGATAAAAGGAGGAGGGGTTGACAGTTCAGTTAAAACTTTTTTCACTGTGAGCTTTCCGGGCTTCTCTTGCTCAATAGTCTATGCTCAATAGTCACACTACATACAGGAATAAACATTTAGATTATGGGAAATCTCTCCTGCTTTATGGGAAGGTAGGCCACCACTGAACTAATTTACTCGTGATGATAATACATTTCATTTTTCAATATGTTTGAAGATCTGATAAATGTAAACTGTAAATGGTTATCTGTCATTTTCATGTCACTGGGTTGGATGTGCATGTAGTGTATATTTAAAGCTTTAAAGGTAGACTATATCCAATATAGATATAGATATATGCTGTACTGTAGATCAAAAGAGAGATGCCACTGATAGTAAAATCAAAGACACAGAAAGGTACAGTTTGATGGTACAGTATTAAAGATTTAACACACATTGTGTATATAAACAGTGTACTATGTTTAAATGTAGTAATACTGTATTTCTGCCTCATTTCCTTAGAAAAGACAAACATCAGGGTGACGGTAAGAATCACTTTATTTCTTCCTCTTTCATTACTAATGAAATACATGTTAATGGGTGAATGTCTGTATGTACATCAGAAAAATGACGAAGAATAAAACAAACACACTCAATACACTTTCCTGCACTACAATTTGCTCATTCATATTTCTTCTTGACCTGTTTGGGAAAAAGCGAGAAAAGAAACCCAGTTCTTTAGACTTCTTTCACACAAAGCTTAAATAATGATGTTGTAAAATATTTGACGTAAATTCAACACATGTCCTGGTTTGCAAATTCTTTCCACTATTCATTAACCGTTTGAAGCTCATTAACAATGAATGGAGCAGCATTGACATCGACTCTCCTTGGAAGCTACTATTATTCTCATATTTCCATATTTATAAGACCACGCCAATATTATTGGGTCAGTTCTGGTTATTATGATGTTTCACATCAAATTGTAAGTAGCGCTGGGTTTGAATTAAGAATTTAAGCAACCTACACTGTGAATCAAAAAATGATTATGAATGGTGTAATTGGTTTTTTATTAATATCACATATGAGCCAAAAACTGTGAATGTCTACATTTAATTATTTTCTAGTGTTCTTAGGATTACAGCTTATATTAACTCATCTTTATGAAAGCATTGTTCAAGTATTAATACTGTAATAAGGCAGGAGAAAGTCGGAATGGCTTCTGGTATAATCTGAAAAATGTCTCAACCAAAAAGTTTCAGAAGTTCTGATGAAGTTCAGCTATGGGGAAACGACTGGGTAAGGCAGAGAATGGTTCCACACGATCAGCCTCAAGATACTTAAGATAACGATCAAGGGATAAACTCAAGAACCATGAAGATGGATTTGGACTGCAATTGTTTATTTGTAAATATTTGCAACAATTGCTTAGGGCTACACTTGCCCTAAAGAGCATCTGCATTCAAGATTCCATCAGCAAACAGTTCAAAACCTCAGCAATTATAGAACTATAATGAAAAGACATATGGTGTTATCCATATGAAGATGGGTTCTCTTTTGAGTCTTGTTCCTCTTAAGGTTTCTTCCTCATACTATCTCAGGGAGTTTTTTTCTTGCCACTGTCACCACTGGCTTGCTCAATGGGGTGGGGGGGGGTGGGGTGGTTGGCTAAACGTGTAGGGATAATCATACATGTACTTACAATCTATTTAAGTTTTTAAAGTTGCTTTTCTTACAATTACAGTGATTTTCTTACAACTGATAGATCATCCTAAAAATCATAGTATAAGGTAACAAGACCTATATTAAAGACCTGGATTTGTCAACACAGAAGACTGCGAAATGTGTGTAGTAAAATAATGTGGACTGACTCTCTCTCTCTCTCTCTCTCTCTCTCTCTCTCTCTCTCTCTCTCTCTCTCTCTCTCTCTCTCTCTCTCTCTCTCTCTCGCTCTCTCTCGCTCTCTGTAACTGCTGTGTCTCCCAATATAGCCAATGCAGCAGGACAGGTGAGGATGAATTAGTGTGCATATTTGTTTTCAAATAAAAATTGCATGAAACACATATTCAATAGTACTAAACAAAACAGATAAGACTGCAGCTGTTTTTCCTGAAAATATGCAAATTATATGTTTTGTGCACTGCTCTTAGCTGTAGCAGTAACCTTTCTAGCATTTCTATGACTTGAGCTATGCAAAATGTTACAGGTTTAAAGTAAAACATATGTAATCAGGTAAATCAGGTCACCACTGACAAATATAAATAGACTGAAATACGCAGTCTGCTATAATCTTTAAACGCAATCACAAACACCTTTTAAATATACCTTTACACTAAGTAATGAGGGAAGTTCTGGCAAAGTGGTTAGGGTGTTGGACTTTTGATCAGAAGATCTCAGCATCACCGAACTGCAACTCTTGGGCAGCTGAGCAAAGCCTTTATCTGCTCAGTGTATAAAAAACACAAGTTGGTCTGTTTAAGGGTGGCTGCTAAATTCTATAAATATAAATGAGTAATGTCCCAAAAAATGTCTATAACTGATAACAGTTACACTTCATCTTTTTTTTGCTCTGTAAACAAATGATTAGGCTAAATGATTCGTTTGTTTTATTCATTTATTCATTGAACCTTCAGCATTTTTACAGGTTCAAAGAACAACTGTCTTTATAAACACTGAATTATTTTTGCTGTTTTACTGAGATGTCAAAAGTAAATATGCTAAAAGTTTTAAACAAATCAACATTTTAAAATAAACCACAATTTAAAGTTTGCAAGTAACCATTCCAGAATCCATTTAACAGTGGATTAGGGCTGCAACTCATAATAATTTTGATAATCGATTAATCAGAAAATTGATCTGATTAATTGGCTTAAAAAAAAGATATTGGATATTTTACTTATTATAACTATATAAATCCCTAATTCAGGGTATTTATGTATAAAAGTGTACTTTAAAAAATGCTAAAGCTACATATTGAGGTCAACTATCTTTAATTTTGACATTTTAAAGCTTATAATGCATTTAATTTAATGGAGGCAATTTGTGTATATCAGCATATGTATTATATTTTGCAGATGGCAATTTGACACCCATGCTTAAAAAAAACAAAATTAAATATAATACAACATTGTTTTGACAATTTTTGTTTCAAAAATGCACATACATTTTGTTCAGTTTTGCAGATATAAGCATCTAGAATATATAATGAATTTAGTGTTATATTATATATGCATAAATGTAATATACAATCATTTAAAAAAAAGCATTTAAACAGTAAAGCCGCAGTAAATCACGTTTGAAAACAGAAACGTTTACTGCTGTGGTAGACAAATGCTATAAAAAAAACTTTTGATTGAATAAAGGAAAAACATATGCATTACTGTACAAATGCATAATCATTGGCTGAAAACTATAACCGTGCCTAAAATGCAATCATTTACTGCTGCATTTTTGCTGCTTTTAGATTTAGTGTTGGTTCGCACCATTTTAATTGAATCCATCACTATGTCGAGAGCGAGCTGATTGCGCAACCTGATGCTTGCAAGTCACGACAGAACAGATCCAGTGCGACTGTCATGAAGTTACAAACAGTTTACACAATAGCCCTTCATTAAATATTTCATATGATGATGATGATATGATGATACAGTTTTTTGCCTACCGTGCTGATGTTTCGCCTTCATCCGTGACACCAGTGTGTTTTCTTTTTTTTTTTATGTGCTTGTGCATCTCAGTGGTGCTTCCATGCCACACAAGCTCCGCTTCGTGTAACTTGCAAGTTCTTTGTTGTGTTTAATATAAACTGCTCCCATGCCTTGGCTGACTTTGGACGCACACTTTCTGCTGCCGGTTGAACCTGTACTGTCCGCTTTTTTGCAAGTGGCTGTGTTATCTTGCCATCACACACAACTCATAACTTGAGCAGCCCAACTAATCGATATGACAAATACAATGATATATGCAACTGAGAAAAGAGCAAACACTAACATCAACATATACCCTGACTATAATAGCATAAATAGTAATAGTTATAGTAATAGTTTATTTTTGTTAGTAGTAGTAGTAGTAGTAGTATTATATTTAAAATTGGCTTAAGATGTTTTATTAGATTTTTCAGTGCAGTTCTTACATTTCAGTGAGACATTTTGTTACTTCAAACTAAAGTGGTTGACTTCAGCTCAGAAGTTTATTGTGTAACCTTATATGACGTGTTGGAGTTTATACTTCTTACAAGTTGAATCATATGACTTGATACGAATAGGTGAGAATTGAACAGTGTGTTTTTCTTTACGATCTGTTGTCACATAATGCTAATGACAAACGCCTGCCATACGGGCTGTGGGTGGTCATAAGTGGTCTATGGAAAGGTCTATTCATTATATGATGTCAGAACTATCAGTTAGATCTAGCTAACTGCCTAGTTGGCACAGTGCTGAAATTCCTTTAGGAACAGTTCACCAAAGATTAACGTCTTTTACCCTAAAGGTTTACGTGTTTGCTATTGCGGCATACCATGCTTCGTAGGAACTGGCTGTAGTTTTGAAGGCCCTGTTTAAGCCTCCCTTCAAGCCTTTGCATAAGGTGCCCTTGAGGTTACTTGTAGTCAAGACTGCTTTTCTACTGACCATCTCATTTTTAATAAGAGTTGGGGACCTTCAGCCCCTTTTTGTGGGCCCTTTGTGTTTGGAGTTTACCCCAGGCATGGAGAGCACTGGACACATAAATTCCATGGAGGAAGTCAGACCAACTGTTACTGTCTGCTACTTTCTGTATAAATCTTTCTGTGGACAAGCAGACCCTCAGTAGATGGATTGTGGATGCTATCTTCTCCTCTTATGAGTCCTCTGATCTCCCCGCACCTTTCAGAGTCAAAACGTTAAGGCCCTCTCCCATGGGGTCTTATTCCAGGACGCTTGCAACGTTGCCGGCTGGTCCACCCTGCTGACCTTTGTCAGGTCTTACAGTCTGGACACCTGACCACTCAGTCCTTCATTCTAGCTGTGCTTATCCACACTAGGCAGGGAGTGGTCAGTCAGGCGGTATTGTACACTCGTTCCCAAAGCGTTGCTGACGCAGCTTGTGTTCCCGAAGAGTAACGCCCTAGGTTACATATGTAACCCTGGAATGAGACGCTGCATCTATGTGAAATTAGACATTGAGCACCCTTATATAACCAAAATGGCAGTCATTTATTTCATAACACCTCTGCGAAGATTCGACTGTGAGATTGATAGTCGAATCAGGGTCCTCCTATCAAAGCTTCAACCTTTTGGGGTCAAACCCAAAAGAATAATTAAATGTACTGGAAGAGAGCAGAGTGAATTATTTGGGCTGAATGTAACCTTAATTGAGGACAAGTTATAGAATGTAGCTTAAGAAGAGTAACACTTGAAGGATAATTAGAAAGAAATTAGCAAAGCATTTTAAATCAGTATTACAACCGAGTGCTGTTGTCTCAATTCTGCATAAGTCTCAATATCTTCAGTATGATGTAAAAGGCTGTTGTAACATTAATTCATGTAAATAATAACAGGAAATAATGGCTTCTTGACCTTAGATATCATAAAACACACACAGTGTATTATTCTTGGATACATAGAACAATATACATTTTGCCTAAGTGTTGTAGAACTCTAGGAATTAATTTAATTAAAGTCATTAATTATTCTGCTTCAATAGCACGTCCACAAGTTTTTTGTTTCTGAAAAGGCAGCAACTGTAATGTTGGGGTACTCTTATGTCCAAACTGTAAACTTCTCATAATACATTTTCCTAATGTTTAGACCTACACTGATCAGGCATAACACTATGACCACTTATTTAATATTTGTTGCCAAAACAGTCCTGACCCAGTTCGCTCCCCATGTGCAACAATGAGCCTTGGCCACTTGGGACCCTTTCGCCAGTTCACCACTGTTCCCTCCTTGGACCACTTTTGATAGATACATGAGCTGCAGTTTTGGAGATGCTTTGACCAAGTGTTCTAGCCATCACAATCTGCCTTTTGTCAAACTCACTTAAATTCTTACACTTAGACATTTTTCCTGCTTTGAAAACATCAACGTTGAGTAAATAATGTTCACTTGCTGCCAAATATATATATAAACGTGTGTATATATGCCATGATGAAGAGATCTACTCTTTTGAAAGTTATAGTTTTCCACCATTACATTTAAACACAGTATACTCATCTAATGTTGACTATGTACTTGTATAATTCAGTTCAAAACCATGTAAAATTGCATTGCATGTTTGATACAACCTTCAATTGATACTTTTGTCTGTTTGTTTGTTTGTTTTTCTATGTCACCACTTCCTTTGTATACCACTGGGTACATCTGGTTTAATTTTTGTTTTGGAGTCATACTAATGAAGGATGTATGCAAATAACAAAACCACAGCAGAAATCTTGCATTGTTTTAAGCAAATTTAAAGTTCATATTTACTTTAATTTACTTTTGAATTAATTAATTAATTAAATATTTATTAAATTCTGGAAGTTTATTATATCTATTGTAGGGTGTGTGATGTATGAACGGTTGACTTACACAGATGTATTTTAATGATCTTAAGAAACAGGAAAAGAAGCCACAGGATATGGGGTAAATAAAGTGATATGACCTGCAAATAATGCTCATACAAGCTACTAAATTTATCATTTATTTCTATTATTTCTATACAAACTTTGGAGTATATGAATAGTTCCCAAGTACATGCAGTGGTATGCATTAGAAAGCTGTAAATGTAAAGTTTTAGAATCATGAAGGTAACCCTTTTAAACCCTCTTATTTATATTTATATTTATATTTATATATATATATATTTATATATATATATATATATATATATATATATATATATATATATATATATATCTACTACACTTTTTATGTATATTAAAAGCAAAATATAGCAAATGGTTTTAATAATTTAATTTTTACTTCAGCGCATGGCTGCTAGTGGTTGGATTTAAACTCACAGCTTTCTAATCTGTAGCTCAACAGTTTAATCACTGAGCCACCACTTCCTCTACAAGGTTACACCTAATAAAAACACTCTACTGTTTATATTACTTATATTACAAGGCTAATAATCTTTATTTACTACACCAAATAAAAAGTTTTAATCTCTCTCTCTCTCTCTCTCTCTCTCTCTCTCTCTCTCTCTCTCTCTCTCTCTATAGATATATCTATCTATATATAGATATATCTATCTATATCTATCTATATATATCTATATATATATCTATATCTATATATAAATCTAGTGAAAAAAGTGGAGGTATGTACAGTACTGTGTATATACATTTGCGGCGTGTGTATGTATATATATATATATATATATATATATATATATATATATATATATATATATATATATATATATATATATATATATATATACCGCAAATGTATATACACAGTACTGTACATACCTCCACTTTTTTCACTAGATTAAAATAACCTCGGTATAGTACAGTGCCTAAATATAGCACAGTGTATATATATATATATATATAGAGAGAGAGAGAGAGAGAGAGAGAGAGAGAGAGAGAGAGAGAGAGAGAGAGAGAGAGAGAGCGAGCGAGCGAGCGAGAGAGAGAGTTCATAGTGTCATCTATATCACAGGTTTTTATTTTATTTTATATTAAGTTTTAAGACATTCATTGACTGGAGTAGATGTGTTAGACTACTCATTACACTAGCTGAAGCTGTAACATTATCTGACATAATCAATACACACTTCTATTTTTCTTATACACAGATGTCACCTAAAGAGGATGTTCTCTACGCCGCCATTGATCATGGGGGTAAAGAGACAGCAGGGCATGGCCCAAACAGTTCCCGAAGAGACTCCACTGACAATGACTGTGATTATGCCGAAGTTAAACTTCCCTGCGAGACAATGAAAAAATCTGACAATGAGGACTGTGCAGATGACTATGTCCTCATGGGCTGAGATTAAAAAACATTGTGTGCTTAATTTATACAAGGCTATATATTTATGGGGAATATAATCTGCAAAAGACATTTTGTGCATATAACAATTATTTTGGATCACATTTACATCTCAGACTCAGCTGGTTAACCATGTGCACACCATGTAAGCAAGGCCTCAGTCTCCATCTATACAATATTCTTAATCATTAAGAAAGAGAGCATATATCAAAGTTTTTTTTATATATATCATTTGGGTGACCATTAGCATCCTATTAGTCCTTATTTTATTGTATAGCTTTAATTGAGCTGTATGTGTTTTTTTTATGTTGTGCTCATCTTTTTTAGGGAAACAAATTATTTTGTATTTGTAATTGTGGACATATTGAATGTATTTCCTATATAACATAAAAAACAACAAAAATAGTATGAAAAAAAATTGCCACTATAATATTAATATAACTATGTAAATCATGGTTTTAGACAAAAAACTTTTCTTACAAATAAGGGATTGCAAAATGTTTAACAGTGTGACTGGTTACGAACTATGCCAGGCTCTGAGTAATAGCATAATACCGCCGCTAGATGGCACCATACACTTGTTGTACATGGCGGAGCTCGACCAAATGAGAACTATTTCACTTAGACTCATGGGGAATCCCAAATTCAAACTAATAATAATAGAATGTATGCTGTGGTTGCGGTTCCTGAGGCGAGGGAGTGAGAGAGAAATATCTCACAGTTGATATGAGCTTTACTTTCCTATGATAATGAGTGAGAAATACACTTCACCATCAATTTCCACTCATTCATCCATTTCCCATTCACGCACTCACACGTGGCCTAACAGACAAACAATATATAAAACACACCTTATATAAAGTATGTCAAAACTGTAAAATAACCAGACAGCAAATTTCTTAAAGAACTAAAGCATCTCAGATACATGACAGTTGCTATAACTGTCCAGCTGTTGAATGGTTGATTGATTATTTAATTATCATTCTGTACTAACAACTCGTTCACAAGAACTTGTATATATTACTCTAGGCATAAATTAAGCCTAATATTTTACAGATAAAAGAGTTCCTATTAAACTAATTCGAAAGTATTGGTGAAATGGCGAAGCTTTCATTAAACAAACATTTCTTTAACATTTTTTGAAGGAAATTCGAAGACTTTTCTTTTAACAGTTAGGTACATGTTTCCTGTAATAAGAGAGAGTCTTAGAGACAGAGGATATAACACTTTCCAATCTCTTTGATTTAGTTATTTTTCGCCATGTTCACTTTGTCAGGTTAACCCAGTTACCAACAACAACGCCATTCCCCAGAACACACCACAACCTACAAACTAACATGGCCATAATGTCTTCTAATCATATATATCTGACACCAATCACCACTGGCACTTTATATTTATTTACACACACACACACACACACACACACACACACACACACACACACACACACACACACACACACACACACACAGTGAAGTGTATGCTTAGTGTACGTGTCTGGCTCATAGCCGTAAGCAACATAGAGCTTCCACAAGTCAGAAATATCCAATATCTGATATTTTTTGCATAAAGGCCCCTCTGTTCCAATGTATCCCAAAGGTGTTGGAGGTCATTTAATTATGTCTTTATGAACTTTATGCCTTCATGAACCTAAGTGAACTGGAGCACAATTCTGCTGGAATTGAAAAGTGCCTTCCTGAAGCATTCAGCATTTCCCTTTAATCAACCATTGATAAACAGCCCCATACCATTATCCCTCCTCTTTTACAGGTGAAACAATGCAGCCAGGCTATAACTGCAATGTTCTCCTGGCATCTACCAAATCCAGACTCCCCTGTCAAGCTGCCAAACATTGACGTGTAATTTGTCATGACACAGAATGTTTAAACTGCTCCAGAGTCCAGTGACATTGCTGTACACCACTCCATCTGGCACTTGCAATTGTATTCAGTAATGTGAGACTTGCCTGCAGCTTCTTGGCCAAGGAAACACAATCAATCATCCATGCTTCACCAGAAAGCTTCGAGATTGAGTCTCTGCTGTACCTGGACACTTTTTACAGTTGACTGTGGGAGTGGAAGATATTGAAAAGGTGGCATGCATCCTATTACAACACAACTCAATATTTATAATAAAGGCCCGTTCTCTGTTGGCCAAAAACTCTACCAGAATCACTTATGATTTAATGTATTCTTGTTCGTGTACCATAAACTGCTTGAAGAGGATAGTAAGGAGGAGTCAGTAACCGAGATACTAACCAGAATCATCAGGGGGAAAACGTATACAACACTTATAAAGAACATTCTTATTCATTCTTTATCACTGCATCTGTGTAAAGCTGCTTTAAAACTATGTTAATTGTTTAAAAAATAAAAACAAAACCATAAAAAAAAAAAAAAACACCAATAAAAATTGTAATTAAATAAATAGCTTTCTCTCGGCTTCTCCCATTAGGGGTCGCCACAGCGGATCATCCGCATGTTTGATTTGGCATGTTTTTACGCTGGATGCCCTTCCTAACGCAACCCTCCCCATTTTTCCGGGCTTGGGACCGGCACTAAGAGTAACTGGGAACTAAAATTAAATAAATAATAATACAAAAAATATATAGTTTTTTGTTGAGGTGATAAAAACAAGTCATTCTGATCATTAGTTATGTCAGTTTTATCCTATGTACAGGACACATCCATCTGCCCAGTGTTCAAAACATGGTTAAGACCTTCTTCTGACTCTATCAATCTTTTATTTTGTGATGCTGTACTCTGTTTTATCATCCTGATCCTCTCTGCTTTGGAAAGTCTATGCTACAGTTGTTTGATGATCACTTGACCTCTGTCTATTTAATGGTTACAACTCTTGTGTTATGGATTTCTTTGCTAAAGGCAAATTTTTAACTGCATTTAGATCCTTCAGCCTCTCTTCTGTAACATAGTTTCAGAGAGCAAACAAAGAGATGATGGTGGGAATTATTTGTTTTGGTAATGAAAAGTATATTAAAAGTATAAGTATATAAAAAGAACAAGGTTTTATTGTCTGTGAATGAAAATTGCTGTGGTATTATTCATTCAGACACTTAAATACATGCTGTTCTGGAACATGGTCAGGAAGAGACATTACTACAGCTTTTTAATGATAATATGAGAAGAAGTCTAATTAAAACAACATATATCAAAAACTGTGCATTCAGCCAGGTAAACTGCCTACAAGAATCAATTCATAATTTTACGTTTCATCTTTATCACTTGTTTAATGGATTTATAAAAATTTGAGTATAATGTTTTCTCCCTCATCATAGGATGTATCACAGAGGCGTAGGTGTTAGGTCTTTGAAAGTATCGAAAAAGATTTTTTTAGCATCTGTTCAGCAACAGAATGATGACAGAAAAAAATACTTTGATTCTAACGTGTGAAAGACACAAGGAAATTAGTCTTAGGCTGTCAAACTGAATTAGAAACAGAAATACTAGCACAGAATCACTTTGTTTTCGAATATGGTGATGAAAACGAGTGATTCTGATCATTAGTTATTTACATTTCAACCTTTGTACAGGACGTGTCTAATGAGTAATATGCTACATATTAATAATAATTACACCATATCATGTAAACAGCATGTTAACTGCATTTACTGTCACATATGAATAAAATGTATATATAACAAGTAGAATGCTACAGTACGAGTCTGTGTTTGTTACAGTTGTCATTGTAAAATTTGTGAAAATTCCAACTCTTTGAGAAAAATTGTTACTCGGATACTTAAGCATAAACATCGAATATGGTCAATTGCATCAAACATTTTCTATTATAAGATTATAATGGAAAAAAAAAAAAAATATATATATATATATATATATTGCTAGACATTTTTACTACACTCAAGCGTCTAGAATTTTTTGTTCTCTGGCCAGATGCTTCTTATTTCAGCATTTTAAAGTGAAATGGTTCAAAGTATCAGGCTGAAACAAGCTCATTAATGTTACATGTGATGTATAATAAGCAAAATACAAAATAACAGTTACATTTGCCATGTTTAAGTTCTCACTCCCAACTCGTCACACATGGACACGTTCGTCAGGATGCCTTGGCGTCACTTTTTGATGCCTCCCGGGTACCCTTTTGCTGTTTTTTTTTTTTACGTGCAGGGTTAGGGTTAGGATTAGGGTGAGTGAGAATGGGTTATAGTTAGGGTTCAGAAATAATCCAGAAATAATCTTATTGGAGTTAAAACTGAAAAATGCCAGATAAACAAACACAACAAAGTTCTAAAGTTCGGTCTTTTAAACATTAGATCACTTGCACCCAAAGCACTGATTGTAAATGAGATGATCACAGATAATAATCTCGATGCACTCTGTCTCACTGAGACCTGGATTAAACCAGGTGATTATATGGGTCTAAACGAGTCTACACCGTCAGGATATGTTTATAAGCATGAGCCCCGTCAGACTGGTCGTAGGGGGGGTGTAGGAACCATTTATAGTGCTTCTCTTAATGTTAGTCAGAGATTAGGATTCAGCTTTAAATCATTTGAAGTGCTCGTTCTTAAAATTGCACTTTCAGACATGCATAGAAAACTCGCTCTGGTCACCGTGTACAGACCCCCAGGACCCTACGCTGATTTTCTTCATGAGTTTGCTTGTTTTCTCTCAGACCTCTTGATCAGTTTTGATAAAGTGCTGCTTGTAGGAGATTTTAATATTCATGTAGATGATGCAAACGATGCCCTAGGATTATCATTTGTCGATTTACTAAACTCTTTTGGAGTTAAACAAAACGTCACCAGACCAACCCACCGTTTTAACCACACACTAGACTTAATAATATCCTACGGAGCAGACGTCACTGATATAGATATTTTACCCCAGAGTGATGACATCACAGACCATTATCTCCTACTGTACACACTACCGGTAGAGCAGATTAACCGTGTTTCACCACGGTATCGACTTGGTAGGACTATTATTCCAACCACTAAGGACAGATTCATAAATAACCTGCCTGATTTATCTCAGTTTCACATTAAACCCATAACTGCTGATAATCTTGATTAGATGGCGAACAACATAGACCTTATCCTCACTAGCACTTTAGACACTGTTGCCCCCATCCGGTTAAAAAAGGTTCGAGAACAAGCACCTGCACCTTGGTATAATAGTCATACACATGCCCTAAAGAGAACAACACGTAATCTGGAGAGAAAATGGAGGAAAACTAAATTGGAGGTATTTAGAATTGCGTATAAAGACAGTATGCTTAGCTACAGACAGGCGCTAAAAGCTGCTAGAGCTAAACACCTGAGCAAACTCATAGAAAATAACAAAAACAACCCCAGGTTCCTTTTTAGTACAGTGGCTAAATTAACAACAAATCAGGGATCTGAAAAATGTGTTCCATCACAGTTTAGTAGTGAAGACTTTATGAATTTCTTCACTGAAAAAATAGATAACATTCGAAAAACAATTGTGGCAGTTCAACCTCTGACAGCATCTCCCGACACAATCGTACTTACAACCCCACAACTACACTGTTTTACATGTATAGGACAGGAAGAGCTGTATGATGCTATTATGAAAGCTAAATCAACAACATGTCAGTTAGATCCAATTCCCACTAAACTACTGAAGGAAGTGTTATATACAGCTGGTGAGCCTCTTCTCAATATTATTAACTCCTCACTATCGTTAGGTCATGTCCCTAAATCCCTCAAGTTAGCAGTTATTAAGCCCCTCATTAAAAAACCTAATCTGGATCCAAACACGCTATCGAATTACAGACCAATTTCAAATCTCCTATTTATGTCTAAGATTTTAGAAAAGATTGTCGCTGCCCAGCTATGTAACCACTTGCAGGAGAACAATATCTTTGAAGAGTTTCAGTCAGGTTTTAGGCCCCATCATAGCACAGAAACTGCTCTAGTTAAAATCACTAACGACCTGTTTTTAGCTTCAGACCAAGGCTACATCTCCCTATTAGTTTTACTAGATCTTAGTGTATAGATCATGATCTTCTCCTCGATCGCTTACAGAATTACATCGGTATTCAGGGACAGGCATTAAGCTGGTTTAAATCCTACCTGTCCAATCGTTACCATTTCGTAGATTTAAATGGAGAGCTATCCAGGATAATGCTAGTAAATTATGGCGTGCCACAAGGGTCAGTTCTAGGACCCCTGCTTTTTACAATATACATGCTTCCATTAGGAAATATTATTAGAAGGCATGGAATTAGCTTCCATTGTTATGCTGATGATACCCAGCTATATATTTCATCCAAACCAGGCGATACAGCTCAATTAGCTCGCATAACTGAGTGTGTTGAAGAAATAAGAGATTGGATGACCCATAACTTTCTACTATTAAATTCTGATAAAACTGAGATTTTGCTCATCGGCCAAAAAAATAGTACACAGAAGCTCCAGCATCTCAGCCTGCATTTAGACGGTTGTTCTGTAACTACTAGTTCAACGGTAAAAGACCTGGGAGTTATTTTAGACAGCAACTTATCTTTCAAAAATCACATCAATCAAGTTACAAAAACAGCCTTCTTTCACCTTAGAAATATTTCTAAGCTAAGAAATATGTTATCTATATCTGATGCAGAGAAGCTCGTCCATGCGTTTATGACCTCTAGAATAGACTACTGCAATGCATTACTAAGTGGATGCCCTGCATCATTAATAAACAAGCTTCAGTTAGTTCAGAATGCGGCAGCAAGAGTTCTTACTAGGTCAAGAAAATACGATCATATAACCCCAATCTTATCGTCCCTACATTGGCTTCCTATTAAGTTTCGAATAGACTACAAACTACTGCTACTCACTTATAAAGCACTAAATGGTTTGGCTCCCATGTATCTATCCAGTCTTTTAACACGCTACAATCCGTCACGCTCCCTGAGATCTCAAAACTCTGGGCTTCTAGTAGTTCCTAGAATAGCAAAGTCCACTAAAGGCGGTAGAGCATTTTCAAATTTAGCTCCTAAACTCTGGAATAGTCTTCCTGACAGTATTCGGGGTTCAGATACACTCTCCCAGTTTAAGTGTAGATTAAAAACATATCTTTTTAGCAAAGCCTACACATAACACACATCACACACATCACATCACAACCTTGTGCTCCAGAATATATGATCACATGCACATTATCAACTTGTGCTGTTAATATCATGAACAGCAGCTACGCTAATTCCTCTCCACTGCTTCTCTTTCTCTCCCCATCCCGAGGCATCCTGAGGTTTGGCCAGCTCCAGTCACGTCCCACCTCGTGAGGATTATGGACCTATGGATGATCATGGAGAAGTAGATGCCGAGTGTTTAAAGGCCCTGGCATGGAGAAGCTGATGCTGGATCTATGATGATCACAAATTGTTCTGTATTGTTGAAAGATTTATGACCAAACTCTTGATGTCACCCATATGAGGATGGGTTCCCCTTTGAGCCTGGTTCCTCTCAAGGTTTCTTCCTCATATCATCTAAGGGAGTTTTTCCTTGCCACTGTCGCCAAGGCTGCTCATCAGGGACAAACGCACACCATTCACCTTCACTGTTGTTTTCTGTAAAGCTGCTTTGAGACAATGTCTGTTGTGAAAAGCGCTATACAAATAAACTTGACTTGACTTGACTTGACTTAGGGTTAGTTGGGAGTGAGAACGTGTTGCTGAACTCTGGTTTACATACACTTGATATCAGATAGCGAGTAAATTTAAAAATGAATGTTTGAGGGCTGGATAAATATGGCCTTGGGGAAGTCTGCTTACCTAACACGTCAAGTTCAGAGTTCTATTTAAGTCTATGGGAATCCCTGCACGTTACAAAATGATGTCAAAGGGGTCGAAGTCTGAGGGAATCCCCGCACGTCTAAAGGTGATGTCAAGAGATCCATATGTGACGAGTTTAAAGTGAGCACGTGTTCGTTTAAGATATAATTGCTTGCGGATTTTTTGCCATTATCATGTCATTGCACAAGTTGGTAGGGTTTTTTTATGTTCACCATGCGATGGCAAGAAAAAAACTCTCAAATATTTCCACCAAAGAGTTTATGGTCCTGCCCACTTTTTTCTTTTGGCTCACAAGCCCAAGAATGTAAATTCACAGACCTAAAATTCTAGATTCAGTTGTGAAGTGAAAGCTACCGAATGTAAACATGCATCTTTCACACCTCGCATTCTGTAAATTAGCTGTTTGGTTTTTTTTTTGCCTGAGAAAGCACACAGCTTCTAAAATGCTGAAGCCAGCACTGAGACAGGTTTCTGGCTGGTTTAAAATATTTCTTTACTCAAAATACAATATATTGCACCAGCTCTGCAAACTCCATACTGGAAAGTCTCACTCGGAGAAAGTCAATTTTACTTCTAATATAAAATGTTCCCACGTTCATTGCTTTGTCATCCTGATAATTCTGCCCTCAATGTAGGTGAATTGAATTAAGAGCAGAACATTTCCAAATTATAAGAACAATCCTTCAGTTTCCACTCCTTCTTTTGCTTTGACTCATTCTGGTTTGTGTTTCACTCATCGGAGTCTGCACGTTGGAGGATGTTCTTTTGAAGGGGTTTCATCAGCTCTCATTAACAAGAGTATTGGGACTCGTGTGTAATTTTATCCACAGAGTAGGTGTGCACCCGATGAATCTGCATTTGCCAAATGCAAACACCATGACAGTTTGTGACGGAAGAGCACATTAGAAATCTGCTTGTTTTAAAGCTCAAAAACGTCTTGGCGTGTTCATATCAGACCGGAGTGATTCAAGCACTGAATAGATCAGCAGAAGAGTTGTAGATGGAGTTTACTCTTTGCACATAACTGGCGTAAGGTTGTAATTCTTCAGGCTCATAGGGCTGAAAATAATGAACACAAGAGAATAGATTATTGTGATCATTATCATTCTACAGTGTTGAAAAATAAATGTGTAAAAAATGAAGTAATGTGTTTCACCTGTTGAGGTTTTTCTTCAGTTGTTGCAGGGATGTCAGTTTTGCAGCAAATCTTTCTAAAAATGCTGGAAAGTCAATAAACAAGATTGTAAATGGCTGATTTTGGAATGTGAAATTCTGACTGGATAAAAGGACTGGTTACTAATTATAAAATGTTTTGTTTGCTTCATTCAAATAAAACAGCATTGAATTTAACAAAACTTTTTTTACTTTGTTCATTAATATATGTCTATGCTTTACTGACTTGATTTATCATTATGCACTCCTTGGCATATAAAAGACCCAAAATGGTAAAATATGAAGCTTTTAATAACAAATCATGGGTTGGAAAATAAGCAAGTCATAAACATTCACTACACACGTGAGTGTATCTGTTTCTTGATTTTCCACCACACATTTCACTTCTGCAAAAGTAAATGTAAATTTGTGGAACAGTAGTGTTTTAGGTGTGCACTCACTTCATTATCGCTCATTAACTGACATGATTTGTGGTTAAAAAAATTAAAGCTGCATGCTATATCATTTGAGCTTTTTTTCAGCAGACTGATGGTTTATGTTCAAATATCGAAGATTTGTTTCATAAGTACACATTAAGTGTTTAGTTCCTGCTTCAGACAGATATTAATTATAATATGTTTTCCCTTTCTTACACTGGCACCAATAAAAGCATTTCAGCTGAGCCTCTGAAGTGACATTGTAATTGAGATGAAGTGTAAACACAAATGAATAATATTGGGCCAGGATGTATCTGTCTTACCTGTTACCTGTCAAACTGTCTTACCTTAATGGTTTGAGATGTTTGCGCATCATGCAGAGTACAAAGAAAATAGCTGCAGAGATGAAGAAGGCACAAACTGGCCAGATAATAATTTGCCATTTCACAGGTGCATCTGAAAAGACAAGGTGCAACGTAATAAAATATACAGTACTCGATTTTTCTTATTTCCATGACATGATCAAAGATGAGCGATTCATAAAGTGTTACATTAAAGACTAAAACAGCTAATCAAATGTTTACACGTGTCAGCCTGTGCCACATTGTACTGTACCAACTACATGTCATTTACATTAATAGCATTCGTCAGATGTCTTTTTCTGGAGTGATTTACAATGATTATTTATATGACTAAGCAGTTGAGGGTTAATGGCCTAGAAGTGGCAGCTTTACAATGCTAGAATTTAAACTCATGACCTATCAGAAGTCTAATATGTTAATCAATGAGCCACTGAGAATTTGTGAATATTTTAATGAAAGACAGTTTTTTTTTTTTCAGATAAACAGATCATTTAAATGAATTAACACAAACAGCACCGGCTCTGAAGTTAAATAATGCAAGTAAATTTTTTTTGCTATACTAGCAACTGGTCAAATACCTATATTTTACTTACGTGCCAGTATTTACAATATTGAAAATGTTAGAGGTAAAATGTTCGGTTTTCTTTGCAGATTTTCAGTAACCTGCAGTTTATGTCTATTTACTGTAAGTGGATCAGAAAACAGAACAAGAGGCTGGTGAGGTTTGTAGCTGCTATAATAACAACAGGAACCTTTTTTTTTATCTCTTGCATTTGTGCTGCCCTCTTATACATTCTTTTTTTTTTTTTTTTGCGCACTTGTTTTTGCGTGTTTATTTATTTTTTGCATTATTTTTGTAGTCTTTTTGCACTTGTAAGGAATTGGTAGTGGGGGTTTTATT
This sequence comes from Silurus aristotelis, assembly GCF_946808225.1. Lineage (NCBI taxonomy): Eukaryota > Metazoa > Chordata > Actinopteri > Siluriformes > Siluridae > Silurus > Silurus aristotelis. The sequence goes on from NC_139576.1 coordinate 8,603,939, forward strand.
TTTTTTTACTTTTTAATCTAATTTAATTTAAAGGTAGTGTTATATTGTTATTATTGTTGTTGTCCTACATGCTGTAATATATAGGACAGTTCTAGCACAATGTTTAAAATGTTGGCCTTTTCATTGGAAGGTTGTGAGCTGCTTCTGTTGGGTCCTTAAGCAAGGCCCTGAACTGCTCAGCTGTATAAACTGTACAAGATGCAGTTAATATATATTATGCTGCACTTTATATTTCAGTTAAATACCAATAATGTTCTGCAGAATGTAGAATCTGGAAGACTTACCTCTTAATTCGAAGTTGCTAAATTGAGCCTTGATGTGTTTGATGTTATTGACAGTGGCCACACAAGTAAGGTTTGTATGACTAAGGTCACAATCAAGGTGGAAGCGACTGATTACTGTGAAAAGTTGCCCTGTAGTCGCATATGCTTGTGTGATGGGAATGGATGAACTACAAGGTGCTTTCCAGGAGACAGAGACTGGCGAGTTGCTTTTAGCTTCACACACAGCGACATTGTGTCCATTCTCTTTTTCCAGCCAGCCAGTTAGGTTTGGTCCAGCTAAGAGAGATATACGAATAAGATACGATTGAATGGTGTGCATATAATTTCAAGTAATACTTCATATCATAGATCCTATACCCAGTTATATGCTTTCTTAAAAATTAAGCAATGTTCAGATCCAAAATGAAAATGCCAAAGAAAAAAATTTTTGTAAAGACATTCTGTGAATAAACCCGACAAAGAATTTCTGGACCCATAGTATTAAATGAACATGGTGTTACTGATGCTATTGATCTTCTTATTTAGATTACAAACCAATGTTGGTTTAGCGACATCATAATTTTAATGTTGTTCAGATCTGTTGAACTCTATAACCTCTTTGTTTGCAGAAATTCAGGGTCTTTAGAGACTGACCCTACTGGTCTACATGCAACAGGAGGCTGTTGTTTTTATTTAAAAATGACATTAATTCATAGTTAAATGTCTTTGTTAATCTGTTAATTGCTTTTCCATAAGCAATCTCTATAAGCTGTTACATGCTCACAATAGACCAACTACAAGAAATATAAGTAACTTGTTGTTTGATTGTGTGAATGGTAAAAAAGTACTAGAAGATGTTCCACAAAGTTCTGTTTTAGGCTCATTATCATACTCAATTTATCGGCTCAGCTAGAAAAAGGTTTTCTTTGGTGTTCTTTGTATAAAAGGCCAAATTAATGTCCCAGTGTACATTGGGAGTGTTTAGTTGTTTTTTTATTGAACTAAAACATTTTTTTTAACCTGGCTTATGCTATTTTTTATATTTTTTATTTATTATTAATGTTGTATTGTTGCTTTTTAACTAAATTGTTATTATTACTATAAAGAAATTATGAATAAATGTTTTTTATGAATAACTTTTTTTTTTGACAGCATGTATTTATTTATTTTCAATATACTGCCAATGTTATACATGTCCCTGCCATTTTAGTTTAGTTTTTGAAGACCATCTATAAAGCAAATAGATAATCATGGCAGAGTAACAATAAAAGTAGGGGCTATACCTGCAGTGTGTTCTGTATTTTAGCTGTGCAGTTTACTTACCAAATCCAGAGACAATGATATTTTCCTGCCAACCACCTGATTCGTAGGAAATGTCACAGGTGTATTTTCCTTCATCTTGAACAGAAAATTGTGGAATGATCAGGTGGTATACTCCGTCTGCTGTGTGATTCAGCCTTTTACCATCTTGACAGGTGTCGTGGTCAGAGTCATTTTTAGCCACAGCAATGGTGCAATTTTTGTCTCGAAGAGAAATTTTCCAGATGACAAAAATCATATCCTGCCAAGCAATCTTTGTGTTGGTGCAGTTTAAGGAGACAGTGGTGCCCAGTTCAACATACTCATTTCTGAAACCTGCGAGACACATTGAAGATGATTTTAGATTGTGAATCTAAAAGGACCAAATAATTTATATTTATATTATTGACTTATATTATTATTTGAACACAGCAGACATCAAGCTGCTTAGGCTCTGTTTCATGTTTCTACTAAGATAAAAAAAGAAAAAAATTCTCATCACATTGAAACACTTGGACATTTATCTTTCCTGTTTGTTCCAGACAAGTCTTATCTGTTTCTGCAATTTATAACCGGGTTCTTTTGACTTCCTCTTTGACTAACAATAGCACAAATGGAATATATCTGGTCTGAAAAAAAAACCCAGTCACAATGTTGATGTGTGTTTTTGTACAGCCAGGGCCACTGTGCACACATTGTATACACAATATATACAAAAGATTCTTAACTTTGTTAGAAAAACTTCAAGAAAACAAATATTGTTAGAATGAAGAAAAAGGAAAAATTATAAATAAAAATTATATATAATTAAGTAAGAATGATAGATGAGATTTAGTCCAGATGGCTGATATTTTTGGAAATCCTTTGGCAGGGAAGCAAACAATTAAAAGTGATTAATTTTTACCTGTCAGCTTTTCTTTGGTTGAAGCAGAGCGAGGAAGTGTTTTGTTAGAATGATGAGAGACATCTGTTCCTGAGGGTTAGGAGTCCATAGAGTGTTAGTAAGAGTTAATGTGAAACAAACATCACTTGTTATTGCATTATTACTTTATTTTGCAGAAAAATAAAGATTTCTGTTATTAAGCTTTTCATCCTGTTATGTTATAGATCACTTGGATTGCGTCATCAGATTTTCATTAAATTAATGTGTTAGCAAAAGAAAGAGCAGATTACATGCAAATAAATAGAATAGCAAAACCAGAATAGCATCATGTTCAAAAATGAAGTTAAGAGAAATACTAATCTAAATGCCATCTTGTTCCATGATTTCACTGTTTGAACTACTTTTGCATACTCATTTGAGGTCTAGATTGAACGGTGGTCTCAAAAAAAAAAAACCCTCAAAGAGTGTTTCCGCCAAGAATCCCCCTGAGGAGGAAAACAGCTGTGTCATGGCAGGTGATCATAAAAAGGAAACAAACACACGTGCACCGACATATATATATATATATATATATATATATATATATATATATATATATATATATATATATATATATATATATATATGTCAGTGCATGTGTTTGTTTCCTTGCAAGACACATTTTTTAAATATGTTTTTTATATACACGTACACACATATATATATATATATACATACATGTATATACACAAAGTGTAGCTTTGTGTCAGTGCCAAAATAATGAAGATAATGCCTATAAAAAATAATGAAGATTTCCCTATAAAAGGCTGAAAAATCATGGAGCAAAATGTTTTGCATATTGTTGAGCATTTTAATCGCTCTCGCTCTCTCTCTCTCTCTCTCTCTCTCTCTCTCTCTCTCTCTCTCTCTCTCTCTCTCTCTCTCTCTCGCTCTGTTTGAAACATTATTTATTTAATAATCTCTATAACCCCTGAGCGGACAACGAAGTCATTTGAACATAATCGTAATCTACAGGTAATAGGGTGAAAGTAATAAGGAAATGTAACAAGCAAACCTGCTGTAAGACTTCTTGTTAGGCAGATTGCGAAGAAAAAGATGGCTCTCACGACCAATTTTTGCTCCATGCCTCCGAAAAATGGATCTCCTAACAATGAAATAGATCTTCCTTTGTTCGTTTATGTCTTCAGCCTGGTGCACACTATATTGTCTGTTTTCCGTCTCAGAAAGCCTTTGATTTACTTCAAAGTGCCTCAAGAAGAGCAAACATCACAATTGTCTTTCACTCTCAGTCTTGCCTCTTTCTCTCTCTCTCTCTTTCTCTCTCTCTCTCTATTTCGCTCTCTATTTCGCTGTCTCTTTCTGTCTTTCCTTTTGTATCTTACAGAAAGCTTAACAAATACAAACTCAACCTGAAGGCCGTAGTTGATCGAAAGACACAGACTTGTCGTGGTACTTGTCCTTTGTTAATCTGTTTCTTTTTCTGTTGCTGCTCTCAGCACTTCGATGTGCTTCTTATACACTCCTTCATTTTTTTTTAGATTTCTTATACTACAGCTCCTACAGATGACAGTCTCGACTTCCTGCACCAGAAACCACTCAGTCACATGAAGGCATTTTCCAATGTGCACAACTTCCAGTATATCTGTCACTCTGTCACTCAATCTCTCCTTTCTTTGAACTATGTCTCTTTGTTCTGCATATCTGAATCAGTTAATTTAGTGTATTAAGTTGTACTGAATCAGGCACTTTGTAATACTATGTCCGAATGTCAGGAAAACACTTAAAAATCTGCTTTAAGCAGTGCACAGTGCAGAAATAAAAATATATTAGCTTATTTTATTTGACATTTTATCCAAATACATTGTGTTTATGGTGAAAACAAATTGTTAAAAATAAGAGAAGCCATGTTTAGGCCAACAATTTGAAGGATTGTTTATGCTCTCTCTCTCTCTCTCTCTCTCTCTCTCTCTCTCTCTATATATATATATATATATATATATATATATATATATATATATATATATATATATATATATATATATATATATATATATACATACATACATACATACATACATACATACATACATACATACATTCACACGGATAGTTTTATTTGACGGATGTGTGCATCAGGGCGGATTTTGTTGCTGATTTCAGACTTGACCCATCAGTAAGACAGGTTTGGTGATTAAAAAAACTTTACGTTTATAATTTTTTACTTTTTTTATGAGTAAAAAAATGACGTTGTTATTGTGTTGAAAGTTAATTTCGCCTAATGCCTGTTTTATATTTATTTGTTTATTTATTTATTATATTTTTATAAAAAATGGCCAAACAGAAATGAACGCTGCATTCATTGTGCATTAATAAATTGAGTTCCATTATAATGAATTTGTGTCATTTCTACAGCCTTAATAAATATATATTACGTACACATATTTAATATATGCACATACATATAACTGTAGCACTACAGCACAATAAAAGTAAAATTACACATAAATATTGAATAAATTCCAAATTAAAAAATTTTACAAAAGGACAGCAACGCTTTTTCTTCCAGCAAAGTCACCAATATGCTCATCATATGATAATGTCTTTGCTAATTCAGAGTTGATGCAGATTACTAATAAATGCGGCATTTTATGTTCACAACCTTGCAAATGTACTTCAATAGCCAAAAACGTTTCACAGGTTCATCGAAGTAATGCATGGGATTCATATTGGCCTTTTTTCTTTTTGCTTCTCAGCACCAGACTGCTGTTGTCTCTACCTGGGCATATTTATCCATTAATTATGATAGTTTGGAAACCAGCTGGAAACAAATGTGGGGTGGGCACGTATGCAAATATGGCATCACTTACTGTGTTCAACATAAAATGCATTGATTTTCTATTTATCATAAATTTTTTAATTTATGTTTTTGTTAATATTAATATACATTGAAAGTTTTTTTTAACAACAGTGATGTTGCCCCCCTTCGGAATACTGTCATTGCTTGTCATTGCATGTGCTTGTAGTATGAGTGACCTCTAATGAGAGACATTTAATGGTCTTTATTTTTTAAACATTGTTCCTTATTGGGCTAAGCTAAATTTATTTATATTCTCTGCATTTAATTTAAATTTACATTTTATTCTCGAAATAAAACTAATCTGTTTTATTAAACATACAGTAAAATTGGAGATCTGTGTCAATAGTATTTTTTTCCTATCTCCTCATACATGGCATGCATGACAAATCAAAGGTCATGACAGGTCACCTTTGTCTGCGGACCCTATTTTGGGAATCCCAGCTGTATAGTTGAAGTTTTCAGGGCATAGCCTACTGGTGGGTTTTTATTTAGCAGAATTTTGCCGACTGCCGAATTTATGAAATAAATATATTATATTAAAATATTGTATTGAGTCCAAAAAAATGTTAGTAATTGTAAATGTAAGAACAGCACTTTATCAGTTGTTTAGAGTCATTGTGTTAGTAAAATCTAAATCAGGTTACACCTGAGAGGGAATCACGTGAGAAACAAAACATCATAGAATAGCATTTACAAAGAAAGTTGAGCGATATGCTAATCAAAATGTCATCTCGTTCCATGATTTAACTCTTTGAACTACTTTTTTGTACTTTATTTTTAGTTTTGTATTGAATGGCGGTCTCAAACCGAGGAAACCTAAAACCTCAACATGTGAGTTTCCTTCATGAGTTTCACCTAGGAGGAAAACAGCTGCATCATGGCAGATGGTCTCATAAAATTAAATACCTCAGAAATGTAAAGATTACATTAATACCATTATTAAAGATAAATATCAAATGAATATTGTATTGATCACACTTTATTTATTTTTCTTTTTATTGGATTTGGATAAAATTCACACTTATTCATGCTTTTTGTAAACAAAATTTTCCTCCACCGAATACTTGACCTTTATCATATTAAACAATCTTCTGGTTTCTATTTAAGACCTTTTAAAACCTCACTACATTTTTGTGCAATCATACTTTATATTTGTAATGTCAAAGGCAGTGGTGGGCTGTGCATTTGGTACCTGGGCCTTCAGTGGGGACTTACCCGAATTAATCCACCTCTTAATTCCACCACTATCACGTCACAATTATAGAAACCATCAATACAATACAAAAACGCAATATAACAATGTATCGCATTACAGAGAGAGAGGCATTTCACATATGGAGGGTGAATACTATTTTACTAAAGCAAGCTCCAAACCTCAACACGACAACCGCAACTGTGCACCTACATCATCTGGAGCAGTTCAGAATCAATACTTGTCTAATAACGTGACAAAAACATAATAAGAGTCATCAGAGAGGCAGGCTCATAATTTGCACTGCTCCTCAGAGGCTGTGCCAGTTGTACCGCTCGTATTCACTGGTCTGGAAGTGGTGAACAAACCCTTTCCGCAAACCATATGTCTAGCTTTTGTTGAAAATTTATTTTTAAGAATGTCAATTTCTCTTCCTCCGTAGGCATAAAAAAGTCTAACTCACGTGTATTAATGTGTGCAGCGCTACACACGTGTTTTGCCAGTCAAACTTGGCTGTAACAGTTTCCCTCTGACCAACCAGTCAGAGGACGGTAAAAATGCTAACGCTATTCTGGACCAGCTTCCTGGCCCTGTGAGGTAAATATGAAATCTTATTGGTTATAAAAACAAACCCATTGATAATAGAGACTAAGATAAAAAAAAGGCCAGCAGTACAGACTTTGAAGGCCCTGGGCAGATTAGATTGACATGGCAGCACATAGAGGTTGAAATCTGATTGGACAAAAAATCTAACATCCACATACACGTACTGGAAACAGTGCAGGCAAAAGAAACACTAGGAAATTAAGAGAATATACTGTTGGGAAAAAATTAATACAATTTCATGGAACAAATATCAGAATTTAGGTTGTAAATGTAGGTTAGTGCTTCTGTTAGTGTTTAGGCCAGCAGAGAAGGCTTTGCTGGACCTGACCGCCCACCACAGGTTTTATTTTATGCATTTTGCACAAAATTTGTATGTAAAATAAGAATTCTGTCTAATACCCATTAGTGTAATATACGTTATATGGACAAAGGTTTGTGAACACCTGACCATAAGCTTAGTGTGGGCTTTTTGAACATCCCATTCCACATTTAATCCACATTTGCTGTTATAGTAACATTCTTCTGGCAGGATGTTACACTAGATTTGTACTTGTGTTCAGGTGTTCAGGTATTCAGTAGGGTTGGGGTCAGAGATTTAAAGCAGGCCATTCAAAATCTTTCACTCAAATCCATGGATACCATATTTTCAAGAAGCTGGATTGTGCACATGTCATGCTGGAACAGGTTTGGGTCTCCTAGTTAAAGTAAAGTGCTACCACATTCAAAGACAGAGCTAGTAGCACTGAACTAGTTTGTTAAGTCAGAGTTATTATAATTACTAAAAGAGCACATGTTACTTAGTCTAACTAATGATAAGTAACCATAACTGTTTGTGATTTGAGTCAGTGGTCTTTTTTTATTAATTCTGCTTTAACTTTCATACTAAAGAAAATTGGGTAGATACTGAGTTTATACTTTTGAAGTAGAGAGGAAGAAGAAGCTGTACTTCAACATTTTGTTAATGTGTAATTGTTTTGTGTGTGTCTGTGTGTGTGCGTGCATGTGTTTATGTCTGTCTGTTACTTTAAATATTTATACTTACTGTTAATATCATGGAATGACGAACACAACATTACAAAGTCATGAATTCTCAAACTCAGTATAAAAATTGCAGTAACAGTAAAATATATGACAAAAGAACAACTAAACTAAAGAAACCATGTTACTGGTGCAAGGCACCACTCCTACTGTTTTATTGTCATGATGAAGAAGCTGACCTAAATGTTCCTTCTAAATGAAATACTAAACGCCTGTCCTTTTAAGACTTCAAAGTTGTATTGCTTTCTTTCTAATATTGTGAAGAAAGTGAAATAATTTGACACTTTGATGGTTCTCCATCTACAAGACTAAATAGGATATAGGGTAGGGTAGGGAAGATGTAACTTGAAATGTCACCATGCTCAAGTTAAATAGGCTTTTAGTGTCATTCCAACCATATACAATACAGTACACATTGAAACAAAACAATGTTCCCCAAAAACCAAGGTGTTACATGAGACGACATACAATTAACAAAAGTAACACAAAGCACAGAAATACATAAAACTAACTAGGACACTACAGTATAACAGGACAAAAAACAAACAAACAGTAAAACAGTAGACACAATGACAAGGCAACACTGACCAGTACAGAAGATTTGTTGTTTGTGCAAACGAATAGTCCATAATAATAAATACTGTACATACAACACAAGGTTTTAGCAGCAATTTGTGCAAAACAGCATTGCTTTGCAGATTTGTGCAGATCATTAATGCCAGATGTATCAGAGGATTAGGGTAAACTGAGGATGGTCTCATATGAACAGTAACATCAGTAACTGAGCAACTTAAAACTTAGGATGGATTTGGACGGTAATTAATAACAACAATCTGCCACCCAAATGAAAATTTGCTCCATTTTAAGTCTGGTTCCTCTCAAGGTTCCTTCCTTTTGTCATCACAGGAAGTTTTTCATTGCCACAGTCTCCACTGGCTCACTCATTAGGGATAGACTTATAGAGAACATTACATATTATACATTCCATTAATACCTCTTTATCTCTGTAAAGCTGCTTTAGTACAATATTAAAAGTTGCTAGACAAAATGTACTCAAATTAATGTAACATGTAGTGGTGGGCAAAATACACTATTCCAGTATCTGAGTAAATATACAAATCCCCTGCTTAAATATTACTTAAGTGAAATATTATTTCTACCTGAGTAAAAATATAAAAGTTTTCAAATTTTAATGGAACAAAGGATCAAGTTAAGTCAAATAGTTTTTAATTGTCATTTCAGCCATTTACTGTGAAGATGTTAAATGAACACAAGACATGAAACACAAAATGAACTAGGATGCTACATAAAGTGCATGTGTGCAAACGTGTACAGACAACATTCAGTGCAAACAACACAATGATATGAAAGTAAAAGAATTGATCTATGAAATCTATATTTTAGTCAGAGATGTAATTCTCCTGCACATCAGAGATTAATAAAGAGGGAGGTTTCTATAGTAACGAACACACAGTGAGAAAACCTTTACTTCACACACACTTTTAGAGGAACTGTGGGGTTACACTTGTGTTTCAATGACAGCTTCCTTTTAACCCTGATTATGCATTCACTATATATATATATATATTATGGAATGACCTGTTTGCCTAAAATGAAGTGTAGTAAGATGTTACACATTAAAATATAGTGAAGTCAATGAAAATGAAAGATTGAAAAGTAAATTAAATTACTCTGAAAAGTGCACATACATGAAAAATACAGAAGGTACAGTATTTTTCTATAAAATAGCCTTTATTTGTCACATGTACATCACAGCATAGTGAAATTTGTGCTTCACATATCCCAGCTTGCTTGGGATCAGAGCGCAGGGTCAGCCATGATACGGTGCCCCTGGATCACAGAGGGTTAAAGCCTTGCTCAAGGGCCCAAGCGTGGCAGCATTGGCGATACGAGGCCTTGAACCCCCAACCTTCCGATCAGTAACCCAGCACCCTAACAACTGAGCCACCACTCCCCCCATAATCTGTATATAACTGAATGTATGATCAATATTTGGTAAAATGTCAGCATTCCACAGTAAGCAGGTGAAATCCTTGAGGAAACACATGTTAAAACTATTTCGGAAGGGAAATTAGAAGTACATGGACAAAGCGAAACAATGTTCAATTAAAAGAAAAGGTTAAACAACTATGTCTATTAAGTGTTTTTCTGGTTAGAACAAAAGGGATAAACCTTTTTTCTTTTTTTAGATTATTATTTTTAGGATTCAAAGGAAACGCGACAGCAAAGACCACTGAATCGATAACTATGTATCTGTCTTACTATGTGTTTGTATGTTTAATAGTTTGCCCTATATCATTCTTATTGTTCCATATAATGCATCACTCACCACTAAGAGTTAGTCAAATTTAATATCATGAGTATCTGTCACAGCATTTGTTTTTGACTATAGAGAACCAGAAAAGATACACAAAGGAAAAGAACACCAGGTGTGTGTGTGTGTGTGTGTGTGTGTGTGTGTGTGTGTGTGTGTGTGTGTGTGTGTGTGTGTGTGTGTGTGTGTGTGTGTGCGTGTGTGCGTGTGTGTGCATAAATGCAGCAGACTCCTCTGACAATGATGTCACAAGTAATAATGCTATATTTAAAGTAATTCCACTATACTTTCATGAATGCTTATGGAATTGCATGTAGGTGACACTTCCAGTAAGCATTAAAAAGCTGAAGCAGATGTGTCCACTAGACCGACTGATTGTATTTGCATCAATGGTTTCACTTTAGGCTTAAAATAAGCTTCACTATATGGACAAAAGTATTGGGAGAGCTGTTTTTCCAGCAATATTTTCTCCTTCTTCAACCTGTTATTACAAAGTTTGGAGGCAGACAATTGTATAAGATGTCTTTGGATGTGGCAGCATTGATTTTTCTTTTCACTTGAACTACAGTCGGAGACTCAAACCTTTTCCAGCATGACATTGTCCCTGTGCACAAAGCCACCTCCATGTAGATATGGTATACCTGGGTTAGACGGGAAATTTTGAGTGGCCTGCTCTAGAGCTCTGATCTCATCAATATTAAAAATCTTTTGAATGAATGTGAACACGGCATGCTTTTCAGGCCTTTTCACTGACATCACTACCTGACTAATGACCTTTTAACTAAATGAGCACAAATCTCTATAAGCACACTCCAAAATCTAGTGCAACATCTTGAAAGAAGAGAGGAGTTTATTATAACAGCAAATGAGGACTGGAATGTAAAAAAGGACATGCACATCTTCTTTTACATTCTAATGATAAACAGTATAGTTACATAAACACAAACACCTGATCTTGCTAAGAAGTAAAAAAAAAATTTATTCAAAAATTTACTTTTTTCATATAATTTTCTAAACATGTGTTAAAACATGATCGTATAACACAGATATCAAGGTGCATGATACTTAATAGCCATAACCTCACAGGGGGGAAGTGAGACTTGCAATAAATCATTATAGTGAAACTGTGAAAAGTACAGTAGATGGGTGAGTTACATAGCTAAAACAAGGTGAAGGGTGAATTGGGTTTGGAAGTAGATTATTTGTACTTGAACATTTTTTTTTAAGAGCATAAATTATCTAAAGCAATTCCTGGTTTGTAATTAAATGACTTAAATTAAGATCATAAATGGATTCAGTTAACTTTGTTTCAGAGAAGGTATGGTGTTAAAGATCGTTTCAGTTTGATGTAAGCGTGTATTCACTTATAATGCATGCTTGTCTCTTTGTTCACACTTGAGGTTTTCAGATTTCTTTCTTTTTTGGGCAATATTATTAGTCTTCAAGGTAAAAGCCTGCTGTGTACAGTTTTTGCATGAAATAAGGTCCCCTGGCTCTTTGTCTATTGATTCTTCAGCACTTTTACTTCTAGGGAAAGTGCAGTATTCTGGTGGTCATCAACAGATCAACAGATGAACAACATAAAGTTTGAAAAAATCCTTAACAGCTTAACCAGTATCAACGTGTATCAGGATCATAGTGTATAAAATGAAGTATGAAGTATAGCTTGATGGTGGTGTGAGCAGTGTAAAAGGGTAATAATGATTAAATATTGATGAAAAGCACAAGTTTAGTGCCTATAATTTGATCCCAAATGAGCGAGCCAGGGGCAACTGTGGAAAGGAAAACTCCTGAGATGGTACAGTATGATTAATAAACCTTGAAAGGAAGCAGACATGGTCTAGCTTTTGTTGTTTGTAGTTGGTAAGTAGCCTTGATCCTTTCTCTGGTATTTCTTTATCCTTAAAATCCTAGTTCCTATTTTTCTGTGTGTTGTTTCATTAAATCTGCACCTGCATCCAGGATTGCTGTTATTTGTATGCAAAAGTGTGTTAGAGGCTCTGGCAGTTCTACAGTCCTTTCAGGTAGATACTCTAGCTCCCTGCAGTTCCTACAACCGAGCATATGTAGCTGGTGTAAATTAATTTCTTTATTTTTAATTATTATCGTATTTTTTTTTTTTTGTAAGCGTGTTTAAAACGATTAGTTGCTTTAATAGAAATTTTTTTTTTAACTCCACAAAATTCAGTTAAAAAATGCTTATGCCTATTATTCGGTCAGTGTAACCTATATTCATGTTTTGTTTGGGTGGGAGTGTCATTGGTGTGACATCTCTGGAACCTCAGGCTATGAATGCACGAGGCGGAGCACACGCATTGAGTTTGGCCTCCAAAAATGTTCTGGTATATCAGTACCTGTTATAAATGTTTCTTCTTCATTGCTGGATAGACAAATATGCTAACCGATGGTAAAATTTTTCTGAGCTATATTGATTGATTTGATGGATGATTTAATATGTTAGATTAAACGGGTGTCCATAATGCACTAATTAATTAACATTGTGTGCTTAGTGTTTACCAGAAAAGGAGAAGCTGTTTCCAAGCTTGAGATTTTGATTTCTGCCTTGTTGCAAGTATGGGGGTTTTTTTTCTTGCTATTAGTATGTATAAAACAAGATCTAGTTGTTTACTGAAACAGTGTGTAATGTACATGGGGCACTGGCAAAGTAAATGGAATCCGATCTAACGGTTATGATTAACGCACATGGCGCCGCCTGTATGAGTTAAAATGCTAAATTAACTAATTCAGTCTGAAGCACAATGTATTATGTTATATATGTATTTTGTATTTCTTTTATGTATTTGTTCATTATACCATGTTCCAATGTTTCATAAGAAATATTTATTTTATGCACAGGTTAACATATAATGATAAAGTGTAGAAGGAATGCATTGTTTGTCATAAAGTAGATAGGAAAGTGATTTATTCACTGGACTGGTTTTGTTTCCATATTTCCATATGTTTATTTTTGGCTTTTGTGAATGTATCAGCCTCAGTCTACTCCCTCCAAATGTTTTCTGTGTTTGTCAGAAAAGGAGAAGCTGTTTCCAAGGTTGGGACTTTGATGATTTCTCACCTGTTGCAGAATAAACACTGGATCTCATTATTGGTGGTCTTCTGGTTCCTGGCTTCAAGATAATTGTCTTACCCATGCTGCACATACAAACATGGGGGACATGGACTACAACTTCCAATACTTTCCTGCTCTCAATCTTCCTCCTAAGGATTGAGCACAGGTGTTACCTTTTCTACACACTCTCCTACACACAATATTTAAGAAATGCTCTTTCACACACACAGTACAAATAAATAATTTTACTTAGTTTTGTATTGCTGACCTTTACCAAGCCTTTTGATCATTTGTACTGCCATTGTGTTCCAATGGTTTTTTTTTTGTCTGTGTTCAATATTGCCTTTCTTATATTATTCCTGTTTACCAATCTACTGACTTCTACCTGTTTTTGTTTTCTATGCATACTAAATTGGATTGTCTAATAAACCTGTAAGCTGCATTTGCATCCGCCTGGAAAAACTTAGGAAATCAATGTGCCACAATAGAATAGTAGCCCAGCTGTTTGTTTAGAACTAACCAAAGTTCATTTAAATTTTATTTGACATATCTATGCAAAAAAAAAAAAAAAAACTTGATATGATACTACATTTGTGCTTACGCAGCCGAGTGCATGATGATCAGATAAGCGGTGCACAAATTTCAGCCAGTGTGCATTGTAAGACTTCACACAGGATGCGGTTTCAGATGCCCCCCTTGACAGGTTTTTATTAGAGTTAAGGAGTTGAGGATAGAAAACGTGTGGTGAAATGTCACTAGGCTTGCACGCTGCATGCAGAGTGGAGCTGACGGTTGGCCTTTTTACGCTGACGTATAGGAAACGCTGGATAGACCCTTAAACCACAAGGCTAGCACAGTATGAGTCAACTCTGCTTGTTTTGATTACAAACAAGTCACATTTATGGTCATTAGAAAAACAGTTTTAAATACTGATGCTGAAAATGATATTAAATGACAAACGCTTGTGTGACAGGTTGAATATGATATCCAATAGACTACTTTCTAGAAATAAATATAAAATAAAACAGTACAAGATTTCTTAAACAGGATTATATATTAATAGTTTGGCTGAGTGTGTTTCTGTATCCCTAAAACAGGATCATGTCTTGCTATTTTAGATTTTTGTGCTCTTCAGTAGGTTCACATGGATATGAGCTGGCAGGGGGAAGATGAGGAGAAAGATGAAATGACATTTTTACATGTGACCTGACATGAGTTGAACAGCATAGAGCAGTATGGCATACAGCAGCAGCTTGTGACCATTAGCTGTATTGGGTAATAATAGAAAACCAAAATGAAATAAACATGCTATTACATCTGACTTATGCCATAGAATAATATATCTAAAGAGATTTGTACAGTAACCGTGTAGTCAATAATGTAAAATCATCCAGACATTGCAGCTTGTTTTGAGTGAACCTTTAGATGAATCATTGCATACCTGCATTTGATACAGCAAATTATCTCTCACAGTATGCTAGGAGCCCACAAAAAAGCTGAAAGCAATGTGGTTACATTGGTATTTGTTGTTGTTCTCATTTCTGACCATGGTTTAAAATAACTCTATGTAAACAGTAGTGAGGCAGAAAGCAAACTGACCAGTGACTTTGTAATGTCTAGAAATTGACCAAATAAACTGCACCAATTCCAAGACCATTTTCAATTATTTATCATTCAGAAGGCCAGATGCTTGTTTTATATCTTGTCATTTCTCAGCTGGACTCATGCTACTTGGCAGGTCTGCCTCTGAAGGACATTTGATTCCTGTAGCTGACCGTCTAACCCACAGCACATATGTCACCTTGAAATCTAGCACAAAATTCAAAATCACACCAAACTAACAAAGTTTTGAACATTTTTAGGTTTACTACTTGCATTTAACATCTGTCTATCGGCATGTTTTTGTGAGTATGAAATAAAACCAGAGAACCACAAGGGAAATCAATCAATGCTTCATGTAGGTGTGGGGTACCTGGAAATTTAACATGATGCAGTGGCCAAAGTTAAAACCAACACAGACATTAACCACAGGTATCATGTGCGCTAGCCGCAGTGGGCTGATTCCCCCGTCTTCTGCTTTGGTGGGCTCATTCAAGATATAATTAGCACAGATAAGTGCTCTTCATTCATACTGAAACTCTGGAGGAAATCACCATGAGGGCCTGCGGATACAAAACAAAATCTACACAAGCCAAACAAATTGCCCACCAAAGATTCTGCACCAGGACTCAGCTAATGTAAAGTAAAATCTATCAGAATCAGAAATGAGGTCAAAATGAATGATTATGTAGATTGTGTGAGCTATGGAGATCAGTGCCATGCCTACACAGTTCTGAAGGGTTTCTGTGGTTATTTGCATTGCACTGCTTTCACAGGTCTGAATCATCTCACGCCCTAATTATGAAGATAATCAGTAGTTATATCTTACAATTCTATAAGACTAGAAGATATAGAAGATATAGCATCTATGTATAGTATTTTCGATGTTACATGGTTACATCTGCCATGTGGGTGTAAAACAAAGCATAGAGTTCTGGTGTATGTTATAACTTTGGGCTGTAACCAAATATGTTTTTCAGAATAAAACAGATGTTTTAGCTGTAAATACGAGGCACATGATTCAACTTTTCCTTTCAGAAAAACAGTTCAAAGGCCATCTGACTAGAGAAGTGCATCAGTACTAAAGTCCTGAGGGACACAAGAGAATAGTTAGAGATTGGGAGGTTTTTACTTTCATAAGAGTGTACAACGCACAATCATTCTTCCTTAGTAGCTGCCTGGTTTAAGTCATGGTGGCTTACATTATGTTGCTAGTTTGTACTTTGGAAGAATGCACTAAGGATTTTTTTACTGAAATATTCTGTATCATTCACTCTATCGTTCAAATCAGGTTATTACACCTTGAAAGTATAATGTGCAGTGGTCGACAAAGTACAATCACTTTGCTTAGTTATTACTTCAGTAAAAGTACTTTCTATGGACTTAAGTGTTTAAAAAGTGAAAGTAGTGATCTATGCGAACTCTGTGTGAATAATAGATAAAGTTCAGTGTTCCATTCTACTGTACATTGGACCTAAGAAGGATGACAGTTTTATATAGTGATAGACAAGCAGTGAGAGAACCCTTACTTCACTCACACACTCTCACTACAACAATTAGGTTATGCTGATGCTCTCACCATGCTTCTCAATTTGCACATTAATAAGTTTATCTTCAAAGTTGTGAAGAACTTCATGTAAAGTGTATTGGAGAAAACGATATTACAAATAAAATGTAGTGAACACAATGTTCCCCAAATGAAAATATTATTTGTATATCTGTACTTTAAAATAAAAATAGTTTTGTCAGAACCTTAAATTGGTTTGGTTTTGGTTGTTTGTTTGAAGGAAATAATTGCAATAAAATTCATTAATTCATTTTCTCCCGCTTATCCGTAATTCGGGTTGCGGGGGGCAGCAGTCTAAGCAGGCGACTTCGACTGCTGCCCAATCCTCACAGCACCGTCCCTTGCGGTCCCTCCTGCAGGTGGTGAGTCCATGGGAAGGCGGCCCCACGTCACTCTGATGTCACGGACCTTGATATTTCCCTCGTAAGGGACCCCCGGAGCATAGAGGGTTAAGGGCCTTGCTCAAGGGCCCAAGAGTGGCAGCTTGGCGATACCGGGGCTTGAACCCCAGACCTTCCGATTGGCAACCCAGTGCCTTAACCGCTGGAGCCACCACTCCCCCGTGAATAAAATCAAGGTCCTTGGAGGACACACGGCCTGAAACCCTAAAAGCATTACAGATTTTTAAAACATTTAAAGAAATAGAAATCATGAACAGACCGCATAATATGCACCCATTCCTCAACACAAATAGTCATTGCTGGACTCAACACCCACTACCTACTACCTCATACTGCCTTTTTGCACAACACCACACTTACATTTCACTTGCACATCTTGCGCAGCTGCACATTAGTAGGTGATAATCATAAAAAAGACACACTTTTTCTGCCTCCTCAAAATGTGAATTCAAAACACTCACACATATGTTTATTCCACATTTTTTTTGTAATGTCTATTCTATTTTTCTTGTAAATTCTTTAAAAAATGTTTAAGTTGAATGCAATTATATTCTATGATTTTAACATATAAAAGTCTATTCTATTCTATATTTATTCCATGATTCTGGTATTGTGATTAGTTTTATTCTTTGTTCCTTAACATCAGAAGAACCGTCATAAAACAGCACTTCACTGCATGTCATATTGTGTATGGTTATGTATGTGGCAAATACAATTTGAATTGAATTTGCTGCCCGTTATTTGCTAAACATTCAGCTAATTAATATCAGAATGAAGTAAAAGCCCTTGAAGTTGGTCTAAATAAAGACACATCTTATACACTGAGCCTACTATTATGATAAACCCCCTCTTTTAAAACTGAATACTCACTGTATCTCTCTCACACACACACACACACACACACACACACACACACACACACACACACACACACACACACACACACACACACACACACACACTCACTCACATTTTCATTACATTCTCGAAATGAAAATGTCAGCTCTAATGCTGTATACGTTTGTGTAATCAGAGGCTTCATTTAGCAAACAGTATTACTGCTGGTGGGTGGTAAAGGGGAACCTTTGCTCACATTCTGTTATCGTTTCATGCAGAGTTAGTAACCTGCTGTAATAGTCATCGCTACTTCCCAGAAATGATAGCGCATAGTATAGAGAAGCATGCTCATTAGTGGAGGAGGAAGAAGAGAAGGCGTAGGTGGAGTTTGAGAGTGTACACTAAGGGAGTATAAAAGCGCAAAGCTGTGTGTGTGTGTGTGTGTGTGTGTGTGTGTGGGTGGGTGTGGGTGGATGGGTGGGTGTCTCAATGGAGCTCTAGAGATGAGGAGTATGAATACAGGGACATTTTGTATACTTTTGTATCATTTTTCAAACCTTTTTTTAACTTTTTATATTTGGTTCATTATAATGTTTACAATGATATTATCAGCATTTGTTTTAAGCTTTTTTAGTCCTGAAATTCCCCCCAACATCACACATTAGGAGCAAACTGACTGGTCAAATGGGCTAATACTGTATATCTAATTATACTGTATCTTATTCATTAACAAAGAAAAAAATAAGAGTGATTTGTGATTTTTACTACTACCTCTCTGAAGATTTTGATCACAAATTTTAACACCAAGTGGAAATATAATTTTCACAGGAAGTAGTATAAGAAATAAGGTTAATGTATTATATGTATTGTAATAAGGGCTGTAAGTTATGTCATAATAGGCTTCTTTTCTGAAATATTGTCAATAATTTCTATACTTAAATAAAAGCTTAATAAATTAAATTCAAACTGGAAGTCTCGCGTTACTTTAAAACTTTTAAAAATACTTTTTCTGAGGGTTGACTATTGTTTATTTAATTATGTTTATTGGTATTTGTTAATATGTTAATTATTATTAAGTAAAGTATTGTGTATTCCATTATGAATAAACAAACATTTTCATTTTCTTAAAACTGAAATAAACATGTCAGAACTTCTGAGAGAAACTGAAAAAACAACCACTGAAACACACTCATATATTATCATGGGCCATATTATTAACAGAAAAGTGCTACACAAGCTTTGCCTATGGTATGTGAAAGAGCTGCACATATCACACCTTCGCTTTGTGCTCAAGCACATCATGTGAAGAAATACAAGTCAACCCACCTCCGCACTGGTGGCTTTTTCAACTTAAGGATTGGATGTGCCTACCCTGCATCACCTGTCTCTCTGTCCTCTCAAAATGGTGATATGGATATGTAACGAGGACAGATGTTAGATTTCAATTCTTTTTTTTTTGTTTTTTCTTAGCACATTCCATCATGTGTAGGAGTGCACACCTGCTGCTGCTTTTGCAGGAGTGCAGCGTGGCAGACAGAGCGAGGTGTTAGATATGATAAGATCACAAGAGAGTGCACCGTCTGATCAGACTCCAAACAGTACGAGTAATGGCAAATACTAAAAAGATATATTTCATAAAGTTGATCTATGAACAAATGCTAACTACAGTAGTTAAATGCTGATTTGGCTTAAAATGACATTCTGTTATTGTGAATTATCAGCTTCAACACTATTGCTATAATGATGAGCTCATGGTTACAATGCTATTGAGATCTGTAAGTAAAACAGGTCAGTGTTTTAAGTGGGGGGAAATATCCAATCAGTTACAGTAACTACTTATCCTCTTCAGAAATTTCCCCACTGTGGGACAAATATATCATATATATATACATATTATATGAGGTATATCATATCTTATGATTTGGAGCCTAACCTAGAAACACTGGGCATTTATACTTATTTACACTTGGGAAAATTTATATTAGTTCATCTACTGACATGTGGAGAACATGTAAAACTCAATGGCACCTGTATTCATAGCAACTAGTTTCCAACTAATTAATCATGATTGTAAATCATGAATATTAAAATAGATATTATGAGTCAGGCAGTGATTCATGCAGTAGTACTGTATGCAAAATCATGATCCCACTAAACAGTTACTTCAATTATGGTTTATCAATCATTGGACGCCTATTTGAAAGCTGGCAGCCTGCTCGTTTCTTACCTTCACCACCTTCTTCTACATGGGTCAATATTTTATTCTGATCTTAACAAGTCTGGCCAAACTACTAAGTAGGCACCAATCAGAGGCTGCAGTTTTATGATGTCATCATGTAAGCTACAGTATTTTAAAACTACAAATATACAAAACAGTAAAGTATTTTGATACAAAATATGAAGCCATTTTTATCAACCCTTTCAAATACAAATTACAAAAACCTATTTTATATTTTAAATGTGTTTGAAATACATGTATCTTAAATACTGCCCATCCTTGCTTGCCGCACTACTTTGCTTAACACTCAATCATGTCAGATACTGCTGCAGGTTTTATTAATAATCTCCCAGAGTTATGAAATGGATCAATGTTCTGCTACACTCTAGATAATGTAGCTCCCATGAAATGAAAATAATTGAATAGAAAATATTAGCATTGTGGTGTAATGATCATATGTGGATTCCCTGGTGGTCTAATGGTTAGGATTCGGCGCTCTCACTGCCGTGGCCTGGGTTCCATTCCCGGTCAGGGAAGCGAACCCAGCCATTAGGGTTGCCAAATTGAACATGCGGATCACAAATACGGATGATCCGCTGTAGCGACCACTAATGGGAGAAGCCGAAAGAAAGCTTTTGGTATAATGATCATATGCACTCATTAAATCAGGCCACTTAGAAATGTAAATGGCATCAAACTAAATTAATAATATTTCAAACAGCTTGGAAGGAGAACCTCCTGAGGTATAGAAAAGCTCAGTGCTGCTAGTGCAGCATATCTTTCTACCCTCATAGAAGATGACTAGATTTCCTAGAATCCTAGATCTTTATTCAGGACTGTGGCATTACAACAAATTAGCAATTGCAAAGTTTTACTCCTATTCAAGAAACTGAATTAATTACCATCAACCTGTGTTCTAGATTTTTTACCTACATTTTGCAGCTTTTGACATGAATGATCATAAGATTCTCCTTGCTAGACTAGGAAATGTTGTTGGAATTACTTTTCCCTAGCTTAGGTCTTATTTGACTGATCAGTTTGTTAATGTAAATGTTCTCTACACTTAAATCTTTACACTTAAAGGTAAATTTTGGTGTTTGCAAGTACTTGTCTTAGGCCCGCTGCTTCTTTCTTTACATATGCTACCTCTGGGGGGAAATTATTCATTAACATGGTTTTAGCTTCCATTTCTATGCTGACGGTACACAGTTGTTCCTGCAAAGCCAGATTAGACATCATCTTAATAATGTTGAAGAATGTGTAAAGGACATTAGACAGTGAATGCTTGTTAAATTTCCTTCTGCTAAACTTTGATAAGATAGAAGTACTATTACTAGGACCACAAGCAGCCAGAAGTAAACTTTATGATTACATAGCATTTCTGGATGGTCTTTCTGTCTCAGAATGATCAACAGTAAAAGATAATGGTGTGACTGTTGACTTAAATTTTTCCTTGATGTTCATGTGGATAACATTCCCATGATAGCCTTCTTTTATCTTATATTGCTAAAATAAGTAATATGATGTTATGATGCAGAAAAACTATTTCATGCCTTTGTTACATCTAGATTAATCTATAGTAATGCCTTACTGTCAGATATTATAGTAAGTGCATAAGTAAGCTTCAGTTACTCCAGAATGTGGTAGCAAGTGTCCTTACCAGAACCAGGAAATATGAGCACGATACGGTAAAGTGGTCACATGCCACAGTATCTAAGCAATTTTTTTTTTCCATTATGATCCGCCACACCTACTTTGATCAAAAGGTACAGGCTATTTATTGGAACCTCAAATAATGTAGACTACAGCAGGGGGCTAAACTTTCTCTTAAACAATTCCAGTTATGAAATAGCAGATGTTCAAGTCGAGGCTGAAAACATATATTTAGTCGAATCTTTTGTCAGTATGTTTTTCTTAGATCAAAGAGCATATTTGCAGGGATCATGGATATAGAGCATTTTAGTGAACTAGGATATTTGGATGCTGTCGCAAGTATTTGATAGAATGGCTGAGCAGTAAACACTGACCAGGCATAACATTATGACATTATACCATTATGACAGGTGAAGTGAATAACACTGATTATCTCTCTATCACGGCACCTGTAGTGGATGGGATATAGTAGGCAACAAGTGAACATTTTTCCTCAGAGTTAATGTGTTGGAAGCAGGCAAAGCGTAAGGATTTGAGCAAGTTTGACAAGGGCAAAACTGTGATGGCTAGACGACTGGGTCAGAGCATTTCCATAATTGCAGCTCTTGCGGGTTAACCATAACCCTAACCATGACCCTGCAGTGGTCAGTATCTATCAAAGTAGTCCAAGAAAGGAAAAGTTGCAGTCAGCTGTCAATCTGAATAAAAAAGAATTTCAATGAACAATGTAAAATATATATTAGCAAAATAATAGGCAATTAAAATATTTATCTTACTTGGTTAATGTGATTTTTGCTCCTGAACATCAAACTTTTCTTTTCTTGGATTTATCCATTGTTGGCCTACCAGGGGACGAAAAGCTCAATAAATTGGGCACATTGGCGGGTGTACTCCCATATCATTAAAGATGCAGCTTTTTAAACTGAGTGCTGATAACAAGCCAAATTCTTCACTTGAATCTGGAGGATGTGGTGTCCATGGTTTCCAAAAAGATTTAAATTTGTCTGACCAGAGAAAAGTCTCACTTTTCCCCAGTCCATTTTTAATTAGCTTTGGCCCAGAGAAGATGGTTGCATTTTGGGATCATGTTCATGCATGCATGATAGAGATTTAACCTGCATTTGTGGATGACACTGCAAACTGTGTTCACAGACAATAATTTCTGAAGGTGTTAATGAGCCCATGCAGTGATTTTCATTACAGAATTATGATTGTTTTAAATGCAATACCACCTGGGGGATCAAAGATCACGAGCAGCCAATATTTATTTTTGTCCTTGTCCCATGTGAGATTTCTTCAAATTCTTTAAAACATTTGATGATATTATGTTCTATAAATTATGAGTCCCTGGTGGTCTAGTGGTAAGGATGCGGCGCTCTCACCGCTGTGGCCCAGGTTCAATCCCCGGTCAGGGAACCAACCCCAGCCTCTCTTAGTGCCGGTCCCAAGCCCGGATAAATGTGGAGGGTTGCGTTAGGAAGGGCATCCAGCGTAAAAACATGTGCCAAATCAAATATGCGGATGATCCGCTTTGGCGACCCCTAATGGGAGAAGCCGAAAGAAAGTTTTTATGTTCTATAAATTATGAGATATTTAACTGGTTTGCAATTTTATGTTATGTTTTATTCTGAAAGTGGTTTTGTACCATTTGTAGTCTTTCACAGATTGGATCTTTACTTCAGATAGTCTGCCTCTCTAAGATACACTATTAATTCCCAATTATCTTAATGACCTGTTGTTTATTTACCTAATTATTTGCTAATGTTTCCCTAACTGTTTAAGATGTGATACTTACTTTTTCTAGACTCTTTTTTTTCTTTTGTGAGATGTGTTGCAGCCAATAAATTCAAAATGACTTTTTTGGAATTGGGGTTATACTTTTTGTTTGGAGTTTGTTTATACAGTAGACACAAAGAGGTACCCTAATAATAGTTAAGTTACTATAAACAAACTATAATATACATACTGTATAACTCTATATAGCTATAAACAGTCATTCTTTTAACCAGCCTCTCTCTAAAAAAACACACAGCTTGACATTAGAGAAAGCTTGAAGCTGTTCTGCCCTGAAGACTTTCCCATGTCAAAAATGTAAAGTTTAATTTTCAAAAGACTCCTCCCTACATGCATAATAAATCTCATTACAATATCATTGATTACACACATCTATTGAATACAGTATGTGAAGTGTTCACTGTATGAAAATGATAGATAATTAAAGCACTGAGGGAATGTCAAAACAGATTTAATATTAAAGCCAAAGTATCTCTGAGGTCCTCTAGTGGCTGACTGATGTACAATTTTCCAACCCTAATCATTCCCGGCTTAGTAAATAAGACTAATACCATATCCTCGATTTTAAACTGTAGATCTACAAATTTCTTCTAAGGGGTTAAAACATGCACATTTCTCCACTAAGTTCTTGACTGTTAAAACCTTTTACTGTTCTGTTGTTTTTTCTTTTTTCCTGCTGTCTAAGCTACCGCATTGAACTGATAGCAAACCAGCATGAGTCAGCAAAGTGATCACGTACACCATGTGGCGATGGACTAGCAAAATGTCATAGTTATCTTATAACAATCTTACTGATTAACTTTATGAACTTAGTAAACAATCGAAAATGACTGTCATGCTAGGCAGTCATCCTTTTTTAACTCCAACAGGTAGAAAGGTAGGACTTTATTGGCATTGCATAGTGCAGGTACACAGGAACAAAATACAATTTAGCATCTACCAGACGTATCAGAAATATACAGTGAGGAAAATAAGTATTTGAACACCCTGCTATTTTGCAAGTTCTCCCACTTAGAAATCATGGAGGGGTCTGAAATTGTCATCGTAGGTGCATGTCCACTGTGAGAGACATAATCTAAAAAATAAAATCCAGAAATCACAATATATGATTTTTAAACTATTTATTTGTATGATACAGCTGCAAATAAGTATTTGAACACCTGTCTATCAGCTAGAATTCTGACACTCAAAGACCTGTTAGTCTGCCTTTAAAATGTCCACCTCCACTACATTTATTATCCTAAATTAGATGCACCTGTTTGAGGTCATTAGCTGCATAAAGACACCTGTCCACCCCATACAATCAGTAAGAATCCAACTACTAACATGGCCAAGACCAAAGAGCTGTCCAAAGACACTAGAGACAAAATTGTACACCTCCACAAGGCTGGAAAGGGCTATGGGGAAATTGCCAAGCAGCTTGGTGAAAAAAGGTCCACTGTTGGAGCAAACATTAGAAAATGGAAGAAGCTAAACATGACTGTCAATCTCCCTCGGACTGGGGCTCCATGTAAGATCTCACCTCGTGGGGTCTCAATGATCCTAAGGAAGGTGAGAAATCAGCCCAGAACTACATGGGAGGAGCTGGTCAATGACCTGAAAAGAGCTGGGACCACCGTTTCCAAGGTTACTGTTGGTAATACACTAAGACGTCATAGTTTGAAATCATGCATGGCACGGAAGGTTCCCCTGCTTAAACCAGCACATGTCCAAATAGAACTTTTGGGTCATAATTCCACTAAACGTGTTTGGAGGAAGAAGCATGATGAGTACCATCCCAAGAGTACCATCCCTACTGTGAAGCATGGGGGTGGTAGCATCATGCTTTGGGGGTGTTTTTCTGCACATGGGACAGGGCGACTGCACTGTATTAAGGAGAGGATGACCGGGCCATGTATTGCGAGATTTTGGGGAACAACCTCCTTTCCTCAGTTAGAGCATTGAAGATGGGTCGAGGCTGGGTCTTCCAACATGACAATGACCCAAAGCACACAGCCAGGATAACCAAGGATTGGCTCTGTAAGAAGCATATCAAGGTTCTGGCGTGGCCTTGCCAGTCTCCAGACCTAAACCTAATAGAGAATCTTTTTTGGAGGGAGCTCAAACTCTGTGTTTCTCAGCGACAGGCCAGAAACCTGACTGATCTAGAGAAGATCTGTGTGGAGGAGTGGGCCAAAATCCCTCCTGCAGTGTGTGCAAACCTGGTGAAAAACTACAGGAAACGTTTGACCTCTGTAATTGCAAACAAAGGCTACTGTACCAAATATTACCATTGACTTTCTCAGGTGTTCAAATACTTATTTGCAGCTGTATCATACAAATAAATAGTTAAAAAATCATACATTGTGATTTCTGGATTTTTTTTTTTTAGATTATGTCTCTCACAGTGGACATGCACCTACGATGACAATTTCAGACCCCTCCATGATTTCTAAGTGGGGGACCTTGCAAAATAGCAGGGTGTTCAAATACTTATTTTCCTCACTGTGTGTGCAGCATGTAATATAGCCTTCTCTGCTGGCCTAAACCCTATAAGAAGCACTGAACTACATTTACAACCTAAATTCTAATATTTGTTTCATGCAATTTTATTAATTTATTCCCAACAGTTTGTTCTCTTCATTTCTTCACTAGCATTTCTCTTGGCTGCACTGCTTCCAGTACGTGTATGTGGATGTTAGAGTTTTTGTCAAATTAGATTTCAGCCTCTATGTGCTGCCATGTCAATCTAATCTGCCCAGGGCCGTCAAAGTCAGTATTGCTGGCCTTTTCACTATAGTCTCCTTAAGAAAAAGCTCTGTTTCTTTAACCAATCAGATTCTCCTCACAGGGCCAGCTTTCTGGAATAACGTTAGCATTTTTCCATCCTCTGATTGGTTGGTCAGAGGGAAACTGTTACAGCCAAGTTCAACTGGCAAAACACGTGTGTAGCGCTTTGCACACATTAATACATGTGAGTTAGACTTTTTTATGCTAACAGAGGAAGAGAAATTGATTTTGTCTCAGACACACTTAAAAATACATTTTCAAGAAAATCTAGATATTGTAAGAAAAGATCGGGCAACACAGAAGCTAGCTAGCATGTCTCATCCTGGGAAATAGTTTATTCGCCACTTCCAGACCAGTGAATATGAGTGGTACCACTGGCTTAAAGCTTCTGAGGAGCGGTGCAAATTTTGAGTCTGCATCTCTGGTAAGTAGATTGTATTTTACATCAGTTTTTAATGTTTTTGTCATGTTATTAGACAAATATTGATTCTAAACTGCTCAAGATGATGTAGCTGGCACAGTTGCGGTTGTAGTGTAGAGGGTTGGAACTTGCTTCTATAAAATGGTATTTACCCTTCATATGTAAAATGCCTCTCTCTTTGTAATGCCACGCATTGTTATACTGCGTTTTTGTATAGTATTGATGGTTTCTATAATTGCGATGTGATAGTGGGGGAATTAAGAGGTGGATTTAGGAAAGTCCCCACTGAAGGCCCAGGTACCAAATGCACTGTAATATATGGATAAATGTACATCAAATACGTAAAAAGGCTGTGGGCCATGTAGAAATATGCCAAAGCAGGTGAGCAAGTACACTAAGGAAAAATATTATATATATATATATATACAGTGAGGAAAATAAGTAATTGAACACCCTGCTATTTTGCAAGTTCTCCCATTTAGAAATCATGGAGGGGTCTGAAATTGTCATCGTAGGTGCATGTCCACTGTGAGAGACATAATCTAAAAAAAAAAATCCAGAAATCACAATGTATGATTTTTAAACTATTTATTTGTATGATACAGCTGCAAATAAGTATTTGAACACCTGTCTATCAACTAGAATTCTGACTCTCAAAGACCTGTTAGTCTGCCTTTAAAATGTCCACCTCCACTACATTTATTATCCTAAATTAGATGCACCTGTTTGAGGTCGTTAGCTGCATAGAGACACCTGTCCACCCCATACAATCAGTAAGAATCCAACTACTAACATGGCCAAGACCAAAGAGCTGTCCAAAGACACTAGAGACAAAATTGTACACCTCCACAAGGCTGGAAAGGGCTACTGGGAAATTGCCAAGCAGCTTGGTGAAAAAAGGTCCACTGTTGGAGCAATCATTAGAAAATGGAAGAGACTGTCAGTCTCCCTCGTACTGGGGCTCCATGCAAGATCTCACCTCGTGGGGTCTCAATGACCCTAAGAAAGGTGAGAAATCAGCCCAGAACTACACGGGAGGAGCTGGTCAATGACCTGAAAAGAGCTGGGACCACCGTTTCCAAGGTTACTGTTGGTAATACACTAAGACGTCATGGTTTGAAATCATGCATGGCACGGAAGGTTCCCCTGCTTAAACCAGCACATGTCCAGGCACGTCTTAAGTTTGCCAGTGACCATTTGGATGATCCAGAGGAGTCATGGGAGAAAGTCATGTGGTCAGATGAGACCAAAATAGAACTTTTGGGTCATAATTCCACTAAACGTGTTTGGAGGAAGAAGAATGATGAGTACCATTCCAAGAACACCATCCCTACTGTGAAGCATGGGGGTGGTAGCATCATGCTTTGGGGGTGTTTTTCTGCACATGGGACAGGGCGACTGCACTGTATTAAGGAGAGGATGACCGGGGCCGGGTTTTTTGGGAACAAACTCCTTCCCTCAGTTAGAGCATTGAAAATGGGTCGAGGCTGGGTCTTCCAACATGACAATGACCCGAAGCACACAGCCAGGGTAACCAAGGATTGGCTCTGTAAGAAGCATATCAAGGTTCTGGCGTGGCCTAGCCAGTCTCCAGACCTAAACCCAATAGAGAATCTTTGGAGGGAGCTCAAACTCCGTGTTTCTCAGCGACAGGCCAGAAACCTGACTGATCTAGAGAAGATCTGTGTGGAGGAGTGGGCCAAAATCCCTCCTGCAGTGTGTGCAAACCTGGTGAAAAACTACAGGAAATGTTTGACCTCTGTAATTGCAAACAAAGGCTCCTGTACCAAATATTAACATTGACTTTCTCAGGTGTTCAAATACTTATTTGCAGCTGTATCATACAAATAAATAGTTATAAAATCATATATTGTGATTTCTGTTTTTTTTTTTTTAGATTATGTCTCTCACAGTGGACATGCACCTACGATGACAATTTCAGACCCCTCCATGATTTCTAAGTGGGAGAACTTGCAAATAGCAGGGTGTTCAAATACTTATTTTCCTCACTGTATATATGTGTGTGTGTGTGTGTGTGTGTGTGTGTGTGTGTGTGTGTGTGTGTGTGTGTGTGTGTGTGTGTGTGTGTGTTTATATATTCCAGAATGATATAGAATTTACAGAGTGGAGCAGAACTGCACGATGATTACTGTAGTAGAATAGGTAAAGTATCAGTGAGCTATCAATTTCCTAGCGGTGTACTGTAGAGTTCAGTAGGGTGATGGTAGATGGAAAAAAGCTGGCCCTGCTGCTTTTCAGCTTTTCTTTATTTCTGTATCTCTTACTTGCTGAGAAGTTAAAACGTTTTTGACTGAAGTGTGTAAGGAGTCCTTTATGATGATGTGAGATCTGGGCAGATATTTTATGTTGTGAAGGTGCTTAATGGCAGTGTAACAAACTTCACTGGTTTCGTGTTGGAAGAAAGAGATACAGGCAAAAGTTCACCAAGCAGAGCTTTCTTTTATTAACTTTCATTTTCACCCCGGCGCTTTCCTTTTCAGTACTCATGCCGGGGCTCACCCACTCGCGGATCGGCTCGCCTTCCTCCGGCACCCTTCCGCCCATCTCTGCTTGGTGGTGCTCTCCAAGGCTGGTGACTCGCTCCTCTTTATTGGCGTCACCAGACTGAAACAGAGCTCACTAATCAGTCTAATCAGCTGTAGGTGTTTCCTACCACTCGTTTCTTCCACTCGTTTTTTTTTAAGTTATTTTGGGCTGAGTTAAGTCATGGGCCAAATTTGACATGCCAACACAAAATATGTGAGCAGATTTCTAACAAATGTTAATATATTAATATGATGTGAGATACCAGCAGTTACCAGCAGTTACCAGCATGACACTAAAACAGGTGGTAGTAACGGCTACTTTTTTACTTAAGTACATGTCAGAGCCCAAACTTCACTTTAACTTAAGTAAAAAAACTGTGGTCAACTTTTACCAGAGTGTATAAAACATGAGTATCTGTACATCTACTCAAGTGAAGGATGTGTGTATTTTTGCCATCTCTGTCTATCACTGATAACTTGCATGAATCTACAAAGCATTGCTGTTTTACACAAATTGGTTTGATTTGGCCCAACATGTTATATACGAGAAGTGGGGAAAATGCCATTGACACACATCTTTAATTCTAGCTTAACATAACATTAATGTTATTTATATTATTATTATTATTATTATTATTATTATTATTATTATTATTATTATTATTAAGCATTATATTACTTATAGAAACTTACAGTGTGATATTCAGTACAACCTTGTGACATTATTGTAATTATTCATAATGAACATAGTATGTAACCCTAGTTCCCAGAGGAAAAGAGACGCTGCATCGTAAAGCTACAAATGGCTGCGCGGTGGTAGTGGCACTGGCTTCTGCACAGAGAGAAAGTAAGCACTGCAGGGATGCAGGGAATGTGTCACGGAGATGCAGCGTCTTGTTCCCTCTGGGAACTAGGGTTACATACGTAACCTAGAGACGTTCCCCATTCGGGAACTTCGAGCTGCGTCATAACGCTTTGGGAACGAGTGTCAAATCACGCCACACTGACCAGACCCTGCCTAATGTGTGAGGGCCTCGGCACCTGTACACAGGACAGAGGAGCCCGGAGTGGCTCTAAGGTCAAGGTCATAAAACCTTACGAAGGTCACAGATGTCTGTAACACAACAGGTCGTGTGGGAGCCGTAGGCATCTTAGGTACGTACCCAGGCATCGTATATAGAAACACTCTGGCAAATTTCAGGTGGGACGGGCCACGGACAGAACCTCCCAGATCCTCTTCAGGGAGAAAATCGCCAAAAGAAAGGCGGTCTTGACCGACAGGCACCTAAGGGCCACTTCGGCCAAGGGTTTCAAATTGGGGCTTGAATAGAGCCGCCAACACAACTGCCAAGTCTCAGACGGGCACTCTGGGTCGCGTCCCGGGCCTCAGAGCCTGGAGGAAACGTGTCACCAAAGTGTGCCTACCCAGTGACTGCCATGCAGGCAGGGTAATATATGCCGCGATGGCGGACACGTAAACCTTTAGGGTTAATGGGGATAACCCTGTGGCAAAATGTTCCTGTAAAAACTCCAGAACTGAGCCACTTGGGCAGTTAACTGGGTCTTACACTCGTCAAGGGAGCTCTGGAATGGAGTAGGGTCTCTACTACCTCGATAGAGAGACCAGCTGCTACGAACTCTGCCCCCTCAGGGGCCACAGCTTTCACAACTCCAGGTGGGGATGAACCAGGGTTTCACCTGCCTGCAAGAGAAGATCCCACCTGGAAGGAATTTCCCACGGAGGGCCCTCAAGCAGGAACACCAGGTCTGCAAACCATGGCTTGCCCTGCCATTGAGGCGCTACCAGGAGGAGACGGACTCCTTCCTAGCCAACTCTCTCCAGAACTCCCAAAACAGTGCAATCAGGGAAAGAGCATACAGGCGTAGCCTTGGCCACGACCATGGCATCCAGCCCTAACGGGGCTGGGTGAGAGAGAGAGAACCTTGTTGTGGAGTCGCCATTCCACAGGCCTCGGCCATTGTCTCGACAGGGCGTCTGCTCTGATATTCAACTGTACCGGGATGTAAACTGCTTTTAGTAAGAGGAGTTTGTCCTGGGACCACAGAAGAACCTCTCGCACCAGCTTGTACAAGGGGCGAGACTGGAGACCCCCCTGGTGGTTGATGTACGAGACCACCGCTGTATTGTTCGTGGGGACCAAAACATGGTGGCCCCTTAGGTCCGGAGGGAAGTGTTTTAACTCCGAAAACACCGTCATCATCTCCAGGCAATTTATGTGCCTCGAGAGACATGGGACGCTACACAGACCTTGGGCGGAGCGGCCACTCATGACGCTCCCCACCCCGTGAGGGAAGCATCCGTCATAAGCATTACATGATGACAAGTAGCCCCTAAGACGATACGGATTCCCTCTGGGGGAGAACCCTCTGCCCCGGAGCCACCACTGGAGGGGCCTTATGTGGAGGAGGCCGGGTGGGATTACACTGGACGCTGCCACCATGAGACTCAGCAGCCTCTGGAACTGCTTCACAGTAAGTGGCTGGCCTTCTCTTACCCTCCTGACTGCAGTGAGGATGACTTCGATCCGGGCGAGAGACAACCGTGCACGCAACCTGGCCCAGACCACGCCCAGAAAGTGGTTCTCTGTATTGGAGAAAGTACACTCTTCCCGGCATTCAGTCTGAACCCCATTTCCTTCATGCAGGCGAGAATGACATCTTGATGCCGAACTCCCTGGTGCTCCGAATGAGCCAATATCAACCAATCATTGATATAATTCAGGCTCCACTCCCAAGCAAACAATGCACCGAAACGGGGACACGGATGAACACACTTCCGATATTTTTGTTTGATAGCCATTACTCGATTAGAAAACACAGCTAAACAGCTCTTACCTGAACGAGCAGAAGTCAGCGTCGCTACCTCCGCGCAGCCATTTGTAGCTTCCTATTGGTCAGATTTTACACGTGGTTCAGAGCACGGACAACGCAGGGGCGTTCCCAGAGCGTTACGACGCAGCTCGAAGTTCCCGAATGGGGACCTGAATTTCATGCTTTACTGCATTAACACCGTAAGAAGTTAGTTCTAGAGTTACGAAACATTCTAAAGGTCCCCTTAGTCATATCCAAGTCTTTTGCATTTCTTAATCCTTGCAAAGATTAAGGAAAAACTTCGGCTAATGGAACCCATTTTTTCATCCAGTATGGCCAAGGATTAACAGAAAACAAAGACCTAACAATAACCCTAACTCTAACCCTACATCAAATGATTTGCAAAAGTTTTAAGATAAATTGTACGTTTAACACAACAGCAACAGAAACGCAGGAACAGCTGAACATTATAGAAACAACCCTTAACAACCAATAGCAAAGCACTCACAGTCCTGCCCTCCAATCTGGAAGTGTCCCAGCAAGCTGTTCAGAAAAGTAAGGGAGGGCTGCTCTTTCACTTAACCATGTGAGGTCACCCTCACCTCTGTTTTAAACATATGTGCTCACCAGATACACTTTTGAACATTATTTATTTTACTATTAAAACAGCAATACAGTAGATTTTTAAAATTTTGCATTGCATATATAACATACAGGTAAAACAAGGACTTTGGACTTTGTATCAGAAGGTTGTGAGTTCAAATCTCTCAACCACCAAGTTGCCACCGCTGGGCCCTTTACCAAGGCCCTTAACCCTCAACAGCTCAGTTTGTAAAAGAGATAGGTTGCTCTGGATAGGGGTGTCTGCCAAAATTTTATAAATGTAAGTTGAGTTCTGATGCTCTATATATTGTTAATTTTATTAAGAGTTCAACATTTTTTAAAAATGAAAAAGAATCCCTATTTTCCACTCCTTCTTACACTTTGATTGTTATCTGGTTTGTTTCAGTTATCAAAGTCTGCATGTTGTTCATCAGCTCTCATTAGTAGCAGTATATCTTATTAGTATATCAGCCTCATATCATGTCATGACAACGATTTGTTTTTATCAGCAACGTCATTGTGCATTCATGTATACGTGTGTATCAACAGGTGTTTCAAGCGCTGATGAGAACAATGAGTTGTAGATAGAGTTTCCACTTTGCATGTAACTGGTGTAGGTTTGCAGTTCAACAGGATCATAATGCTGAGAAGAAACATCACCATAAATCAGGTTCACTGCATACACATTAAAGTGGTTCACTCCTTTTATTTACTAAATAAAAAGTAATTTTGTTAAAAAGGAAATTTATTTTACCTGGTGTGGATTGGGTTTGCAGCAAAGTTTTCTAAAAAATAAAAAATAAATAATAATAATAATAATAATAATAATAATAATAATAATAATAATAATAATAATAATAATAAAAATAAAGATCAGAAATGATTAATTAGGATTTATTTATGATTACCAAATTGTTTGTAACTGTACAATTATAAAAAAAGTACAATTATATTGTATCTTAGCGTGGTATTTTTTTTACTGTACTTTTCGTGCATCAGCAATAGGATTATTTTTTTGTTTTGTTTGTTTGCTTATTTAACACAAAAATTTGAGTGTCATTAATGCTCATGAACTGCATTACCAAATCTTCTGCAGCTCACATGACCAAGTTTCATGTTGTGTCTGAATGGTAGCTCATTGGTCAGTACATAGCAGTTTGGATGCTGGATCAGAATAGCACATGTACAATATTTAAGTTTCCCATTAAACTTTGTCTCAAATCTATTCTCCATCCTTTGCTGTTGGATTTTCATCAGAAATTAAGTTCTTTTATGGTATAACTCAGGTGATTATTCAGGTGAGTTTTCTTTATAAAATGACTGCAATTAGTTTTTAAAAAAAGTGTCCAAAAGGCCTTACCTTATCTTTTTGCGCATGATGTAGAGTGCAGTTAAAAGGGGTATGATGGAGCCTAATATGCAATAAAGAATTATGGAAGATCCAGAACTGGTATCTAAAAAGACAAAAGATGTAACACAACATAAAGCAATTGGATAATGTTTCATTTATCCTAAACCTATAATATGAATAAAACTTGGTTACTAAAAAATAAAGTGCAAAATCTACATGTTTATTATTATCTAGAATAAACTCCTGAACTGTACAATCTGCATATAATGGACATTGCAATAACAGTGGTATTACAGGAATTTGTAACAAACTATGTTGTAGGACTGAACAAAAGCAGCAGTGGTTTAAAAGTGATATAATTCTCACCTAGTCAAAAGAGGTGGTATCAAAATCTTTCAAGACTAGTTTTGTAACTCACCAACAGATGGCAGCACAATGCTGCATGCACAGTGTCAAAAGTTAGTGTGGCAAAATCATCCTGTGTACATCAGGAGTTGCGCAACTGGTGCTATTCGGACCACTTGCATTACCACATCTGCGATTTTATCATGGACAGCAAGATAAAACGAAGATGTTCTGTGTGAAACTGGGCAAATCTACCACAGAGATGTTTAACATCATTCAGCAAGTTTTATGGCGAGTCTGCTGAGTCGTTTGAGGTGTTTTGAGTGACACAAGCAGAACGTCTTCACTGGAAGACAAGAGATCAGGAAGACCTTCAACTAGATCAACTCTTGAATATGTCGAAACCATTCGTTGACTTGTGCATGATGATCGTCGGAGAACAATCCAGAACATTGCAGCCATTGTTGGTGTGTCATATGGAACAGTCCAGGCAATCCTTATGTGTGATTTAAACATACGCTGTATTGCTGCCAAGTTTGTCCCCAGGCTGCTGACCCAGGAGCAGAAGGAACACCACTAAGATGTCCACCAAGAACTCCGTCAGCATGCCATAGATACCCGCCCATCACGTTGAGGATTATTACCGGTGATGAAACTTATGCGGGTACGACGCTGAGACACAGCAACAGTCTTTACAGTGGAAGAGCTCATTATTTCCACACCCATAAAAGGCAAGGCAGGTTCACAACTCATCGAGAATTCATCCCCAGGGCTCAGAACATCAATTGCGATTTCTACTGCCAGGTTTTAAGGTGTCCGAGGGTGGACATTCGACGTTCACTCAAAGGACAAGCACCACGGTTTACACCTCTATTGGGGGGTTTTGTACAAAACAGGATCATCCCTGACCTCCATAGCTGACTTCAAAGCAGCATTCAAATGATAACGCAAGCCAGTCTCTATACCTTACACAGTACACACGCACATGCACTCACACACACACATGCACACACACACACACACACACACACACACACACACACACACACCGCCCCTGAAGACGCAAAGCCAGATAATAACCCCCCTCCTTCTCTTGTTGACTTCACAGGGACCCTTAAACCATAAAACAATCCACTCTCGAAACTCGACCCCAGTACGTCTGAGTGTGGACGTCTGAGTATTATATGTAATAATGATCACAAAATGATCTGTTCTTTATTTTACAAGGATGCATTTAATATGATCATGAAATGTACTGTACTGTCCTAATACACTTTGGATAAAACTTTAAGTTCTCCAAAGTAAGTATAAACAGGTAATACCCCCACAAACGCACGAACAAAGGAACTTTCTCCCTCCAAAAAAGTTCATACAATCCCCAAAACCCCAACAATCCCCACTCAGAACCTCTTCTCCGAGACGGGACTCGAACTTAATTAAAATATTTAGGACTAATTATAACCCGGTATCATTACTTATAAATATTTCCCTTTTTGCGAGCGAAATTCGCTACATATATATATATATATATATATATATATATATATATATATATATATATATATATATATATATATATATATATATATATATTGAGTTGCTGCCATGTGATTGGCTGATTAGAAATTTGCGTTAACGAGCAGTTGGACCGGCAAGTGGCCGGTGAGTGTGTGTGTATATATATATATATACACACACACTCACCGGCCACTTGCCGGTCCAACTGCTCGTTAACGCAAATTTCTAATCAGCCAATCACATGGCAGCAACTCAATGCATTTAAGCATGTAGACATGGTCAAGACGTTCTGCTGCAGTTTAAACTGAGCGTCAGAATAGGGAAGAAAGGTGATTTAAGTAACTTTGAACGTAGCATGGTTGTTGGTGCCAGACGGGCTAGTCTGAGTATTTCAGAAACTGCTGATCTACTGGGATTTTCATGCACAACTATCTCTAGTGTTTACAGAGAATGGTCCAAAAAAAAAAAAAAAAATATATATATATATATATATATATATATATATATATATATATATATATATATATATATATATATATATATATATATATCCAGTAAACTTTAGTTCTGTGGGCGCAAATGCCATGTTGATGCCAGAGGTCAGAGTAGAATGGCCAGACTGGTTCGAGCTGATAGAAAGGCAAAAGTAACTCAAATAACCACTTGTTACAACCAAGGTATGCAGAGGAGCATCTCTGAATGCACAACACGTCGAACCTTGAGGCAGATGGGCTACAGCAGCAGAAGACCACACCGGGTGCCACTCCTGACAGCTAAGAACAGGAAACTGAGGCTACAATTCGCACAGGCTCACCAAAATTGGACAATAGAAGATTGGAAAAACGTTGCCTGGTCTGACGAGTCTCAATTTCTGCTGCGACATTCGGATGGTAGGGTCAGAATTTGCCGTCAACAATATGAAAGCATGGAGCCATCCTGCCTTGTATCAACGGTTCAGGCTGGTGGTGGTGGTGTAATGGTGTGGGGGATATTTTCTTGGCACCACTTTGGGCCCATTAGTACCAATTGAGCATCGTGTCAACGCCACAGCCTACCTGAGTATTGTTGCTGACCATGTCCATCCCTTTATGACCACAGTATACCCATCTTCTGATGGCTACTTCCATCAGGATAATGCGCCATGTCATAAAGCGCAAATCATCCCAGACTGGTTTCTTGAACATGACAATGAGTTTATTGTTCTCAAATGGCCTCCACAGTCACCAGATCTCAATCCAATAGAGCACCTTTGGGATGTGGTGGAACGGGAGATTTGCATCATGGATGTGCAGCCAACAAATCTGCAGCAACTGCGTGATGCTATCATGTCAATATGGACCAAAATCTCTGAGGAATGTTTTAGTACCTTGTTGAATCTATGCCACAAAGGATTAAGGCAGTTCTGAAGGCAAAAGTGGGTCCAACCCGGTACTAGTAACGTGTACCCAATAAAGTGGCCGGTGAGTGTATATATATATATATATATATATATATATCAAGAGTTTGGTCATAAATCTTTCAACAATACAGAACAATTTGTGATCATCAGAACAATTTGTGATCATATATATATATATATATATATATATATTTTTTTTTTATTATTATTATTATTATTTTTTTTTATTACTATTTATTTATTTATTTATTTATTTATTTATTTATTTATTTAAATTTTTTTTCATGGAGATGGGTGCCCTGATGGTCTCCACAATGGAAATGCTTGAGTAAAGTACAGATAACCGACAAAACTAATTAAGTACGGTAATGAATTACATTTACTTCATTACTGTCCATCACTGCTGTATATGTTGTACAGTACAATGTGCAAAAAGAAAACTGTAAACAAGAGTGTTACTCAATTGTGTTACTGAGTGTGTGTGAGTTCAGTTTAGTTCTAGATGTGAGGGCCCAATTGGTTCGGTACCCCTTTCCTGATGGTAGAAGAGTGAAGAGTGTGTGTGAGGGGTTTGTGGGGTCTTCCACAATGCATTTCACAGGGGATCCATCAATGATCAGAGGAGAATGGCTGCTCTGTGCTCTCCTAAAATCTTCACAGACTTTAGGAGAGCTTTTTCTTTTAAACGTCTCACACCTTCATCATGCAGCTCTTCAGAAACTCTTCCTCAGTAAATAACCGGCTGATGTGGCTGTGATTCTACTCTGATTTCACACCAGCTTTACTTCGTGATTTTGCTCTGGTGAAAAACGTCTGCTGAAATGTCAGATTCTTCTTTAACTCTACTACTTTCTGTATCTTCTGCTCTGCATTCAGGTTTTTCAGGTTCATGTTTTGTCTCGTAGTTCCATAGATTCAATTCCTTAATTGCAGCCACATTCTCTCCACAAATAAGACACACGTGTTTACCGGCAGTGTCAGTAAACATATACTCAGAATCCCATCGGTTTTCAGAATCAACTTTTCTCTTCGCCATTGTACATTGTGAGGGGCTTTACAATAGGGTTAAATACATCAACAGAAGCTCGACTTAATTGATGCTGGAATGTTCCCAGGTAGCCTAGCATTCGGTAAGGCAGCTGAAGCGATGCATTATGGGATCTGTATTTTGTGTTATCAGCGCTTCATATCGCGGGGTCCATTAATAACAATAATAATAGATCTATATAAAATGAT
The DNA here is from genome assembly GCF_946808225.1 of Silurus aristotelis. Lineage (NCBI taxonomy): Eukaryota > Metazoa > Chordata > Actinopteri > Siluriformes > Siluridae > Silurus > Silurus aristotelis. The sequence goes on from NC_139576.1 coordinate 8,642,571, forward strand.
CTCGTGGGCCAGATATAATTGTACATTGGGCCAGATGTGGCCTTGACACATGTGTCCTAGACTCTTTTTTGTGTATACCATAAATGACAATAGCAACCAAGTTGTTTCAAGTATTAATTCACAACTTTAAAAGAAGCTGTAATAACAATAAAAAGTGTGATATATTGCAGTATGTGACAACACCAGATGTCTTCTGCATTTGTAAATTTTTCTTTCATTTTTGAAAACTGACGGGCTTACCTCTGAACTTGAAGTTACAAAATTTAATCTTGATATGCTTGTGGTTGTTGAAAGTGGCAACACAAGTGGGATTCCCCAATGCCTCATATAAAATATGAGGCAAGTATAAGCGACTAATCACTGTACTCTCTTGAGGCTTAGTTGATTGTGTAATGTCTAAGGATGGGTTGCTATGTGTCTTCCAGTGAATGAAAGCTGCTAGTTTGCTTTTAACTTCACACACAGCCACAATGTGTTGATCCTCATATTCCAGCCAACCAGATATGATTGGTCGAGCTAGGAGAAACAGTTTAGAAAGATCAGTTTACATACATACCCAAATGTAAGGATATTAAGGTATTTATCATTATACTTATAGCATATCAGTTTTGCAAAATTGTTTTAGAGACTGTTAAAAATATTTTTAGATCAGCACACACAATTTTGTAAAACAAGTATAGAGAAAGAAATAGCATCCTTCCCAACCATTCCCGGGCATGAGTCAGTTTAATAATGCCTTTAAGATTGTATGGTCATACATTCCATTCCACATTATTATAATCCAATTTGTAACTAAAAATGATTATAATATTTTCTGAACAAGTAATTTTCTCTGTATCAAGCTGTAAAACAGAGATTGTTTTATAGAGAGGTTTAATATTAACAAGTTTATTATATTACCAGAGTTTTACTTATTATTAAATATAAATGTATAATTTTTCCACAAAATTATCAATGTCTATGACTTTAAATATTCAAAGGAAACATTAGGAGCTCTATCAGCATCTGAGGCAGAAATACAGTTCCAGAGTTAGCAAACATGCCAAACGTCTGTGCCTTTGTATTCAGTCACTGCAGGTTCTCCAGAAAAATTATCATGTGACTAATGTATGCTTTATGTTGTAACTAGGGCTGTCAAAATGAACATGTTAATTAGGTGTTAACGCACATTCATTTATTAACGCGTGATTAATACAGCAAAAAATTCTGTTTGCCCATTTTTATTAAATTAATCAATAAATAAATATAAAAGAGGTGAAATCAAAACATTCAATACAACACACATTTTTTCACGATGTCCTTTATTTACTCAGACATTAAAAAAATATATTTTTAATAACTAAAATTTGATTTACTGATGCGCCAAGTCTCAAATCAGCACCAAAATCCACCATAAAGAACACATCAAGCAATTAACTCTCTGTGGTCGACAATCTGTGCCATTTTTTTTGTAAGGTTATTCTCCAGATTATTTTGACATATCTAAATATAAAATGTGTGTTTATTAAGAAGAATATGCTTGATAATATTATTTTGTAGTTTAATCACAAACATTAAATTGTTGAACAGTGTCAGTAGAAGTAGAGGATCATCAAAGCACTGCATTCTTTATATTAGCTGTACAGAGACTGTTCACTTACCAAATCCAGAGACAATGATATTTTCCTGCCAACCACCTGATTCGTCGGAAATGTCACAGGTGTATTTTCCTTCATCTTGAACAGAAAATTGTGGAATGATCAGGTGGTATACTCCGTCTGCTGTGTGATTCAGCCTTTTACCATCTTGGCAGGTGTCGTGGTCAGAGTCATTTTTAGCCACAGCAATGGTGCAATTTTTGTCTTGAAGAGAAATTTTCCAGATGACAAAAATCATATCCTGCCAAGCAATCTTTGTGTTGGTGCAATTTAAGGAGACAGTGGTGCCCAGTTCAACATACTCATTTCTGAAACCTGAATGACACATTGAAGAACATAACAATGGAACCATATTTTTATTTGCACAACACAGCAGACATCAAGCTTCTCTTTAGGCCATTTTCATTTTCATTTTGTTGACACACTTGAACATTTATATTTCCTATTTGTTCTAGACAAGTCTTATTCATTTTTGCAATTTCTACCTGGGTCCATGTTACTTCCTATTTGTCTAAATATGGCACAATGGAATATATCTGCTCTGACATAAAACCGTTTTTTCTACACTAAGGGCCACTCTATACACATAAATACACAATATTTTTAGAAGCATAAAAGGGTACAATTTGTTATTTTATATAATGATTATTTATCATTTTATATAATAATGTAAGATTTATAGATTAGATTTAGTCCAAATGGCTAATATTCTTGCAAAACCCTTGGCAGAAAAGCAAACAATTAAAAGTGATGGACTCTCAATTTTTACCTGTCATCTTTTCTTTGGTTGAAGCAGAGCGAGGGAGTGTTTTGTTAGAATGATGAGAGACATCTGTTCCTGAGGGTTACGAGTCCAACGAGTGTTAGTAAGAGTTAATGTGAGAAAAACATCACTTTTTATTGCATTATTACTTTATAATGCTAAAAAGTAAAATGATTTCTGTTAACGAGCTATTCATCATATTAATTTCATATTAATTGGGTTTGCAGTATCATTTGTTCAGTCATTATGTTAGAAAAAGCAAGAAAAGCAATAGCAGGTTACATGTGGAAACATAATAGAAATAAAACAGCAGAGTAACAATATCCTACATTTTACAGATATTATAAATGTACTTTCGTGTAGTTATTTCAGCTATTAATTAAACAGTGGTTAAAAAAATATATATATATATATATATATATATATATATATATATATATATATATATATATATATATACTTGTGACCTTGACACTTGCAACCTCGATAGTTTGCGACATTCAATTGGGAACAGGACTAAAAGTAACTCAAGAACAATCTAAAAGTTCGTGAGAATTTGCGGGTGAATCGAAAGTTCGGAGTAACATTTCAAAACAAAGTTTGTACTAATAAATTACATCAAAAGATTTTTTGAAAAAAAATTTATTATTGTATTATTTATTTAAAGTAGTAAATAAAACATTATGACAAGTTAATCACAATTTTTCTTGAGTTTACAGTACATGTACAATTTCCCTTGAAAAAGGAACCATCAAAAGGAAAGAGTCAAAACCTCACAATTATTTGTTACTCGGAAGGGTCATAGAACGTAACCCCCCGCGAGTATCAAGGTTGCTCTGTATATCGATATGCCGCCAAGAACCATAAAAATCATAAAAAGGAAACAAACATGTGCACTGACATACACTATATTGCCAAATGTATTGGGTCACCTGGTCCTAAGTATGGTTCAGTATGTGATTTTTGAGCATTGCATTCCACATTTAGTCAGAAAAGGTTTGTGCGAGTGCAGAAATAATTAAATGAATGCCATCCTGCTTATAGCACAGTACATTCTTTCCATCGTGGGTTACGTTATGCAAACAAGTGTCCTGATTAGAAGCCACAAGTCTGAATCATGTTCTGTTTAGTTCACTCACAAAGTCCAGGTACTATGAATCATTTGGCATTTTGAGTTTATTTATTTACATAATACGAAACAAATATCTTGTATTGAAACATTTTAGTGAAAAATTAAGTATAATAGTTTCAAACACATGGGTTTCTATTAGGTATTGTTTACTTTATTTTTAATTTTTTTTATTTGTTTGCTTTATAAATTGGTTCTTTTAAACAATTTCTGTTACCAAACAACATACTGAACGGTACTGCATTAAAACAGGTTTTCCGCAAAAAAGCTGAAAAACCTTAATGCCGTCTAGATGGAGCGAATCTTCTTTTCTCTCTCTGTTTTAGATGGCATTATTTATTTTACAACATTTAAAATCCCTAAACAGACACCATAACCATAATTATAACCCACAAGTGACACAAATAAAATCAAAGTAACAAAGAAATATAACAAGCAAACCTGCTGTAAGATTTCTTGTTAGACAGATGGTGAAGAAAAAGACGGCTCTCAGGACCAGTTTTCGATCCATGATTCCGAAAATGGATCTCTTACCAATTAAATAGACATTCCTTTGTTTGTTTATGTCTTGTGCTTTTCTTTTCAGCCTGGTGCAGACTATATTGTCTGTTTTCCTTCTTAGAAACTCATTTATCTACTTGAGAGTGCATCAAGAAGAGCAACAACCACAAATGCATTAGGCATTGAGCTTTTTCTTTCTCTCTCTCTCTCTCTCTCTCTCTCTCTCTCTCTCTCTCTCTCTCTCTCTCTCTCTCTCGCTCTCTCTCTCTCTCTCTCTCTCTCTCTCTTTCTCTCTCTCTCTCTCACACACTCTCTCCCTCTCTCTCTCTTTCTCTTTCCAGTGAGCACATGAAGGTATTTTCTTGTGTAGGTCCCAGGTCAGTCAAGATGTTGCAGTATATAATGCAGTCCTATTTTGACCGCATCGTCCGCAGACCTGTTTGCTCTGTAGGCAAACTCAAGTTTTTTGGGGACTGGAATGATCGTGGAGTGTTTGAAGCAGTAGGGAACTACACACAGCTCCAGTGATCTGTTAAAGATATGAGTGAAGATAAGGGCCAGTTGGTCAGCACAGACTTTTAGGCAGGCAGGTAAAACACTGCCTGGGCCAGAAGCTCTCCTAGTCGTCTGTCTTCTCTTTTCAGAGTAGGTTTTATTTAGCTAATATGATCTCCTTTGTTAGTTTATATATAGTTTAGATAACAGATGAACAACATAAAGTCTGAAATAGGCCTCAACAAGTCTGAGGTATCATCTTATTTATACTGTATGGAATAGTATAGCTTGATAGTGATGTAGGTAGTGTTTCTGATTCACAGCTTGATTTGATCTTGAGCAACAGCTGTGAGGAGCTAAACATGTTTACTTTCTGTGTGTACATTTCTTAAAAGTTTCACGTAGTTTATCCATTCCTGGCACGTTCTAAGTATTTGAATAAATTAAAAATTTCATATATAGAAAGTTTATTTTTGTCTATCTCTTTAAGTTTACATTTATGGCATTCAGCAGATGCCCTAATCCAGAGTGATATACAAAAGTGATATACATAGAAAGCTATTAAATTATATATTAAAATATTAAATTAAACAACCAATAACTATACTTGTCAGTATACAACTGTTTATTTACACACTGCCAAGCATATGGTATATATGAGTCTTCTGACACTTCCTAGATCCAATATGGCAGTGAGTCCTAACCCTTTTGCTGAACTGTTCCCACAGATTGTATAGATTGCACTGCTAATACACCTGATCCAACTAATTAGCTAATTACCAGGCTGCCACAACCCAATATAATGTGTTAGGAAAAAATAACTGTGCTACAGGAAGTTCTACAATATTAAGATTTAGGACTGCTGTAATGTGTATGCAAAAGGCATAGAGGTGTTTGCAGTTCTCCAGCCCTGTTAAGTAGATACTCCATGCAGTTCTTACAGCATGCAAACATCTTGGACATGGAATCCAATCCAATCCAATCCAATGTTTATGTTCTTACTGATTGAGCATCATTGATCTTATTATATTATATATTTTCATCTGATTTGACATAAAAGAGCAAAAAACTACATACTTTATATGATACAGCATTTATGCTTACTCAGCCAAGGGCATATTGATCAGATAAGTGGTGCACCAATTTCAGCCAGTGTGCATTATAAGACTTTACATAGGATGCAGTTGGAGATGCCCCCCTTTGACAGGTATTTTATTAATGTTGAGGAGAGAAAACGTGAAATATTACTAGGTTTGCAAGCTGCGTGGAGCTGACGTTTATCCTTTTTATGCTGACATATAGGAAACACTGAAAAGACCCTTAACCCACATGGCTAGCACAGTAAGTTTGAACTTTCCTTGTTTTAATTACAAACAGTCACATTTATGGTCATTAAAAAGAACATTTATAAGTAATGGTGCTGAAAATGACATTAAATGACAAAGACGTGTTGACAGGTTGAATAGGATATCAAATAGACAGGATCATGTCTTGCTATTTTAGCCAGTTTTAGTCAACTTCTCATGTTTCTTCCCAAACCATTTAATAGCTTTTCAGTGTGTATAGAGGGCTTCCTTCTGCAGATCCAGTCCTATTTTTGAGAGTATAATAGATGCTAAGCCCCTTTGGATTCTCAGGCAGGAGGTGGTTGCTCAGTGGTTAAGAAATTGAATGTTGGATCAGAAGCTCAAGTTCAAATCCCAGCACCATTAAGCTGCCACTGCTGGGCCCTTGAGCAAGGCCCTTAACCCTCTCCTATAAATGTAAATGTATTCTGTCAAGTACAGTACAAAATACAGTTATGATGCAGCATAACATAGAATAAAGACTAACATTTTATCTAAAGTATGAGAAAATAATGATTGACATTTGTAAATGACTAGCTATGGACTTACATTCCCTTACAAGCTATGTAAAAGACCATTCTTATATTATTTATCTTATTTCTTTTTTTTTTTTTAGCCCCCTTACATTTGTTTTTGTCCTAACAATGAACATATTAGCTAAGAAATAAAAGGTACAGATAGCTTGTACGTTTCAAAATTCATACTTATGAATGTTTTGTTTTACAAATAAGTATGAAATAAATATAGAGTATGTTCCCTGTTTTAAAGTATACATTTGTAATTTTCCAATAAGAGAAAAAACATTAAAAACTGCAGTGAGAAATTCACATAACATACATCTTCAATAGTAACAGTCATTTGTCAAACAATTATGGACAAATTTGTTTTTAACACAAATGATAATGTTCACAGAATAAACTGAACATTTGTATTTTTCTTACAGGAAATACCTTCTTCAATGTCATGCAGAATATTGCCCGGGAGACATTTTGATTTTGTTATCATGCCTGTAAGTCCTTGTGATTTTTTTAAAGTGCTAATTAATTATGCTTGCTGTGCAGTTCCCCCTAAACCTGCACACTGTTCACTTTACAGACTCCCCTGAATCTGTCTAAGATTCAACAAAAACCTCCTCATGGCTCACAGTTAAATGTTTATGTCCAGCATCATTGAGAGAGTTATAGGATTTCCACCCATCTGAGATAACAGTGGTAACATACTTTTGAAAATGAATTTTCTGAATGCTGAGTGATAACTTTCAAAATAGTTCTGCTCTCCTCTTTTACCCCAAGCATTCCAAACACCCATGACCTCCTTTTGCTTTGTCTTCTTCTTTGCAATGTAATTGTAAATATTTTACCATTCTTTTGTGGCATTTTGCTCTCATCAATCAAGATAAGTCATATCTCCTCTGCTACCCACACAGATAATAAGCACATTTAGTCAGTCGGGAAAATCTTTCAGTGATGCCTTTTTGTAGCAAGTCTATTTTGCAGACCCTGTAAAAAATTACATTTTAAAAGCATACACATAGGAAACATAAATATCTTAATCAATACTCAGTTCACTATCAATGAAGCTATTATATCTTTTTGGAAATTATTGTTCCCTCTCAACACAAATAGAACAAATATTACATAATCACAACCAGTTATTATAGCATTATTAAAACAACCCTCATTAAATCACACACCGGAGGATATATCTTTCTCTCAGTAAATTAAATGCATAACACCTTTTCCTTTTATTTTTTATTTATTGTTAGGACAAAAAAAGTGTAAAGGGGATATAAAACAAAATTTAGGTAACAACCAATAAAGACCTTGTAAATAGCTTGTAATGACATACAAGCCCATAACTAGTCACTTACAAATGCAGTTATTAGTCATTAAATACTGTCCAATTTCTGATCCTTAAAATAAAGTGTTACTAAATAAAGAATTATGGGACATCCAATCTTCTATCTGGAAAGACAACAGATGCAACACAACATAAAACATTGTAAAATATTTATTTATTATAAAGTCTATAATATAACAAACTTAGCTATTAATAAAGTAAAAGCAAAATGCCCATTATTATCCTGAATAACTACTGAACTGTACAATAATTTGCATATCATGGACATTACAATGACTGACATTGGTATTACAAGAATTTGTTGTTTTTTTTAGGTTGAGGATTAAACAAGCAACAGTGCTTCTGAAATGCTATGAGTCTCACCCTGATCTGAAGAATAGCAATGGTTTTGTAATGTTAAAAGTGAGAAGCAGATGCAAGTGCAAAAACATTTTAATTAATAGGGATACATAAAAAAGAAACACAATAGAACCAAACATAATGAAACAAAACCAAAAACATAGAATGTGAAACTTACAGGCATAAACAGACCAAAATCTATAGTCAAACAAGACACAAGAAGGGCAGCAAATAGTGAGTCTGTAAACAAGTGTTAATTAAAAGACAGTATGATGTAGGTGACAAAAACAATGAGAAGTCTTTTTTGCATAACTGTGACACAAATAGTTTTTGTTTTTCTCGTTTTGATCTTTTACAGCATGTATTGCCTTTTTTATATTATTATACTAATAGTATTTTATGGCAACAAACTACTTTTTACTCATTTTAGACTACAAAAAATTAAAGCTACATCTGGGTGTAAAATAATCAAAAAGGAAGTGATCTGCCAATCAGAACAATTGCTCTTAAGCAAAAAAAAATATATATACAGTGAGGAAAATAAGTATTTGAACACCCTGCTATTTTGCAAGTTCTCCCACTTAGAAATCATGGAGGGGTCTGAAATTGTCATCGTAGGTGCATGTCCACTGTGAGAGACATAATCTTAAAAAAAAAATCCAGAAATCACAATATATGATTTTATAACTATTTATTTGTATGATACAGCTGCAAATAAGTATTTGAACACCTGAGAAAGTCAATGTTAATATTTGGTACAGTAGCCTTTGTTTGCAATTATAGAGGTCAAACGTTTCCTGTAGTTTTTCACCAGGTTTACACACACTGCAGGAGGGATTTTGGCCCACTCCTCCACACAGATCTTCTTTAGATCAGTCCGGTTTCTGGCCTGTCGCTGAGAAACACGGATTTTGAGCTCCCTTTAAAGATTCTCTATTGGGTTTAGGTCTGGAGACTGGCTAGGCCACGCCAGAACCTTGATATGATTCTTACAGAGCCACTCCTTGGTTATCCTGGCTGTGTGCTTCGGGTCATTGTCATGTTGGAAGACCCAGCCTCGACCCATCTTTAATGCTCTAACTGAGGGAAGGAGGTTGTTCCCCAAAATCTCGCAATACATGGCCCCGGTCATCCTCTCCTTAATACAGTGCAGTCGCCCTGTCCCATGTGCAGAAAAACACTCCCAAAGCATGATGCTACCACCCCCATGCTTCACAGTAGGGATGGTGTTCTTGGGATGGTACTCATCATTCTTCTTCCTTCAAAAACGTTTAGTGGAATTATGACCCAAAAGTTCTATTTTGGTCTCATCTGACCACATGACTTTCTCCCATGACTCCTCTGGATCATCCAAATGGTCATTGGCAAACTTAAGATGTGCCTGGACATGTGCTGGTTTAAGCAGGGGAACCTTCCGTGCCATGCATGATTGCAAACCATGACGTCTTAGTGTATTACCAACAGTAACCTTGAAAACGGTGGTCCCAGCTCTTTTCAGGTCATTGACCAGCTCCTCCCGTGTAGTTCTGGGCTGATTTCTCACCTTCCTTAGGATCATTGAGACCCCACGAAGTAAGATCTTGCATGGAGCCCCAGTCCGAGGGAGATTGACAGTCATGTTTAGCTTCTTCCATTTTCTAATGATTGCTCCAACAGTGGACCTTTTTTCACCAAGCTGCTTGGCAATTTCCCTGTAGCCCTTTCCAGCCTTGTGGAGGTGTACATTTTGGTCTCAAGTGTCTTTGGACAGCTCTTTGGTCTTGGCCATGTTAGTAGTTGGATTCTTACTGATTGTATGGGGTGGACAGGTGTCTTTATGCAGCTAACAACCTCAAACAGGTGCATCTAATTTAGGATAATAAATGTAGTGAAGGTGGACATTTTAAAGGGAGACTTACAGGTCTTTGAGGGTCAGAATTCTAGCTGATAGACAGGCGTTCAAATACTTATTTGCAGCTGTATCATACAAATAAATAGTTTAAAAATCATATATTGTGATTTCTGGATTTTTTTTTTAGATTATGTCTCTTACCATGGACATGCACCTACGATGACAATTTCAGACCCCTCCATGGTTTCTAAGTGGGAGAACTTGCAAAATAGCAGGGTGTTCAAATACTTATTTTCCTCACTGTATATATAAAATTATTTTTATAAAATTATTTTTATATGAGCAATATGATATAATTAGACTATTTTTCTTCATAAAAACAGGTCAATAATTTATATTTAAAAAAGTTATTTTTTATTTTTTTTAATTTAATGTTTTGTAACACATTGTTACAAAACATTAAATCAAATAAACCATTATCTTCTATCAATTTCCATAAATTAATTTGCTAAAGAAAATGTTCAGAGATTTAAATGTATACAGATTTGTATAATGTTGCCCTAATATGATTTCCTTTTTTTTTTTTATACTTATATTAAAGTATCCATATCTAAAAACTAAAAACTTTGAGTTATGAGTAAAAAGTGATTCCTATGGTGTCAGTCAGCTACCTGTACAGAAATGTCATTGACTCATGATCTCGCCACTTCCTTCATTTAGTGTCTTAGCAAACCTTAACATGCCTGAACAAATTGTAAAAGAAAGGAAAAAAAAGTTGTGGTGTAAATAAAGCGAGTAGATACATTTAGTTTTATGTGCTTCGAGTTGGCCCATGAGACTGAGCTATTCTAATTACAGATCAAGGATAAAATATGCAAACCTGACTATGAAATTATTTTTTGCATTACAGTAAGTACATTTAAGTGACTGTACTTTATATTTATAATGTCCTAATCACTCTAAATTTGTTATTTCTCTAAATAATGCTTTTATTTACAGTCCATAATTACAATCCATGTAATTCCTCAAAAGGCTATGGTGGTATTTGTTTTTTATATTTAGACATTTATTTGAGTTATTTCTCATACTGCTACGTTAGAATACATGAACTTTCTGCTGATTTTTAGGAGTCTCTATTCTCAGTGCATCTCAATATAGACATTGTGAGAGCATATCAAAACATTTATTTGTTAAATTATGTGCAAATGTTTATATATTAACCTCTACAGGTCTAGGTAACTATGGGTGGGACCACTTAGATTTTTCATATTGCTACAACATCTAGTTAATCTACACCAGTTATGGTCATATATTGAAGATGACAATTAATGTAGACATAACATTTGCTTAATAATAAAAAAAAAAAAATTTGACAAGATTAACAATAGTGTATATATGCATATGCTGTTCGAAGCTGTTTAAAGATAAAACACACACACACACACACACACACACACACCACACACACACACACACACACACACACACAGACACACACACACATACATAACTTCTAATGTAAATTTTATATATGGCCTCATGCTATTAGTAACAGGAAACAGGTTTGCTTAGTACACAGGAAGTCTGAGTCAAGCATCTATTTGTTCTCAAACTAAAAAACAGATTTTTGACCTGCTTTGGAGCTCATCTCTGCGGGTTTATCGTTTTTGTATACTTGTTATCTGGCTGAGAGTTTCACTCAGCTTTCATGGAAACACCAGTTAGACCATAAAAACCACAAGATTAGTATAATATGACTCAATTGTCAGTTATGTTCTCGGCTTATGATCTTTTTTCATAAAAGAAAGACTTGACAAATTGAGATCACATAAAACATTTTAACTCAACATGTCGTAAACAATATCAGCTCGAGAACTGTCTAGTCCACTCTTATCTAATTCTCTTAAATGTCTGCTCACCTAAATTTTTTCATTCACCTCCAGGGAATCTTAGAATAGACTTTATGTGCACATTTTGAGACATGCATTGTTTTTTTCATTCTGGGCCTTTTATAAAATATATTGACCTGCTAACATCCGGTCCACATACATAGCTTAAGGTAATACTGGCAATTTACAATTATCACATTATGATTAATATATATTGATTTGGTTATTTGTTATTAATATTATTATTATTATTATTAATATTATTATTATTATTATTATTATTATCTGTATTGCTGTAATGAAATGTCTGTATGTTGTTTTTTATTTTGTTTATTTTTTATAATTATTTATTATTGTTGCTGTTAAAACTAATGTAAGTTTTAAGACCAGCATTTCTTCAATCAGGAAGATATGTAATTTGTCATCTTTGATGTTGTTTGGTTAATTGATGTGCTTTCCACTAACCCTAGAGTGTTTGTATAGAGAAACACTATAGGTCATCAAGTAGTGGCACCCAAACTACCTGTCCAAAGTGTACATTGATGAGGGGAACATAAATAAGAGAAGTCAATAACGAGCACTGTGCATTTAAACTAACAAAACTCTGGTGTACATGTGGCTAATCAAAAGCACGATTTACACATTTTTATTACACTCCAGCGATATGGATTCTTTTGAGTTTTATATACAGCTTCTGTAATTACTCTTAAAAATAAAAATTCCTGACCATTTATCATTTCTGAATAAATACAGTAAATTGAATGACTAAATAAATAATTTTTTTTATCTTTTTTTTACTTTTTAAATCTTGTGTTTTCGTAAATAGGAACATTTGTTAAAGTATGCTGAAATAAGTTAACAGTTAAATAGAACATATCTTTAGAAAAGTTAATAATAAATGCACATGCACTGTACAAATAGTGTTTCCGGTAGTAGCCACAAACCACAGCCACGTGCCCCCCTTTTCCCACTTCTGTAATGGTGCGGGGCCTACCGTTTTTCCCCGACCTGTCCAGGTGCTGGGAGACCCCATATGTAGTTAATGTCAACAGTCTGCTACATTGACTCAGGACTACAGTTTGCTTCTGATCACCATTTCTGTACCCCCCAACACCGTATATCTGCAATAAATGAACATTCGGTGCAACCCAGGTGAGGATGGGTTCCCTCTTGAGTCTGGTTCCTCTCATTTCCTCCTTATGCCATCTCGGGGAGTTTTTCCTTGCCAAAGTCGCCACCGGTATTGGCTACTCCACTGCTGAAAGCCACTTCGGCGTTAGTAGGCAAGGCTTACGTGGCAGTAGGTCAGGCCGCAGGTTGCCTCCACACGATGAGTGTGTTACATACCAGGCCGACCTGCTGCGAGAGTTGGACGAGGGTTTCAGCACTGAGGCTGACAATATTAAGGAGTTACGTCGCGCAGCCGACCTAACCCTTAGAGCAGGCAGGCTGGTCCACTCCATTGACCTTTGTCAGGTTCTATGACCTCAACATCAGAGCCACTCCCAGCTCCTCTGTCCTCAATATGGTTGTGCACAGACACACCAGGCAGTTACTGGTCAGTATCGCCTAATTGGACACAATTACATTGTGATGCAGCTCGAGTTCCCAAAGGGGGACATCTCTAGTTTACGTATACCCCTGAGGGAACGAGACACTTCGTCAAACAGGCCATATTCCTGCATCCCTGCGGTGCTTACTTTCTCTTTTTCCAGAAGCTAATGTCGCTCTATCGCTCACACATTTTGTAGCTTCCTAGTTCGCAACGTCACCTGCCGATGACATCACGACTTGCCGTTGCCAGATTTCACACGTGATTCAGAGCATGGGCAAAGCAAGGCGTTCCAGAAGCATTGTGATGCACCGTCTTGTTCCCTTAGGGAACTAGGGTTACATATGTAACCTAAAGAGGTTCCTGCCTCAGCGTTCCTGTCTCTTCCTGTTCCTGTCCTCAAGTGGTGGGGAGCTCCAACTCACGTGGCACATAAACTGCTTGGAGATGCTGGCAATGTTTCTGGCTCTGAAACACTTCCTCCCAGACTTCAGGGATCACCATGTGCTGGTCCGTACGGACAACAAATCAATAGTCAACAAATCAATTACATCAACCATCAGAGGGGGTCTGTGATCTTGCCCCTTATACAGGCTGGCACAGCAGATCCTCCTGTGCACGCCTTACATCCCTGGGAACCGAAATCTGGGAGCTGATGCCCTCTTGAGGCAAGAGCCGAGGCCTTGGGAATGGTGAGTCCAAACCCGAGGTGGTAAAGCAGATATGGTGGAGGTTTTACAGAGCACAGTTGGATCTGTTTGCGACTCAGGAGACATCGCACTGGTTCTCTCTCACAGACATGGCTAAAGCTACTTTCCTCCTATCGCGCTGCTCCCGGAAGTTCTGGAGAGAGAACCCAGGAGGGATCTTCTCTCCCATTCAGGCACCTTGGTTCACCCCTGCATGGATATTTGGAGACTGTGGCCCTTGAGGGGACACAGTTCCTAACAGCTGGTCTCTCTACCACGGTAGTGGAGACCATCCTCCAATCCAGAGCTCCCTCTGGAGGTTGTATGCTGCTACATAGCGTCTGTTCTTTGGGTGGTGCACCATCATTTGGACTCAGATAACTGCCTGGTTGGATCAGTGCTGGAGTTCCTGCAGGAACAGTTTGCTGCAGGGTTAGCTTCTTTGACCCTAAAAGGTTACGTGTCTGCTACTGTTTCTTATTGTGCTCACTTGCTGAGCAGTCACTGGGTAAAAACCCCTTGGTGACACGTTTCCTGCGTGGCTCCCGGAGGCTGAGGCCCAGGACATAACCCAGAGTGCCTGTGTGGGACTTGGGTATTTGTGGATTTGTGGACTTAGGTATTTGTGGACCTTCTGGCTATATCCTCGCTGAACAGGGTATTGGACTTGAATGCTCTCTCCGTGGCCCCGTCTCTCCTAGAGTTAGTTTACCCCTGGCATGGCCAGTGCCGTTCTGTACCCCAGACTGGGGTATGTACTTAAGGTGCCCTCGGTTCCCCCACAACCCGTTGTACTGCAGGCATTATATCCTCCTCCCTTTCAAGCCCTTGACCAGGAGAAGCAAAACTGTACGAGCACTGGACACATAAATCCACAGGATGAGTCCATGGAGGAAGTCGGCGCAGCTGTTTGTGTATGCTATAGCTCTTATAAAATTGGGCTACCTGCCAACAAGCAAACTTTTAGTAGGTGGATTGTGGATTATTGTTCTTTCTTGTTCTTTTTAAACATATATAACGTAATTGTTGCTCCTATTTTATGTTTTATTTTATTTTATTGCATTATTATTCTTTGTTTTTTGCTGTCATTATTATCATTAGTAGTGGTAGTAGTAGAAGTAGTATTTGCTGTTGTAATTTGTATTGTTTTTAATTTATATTTTTTCATTGATATTATTATTATTATTTTATTGCATATTATTATATTATATTATATTATATTAATATAATATATTATTATTGTTGTCGCTCTTTTTTTTTCTTTTTTTTTGCTTAAATGTTATTACTTTATTACATTTTTATTATATTATTATTATTATTATTGTTGTTGCTGCTGTTGTTGTTTATAATGTTTTATATTGTATTAGTGTGTTATTTACATTATAATCCTTGTTATTGTTCTTATTTTTACTGTTTTACATCTTTAATAACATTGATATTATTATTATATCATTATTATTATTTTATTGTTTTTTATTGTTGTTCGATATTCTTCTTTTTCTTCTTCTTAATATTATTGTTGTTGTTGTTGTTCTTCTTCTTCTTCTTTGTATTGTTTTAAATGTATTTTAAGTAGTTGTTATTTATTTTATTACTTTGTCATTTTCCATTGTTGATTTCAATATTTTAATAATATTATTATTGGTATTCTTGTTATTATTCTTTTCTTTTTTATTGTCTTCTTTTTCATGTTATTATTATTATTATTATTATTACTATTACTTTTATTAGTATTATTATATAATATACTTTCGTTTTTATATTTTAATACTATTAAAGGTTTGGATGTAGGCACCTTCTCTTGACCAACTAGAGGGAGAACTTGCAAGCTATGTAAAACATTTAACCCAAATACACAGAACTTTGTTCCAACAGGTAAAAGTGGCCATATGGGCAAGGACAATCAAACCCAACAACTGATCACTGAAGAATGAGACCGAGAAGCACTATAGTGGTATATTTAAGGAGAGGCTGTGTGCTGTTTGTCTGCATTTTGTTCTTTATAATATATAAAAGATGGACTGTGCCAGACATGCTGAACAGCAGAATGGACACTAAGGACCAAGGGACACCTGTCCTGATTGATGAGCTCAGGGAGTGGAAGCCAACACATTGGAAAATTCCAATCAAACAGGCAACATCACCAGCCTCAAAGAGAGAACGGACATATAGGCCCTGGAGCACCGAAGGGGTTTCATTCTGGATTACCCATATGGAACATCACCTGGTTTGTAAGGAAGTTAAACCCTATTTCTACAGCCCCTGCAGCCTCTAATACCTGCGACCTTTTAGCACCTCCTCACAGTTTTTCCATCTGGCCTGTTTTAGTGGGGGAAGTCTTGAAGGAACTGACTGCTCTGGACCCCAATAAAGCAGCTGGGTCAGATGATCTTGCTGCTTTTTTTATTCAAATTGCTGCCCCTGTCATTGCGGCTTCATTAACAGCCCTCATTAACCTCTCCCTCTATACAGCCGAGATTCCACCTGCTTGGAAAAAAGCGGTTGTGCTTCCTCTCTATAAGGGCGGTGATCAGGCTGACCTGAATAATTACAGGTACCCGGTCAGGGAACCATCCCCAGCCACTCTCAGTGCCGGTCCCAAGCCCGGATAAATTGGGGAGGGTTGCGTTAGGAAGGGCATCCAGCGTAAAACATGTGCTCCAGGATCCGCTGTGGCGACCCCTAACGGGAGAAGCCAAAAGAAAGAAATGAAAATGTGACTGGTGTATACCAATGAAAGGAATATGGCTGAAATGTATATAAAGTTAGTGAGCCTTTTTGTAAATTTCATTTTGATGGATCTTGTGTGCTCGGGTGCAGGTTGCATGCTTGTGAAACTGGTTCTCCTGTGCAGGTTCCACTCTCATTAAACTTGTACACCTGGTACCAGCTGGGTTTGATTTGCTTACGTGTTTAACTGCTAATAAACGTTCTTCAACTGAAAACAGTCTTCATGAATCTGGCTGATATTTAATCTGCGTGTGTGGCTTCTTTCTGCATTTTCTTGTTCTTTTTATTTTTCTTCAATAAAACTAACTATGCTAGAACTAATTCGAATACTACCTGTGTTCAAATTCAAATACTACTACGTCATTTAAGGATTTCTGTATAAACCCCGCCCCTTTGTGATGTCCAACCTACTCGCGGAATAAGTCCCTCCCACTTGGAGCTCTGCAAACTCCAGCGATGAATACTTGGGACTCAAGTGAGACTCGGATCCGCTCACTGAGTTATTCGGAAGGATTTGAATCTATAAACGGATTCCGATTTCTCAGTTCTACTTTACAGCTCCGACCCCCCCCCCCTCCTCCTCCTCCTCCGCCCCCGTTTTCACTTCCGGAATGGCGCATTTATCCTGGAAGTCCCGCCTCTCTTGTGACGTCCACGCATGTCGACAAAGTTCTCTCCTATTTTTTATTATTATTATTATTATTATTATTATTATTATTTTATTTATTTATTTATTTATTTTTTTATTAGTTTGAGGGTAGTAGGTGTACTGTACCCTGTGTAAATAAATGTACTGTGTAATGTTGTAAATATTTTTGTCCACCAACTTGGTTCACTGTTTACAGTCTCCATGGTAACCAGACAAGACTACAAAAACCACGGGTTTTCTTCTAGTTATTATCATTATTATTGTTGTTGTTGTTGAAACAGTAAGACGAAGAAAAAGAAGAGGAAAACTAAAAAAAAAAAAAAAAGATAAAACAAAAAAAGATCAACAACAAAGAAAAAATAAACAAGAAAAATAAAAACAACAAGAAAACAAGAAGATGAAAATGAAGAAAACGAACAAAAAAACAAGAATCAAATAATATCAATATAATTCTAATACAAATAACAATAACGAATCAAGAAAAGAAGAAGAACAAAAAAAGAAAGAGAAAATCAAAAAAGAAGAGAAAAGAAACAAAAAGAGAAAAAAGAGAAGGGGTTGAATAAAAAATAAAAATAATATAACGAAAACAAGAATAATAATAACAAGAATAGGAAGAACAGCAAGAAGAGGATGGTGAAAATAAAATCAATACAATAATAATAAAATAATAAAAACAATAACAAGAAAAAGAAGAACAAAAATAAGAACAAAAAGAAGAAGAAGAAGAAGAAGAAGAAGAAGAAGAAGAAGAAGAAATAAAAAAAACAAATATAAAATAATGACAATAAAATGCAAGAAGATGAAAAAGGAAAAGAAAAAAACATTTTGAAAAAAAGTCAAGAAACATCACAAAACCTCAAAAAATTAAGATGAATAAGAAAAAGACAAAAAAGAAAAACAACAGTAGTAATAATAATAATAATAATAAATTAAGAAGAAGAAGAAGAAGAAGAAGAAGAAGAAGAAGAAGAAGAAGAAGAAGAAAAAGAAGAAGAAGATGTGGAAGAGGAAGAGAATAACAAAGATAAAGAATAACAATAAAAATAACAAGAATAAGAAGATGAAGAAGAAAATGAAGCAGAAGAAGTAGAAAAAAACAATAAAAAACAATAAAAACATTTCAAACAACAACAGCAACAACAACAACAATAATAATGATTACATAATAACAACAGGATGAAGAACAACTAGAAGTGGAAGATGAAAATAAAAACAATAATATTAAATAACAAAAAAGAAGAAGATAAAAAATACAAATAAAAAACAACAATAATTTTATGAAGATGTGGAACAAGAAGAAGAAAAAAAAGGATAAATAATAAGAAAAAAGAAAGAAGTGGAAAAAGAAGAGTATATTAAAAGAGCAAAAAAGCACAAAAAACAATAATAATAAGAAGAAGAAGAAGAAGAGGTGGACAAAGAAGAAGAAGAAGAAGAAGAAGTGGACAAAGAAAAAGAAGAAGAAGAAGAAGTGGATGATGAAGAAGAAGAAGAAGAAGAAGAAGAAGAAGAAGAAGAAGAAGAAGTGGATGAAGAAGAAGAAGAAGAAGTGGACAAAAAAAAGAAGAAGAAGAAGAAGAAGAAGAAGAAGAAGAAGTGGACGAAGAAGAAGAAGAAGAAGAAGAAGAAGAAGAAGAAGAAGAAGAAGTGAACAAAGAAAAAGAAGAAGAAGAAGAAGCAGAACAAAAAAATATAATAACATTAAAAACAACAACAATACCAATAATAATAATGAGAGGGAAGGAATCAGAAGAAGAGAAAGAAGCAGAAGGAAAAAATAAAAAAATACTACAATAAAATCCTAACAATATAAATAAAAATAACAATAAGAAGAAATAAAAAGAAGGAGAAGAAACAAAGCTAAAAAATAATAAAAAGAATGAATGAAACAGACAAGTTCAGGAAGACATTCACAAGAGTTGTTGTATGTTACTGAATGAAATATCAAGATTGATGAAAGATGTTTGATGTCCAGGTGAAAAATGCACTGTCGAGCATCAAGCTGGCAAGGTGAGAATTTTTCCCTCGTGATTGGCACTGAGAGGGTTTTTTTGCTCACCTCTGGACTTAGTTACATGTCATTCAAAGTAAAGACATGTTCCTTCATGGTTTATTAACTGAAGTTGCTCCTTGTAAACTTGAGCAAATTAATTATCTAGGAAATTTGGATATTAAAATGTTAATTTTATTAATATTAAAACAATCGAAAGTCCCAGTTTGACTTGAAAAGCCCTTGTATATAACGAAACGCTTTGGCTAGTGGACCTAGGTGTGAGTTTCATGTTAATGGGACTTATGGAGTTGAAACTCATTAAACTTATACACCTGGTACCAGCTGGTGTTTTTTTTTTTTTTGCTTTCCTGCTTGAATGCTTATAAATTGATAATAAAATCTCATCTGAATCCCGTCTTTGTGAATCTGGTTAATCATTTTCTTCTGAGTTTAAATGTATAAATTATAGGGCTGTCCCCAACTAAGGCTTTACATAGACTAATGATCTACATGCTGATGTTGGGTACAGAAGAGATTTACAGTATATGTTCCAGAAGTTGACAATCAATAAGCTACGTTTAAATTTATTCTGTACCATTAGGTGACGTATAAGTAACCTTATTTAAAATGTTTTTCACTCAATGTTTTTCATATTGTACATATCGATACAATAAAACAACAATACAACAAAAATATATTTGTAGGATGTAATGTAAAATTATATATGTACAGTAGAATAACTATGATAATTATAGTAAATTAAAAGTAATGAAAAGTACAATAATAATAGCACAATAATAGCGCAATTTAGTATGATATAGTATAGCAAAGCATGTATGTATAATTATTCAATTATAGTATGTAAAATATGATAATAAAAATTAATAATAATATATTATAATTATAATAGATGCATAATAACAAATGAATGTATGGAATATCAATTGCAGCATATCGACGATAACAATAAAGTAAATAGTGTGTAGTGAATAGTGGCACATATATAGATAATAATAATACAATAATAGATTGATAGATATTAATAGACTTTATTTGATTGCATTTTAATTTTAATGATATTACATTAGGGGGCGCATTGAGAATTCTTAAACAAGAATAAAAAAAAAGCCAAACTATGCATTGCAAGTGTAAGCTTTCACAATTCCTTATTTAATTTATTAAATTCATTAAATTTCATTTTCTAACTAGCAAGATCTTAAGTAACTGGAATTTTTTTGTAGCCCACATAGATCATAAACCACTGATATCAGTTGATAAATACAAATGTTTTATTTTTTATACAGGAAAACCGCAGCTCTCCCGTTTAGTTGCATTTGTTTACAGAGAACTCTTGCCTGGTCCAAGATGATGGACATGTTAACATATGATCCGGTGGCAAATGAGAATTTGTTTATGTCTATTCACCCTTTTTCTACACCCCATTAAGGCTCTGTTTGAACTCTGGGTGGAATTTCCGGTATGACATAAACAATAATTTGCTGTGCACAATTAGTATCATTGTACTTAACATGGTACTTTTTTTTATAACTTTTTTAAATATATGCACATAGTCATATAAAAGACACCTATTATATAGTGGGACTGATGATCATAATGATGATGAGTGTATTTTATTATTAGTATTACCATTAGTTGTAAAAGCATAATCTGAGCGCTAACCAGTGTTTTAAATCTAAAAGCTATAAAAAATAAAGAGTAAAAAATTAAATATTCTTCTATAAAGGTAGAGTATGCAGACATGCAAGTCAAGACAGGCATGTGTAGTACACTCTTGCAAGTGTAGTGTGCTCTAACTTTAGGTTGTGTATTTAGCACTGTTTCTTAAGCCACAAAATAAGATTCATCTGGTTCTAAGTGCAACCACAAGCAGCACATGTTCCTGAGGTTTTCATTTCATTTTAACAGATTCCCGATTAGAAATACATTCTCAGGCATAAGAGTTGCAAAAGTAGTAGCAGCAGTACTTCAAGTATAATTAGTGTAGCAGATAATGAGTATTTGGTATTATTATTATTATTATGTTGTTGTTGCTGTTGTTGCTGATGTTGTTGTTACTATGATTGTTAGTTGTAGTAGCAGCAGCAGCAGCATCACCTGTAGAACTCTGTAGAACAGTACTAATATAGTAGTACTGTAGTTAATAATACTATTAATATATTAATAATTATTTGAATTATTAGAAAGATTTTAGTATCAGCAGCAAAACTATTATTAGTGGTACTAGTGTTGTTAGTGTACTCCAGTAGTACCAGTGTAGATTTATTCATTGCTAGAGACTTAAAGCACTTTTGTATGTTGCTCTGGACAAAGGCATCTACTAAATGCTGCAAATATAAATGTAGTACCAGTACCAAATGTAGTACTACGTTTTTTTTGTTTTTTTTTTTATCTGTGTTGCTATAATGAATTGTGTGTTTTTTAGTGTTATTTTATTAAAATTTGTATTTTGTTTACATTAAAATCTATAATATTTATTATGTATATTGTATAATAGTATTGTATTATCTATTAATTTATATTTTTACATTATTATTATTATTATTATTATGATTATTATTATTATTATTATTATTAATAATAATAATAATAATAATAATAATAATAATAATAATAATAATAATAATAATGCATATTTTTTATAATATTTGTTGATGATTTATAATTTTGTTTATTTTGTAGTTAGTTACGTTTTTAATTATTATTATTTGTTATTGTTGTTATTTTTATTTCCATCCATTAATAAAGATCACTGAGCTAATAAGAGCTGTAAGGAGATGTGATGCACAGCTGCGCCATCTAGTGGACTAAGTAATTACCGACCCATTGATCCACTGTTTACCGTTTCCAGAGTAACCTGATGTGACGCAAAAGCACCAGGTTTCTCCTAGTTAGCAGGTCGAGCAATAATCTTGCACATCTTGCAAGTAATAAAAGAGGAGAGATTATAGGTGTGTAGGACTGTTTTAAAATGAGTCTTTCCATCACACGGACTCTTTCAAAGCAGCATGAGGGAAACCGGGGATTCAGAGCTCAGAGGCCGTATGATTATCTTTACGGTAAGATACCAGAGTTAGTCCTGTTTTATAGCACAATAACCGCTGCACACTCACTGATTACAGAACTACACAATACATATAACACATATAACACATATCCTATCATTTTTACTGTGTCCTGTCACGCTAAACAAAAAAAAACATGTTTTTAAACTAGAGGTCGATCGATTAATCGGGACGATTTGGGGCATTTTTAATTTAACCGGCATCGGCCGATTGTGCTGCAAATTAGACTAATCTGACACGCCAAACAGCGTGTGTACGTTCTGCGCTTGCGTGAGAGAACATTACTCTCTCAGTCCAACAGGTGGCAGTAGTGTATTTTCGGCATCCAACAGAAAACCCTGAAGTGTTACATCTGTAAATATCTAAATTAAGCAGCGGTTCCCCCTGCTGCGATAATTACTGACAGATTTGTGTAACTTTTTTAAATCATGTTGTTAAATTTCAAAGACAAGAATGACAACAATCATGTTTCTATTTTTCTCGTGTGCTATTTCGCTAAGATAACTAGACAATCGGATTCAGAATAACATTTTGAGAGAGAACGAGAATAACATTTAGAGAAGAATGAGAATAAATTAAACTTTAACAGTATACACAAACACTACACAGTACTGTAACAGTATACACTACACTAACACTACACAGTACTGTAACAGTAAACACTACACTAACACTACACAGTAATGTAACAGTATACTACACTAACACTACACAGTACTGTAACAGTATACACTACACTAACACTACACAGTACTGTAACATTATACTCTACACTAACACTACACAGTACTGTAACAGTATACACTACACTAACACTACACAGTACTGTAACAGTATACTCTACACTAACACTACACAGTACTGTAACAGTATACACTACACTAACACTACACAGTACTGTAACAGTATACACTACACTAACACTACTCAGTACTGTAACAGTATACACTACACTAACACTACACAGTACTGTAACAGTATACTCTACACTAACACTACACAGTACTGTAACAGTATACACTACACTAACACTACACAGTACTGTAACATTATACTCTACACTAACACTACACAGTACTGTAACAGTATACACTACACTAACACTACACAGTACTGTAACAGTATACTCTACACTAACACTACACAGTACTGTAACAGTAAACACTACACAAACACTACACAGTACTGTAACAGTATACACTACACTAACACTACACAGTACTGTAACAGTATACACTACACTAACACTACTCAGTACTGTAACAGTATACTCTACACTAACACTATACAGTACTGTAACAGTATACACTACACTAACACTACACAGTACTGTAACAGTATACTCTACACTAACACTACACAGTACTGTAACAGTAAACACTACACTAACACTACACAGTACTGTAACAGTATACTCTACACTAACACTACACAGTACTGTAACATTATACTCTACACTAACACTACACAGTACTGTAACAGTATACACTACACTAACACTACACAGTACTGTAACAGTATACACTACACTAACACTACTCAGTACTGAACCAGTATACTCTACACTAACACTACACAGTACTGTAACAGTATACACTACACTAACACTACACAGTACTGTAACAGTATACACTACACTAACACTACTCAGTACTGAACCAGTATACTCTACACTAACACTATACAGTACTGAACCAGTATACACTACACTAACACTACACAGTACTGTAACAGTATACACTACACTAACACTACACAGTACTGTAACAGTATACACTACACTAACACTACACAGTACTGTAACAGTATACATCACACTTACACTACACAGTACCGAACCAGTATACACTACACTAACACTACTCAGTACTGAACCAGTATACTCTACACTAACATTACACAGTACTGTAACAGTATACTCTACATTAACACTACACAGTACTGAACCAGTATACACTACACTAACACTACTCAGTACTGAACCAGTATACTCTACACTAACATTACACAGTACTGTAACATTATACTCTACACTAACACTATACAGTACTGAACCAGTATACACTACACTAACACTACTCAGTACTGAACCAGTATACTCTACACTAACACTATACAGTACTGAACCAGTATACACTACACTAACACTACTCAGTACTGAACCAGTATACTCTACACTAACACTACACAGTACCGAACCAGTATACACTACACTAACAGTACTCAGTACTGAACCAGTATACTCTACACTAACATTACACAGTACTGTAACAGTATACACTACACTAACACTACTCAGTACTGAACCAGTATACTCTACACTAACACTACACAGTACTGTAACAGTATACACTACACTAACACTACACAGTACTGTAACAGTATACACTACACTAACACTACACAGTAATGTAACAGTATACTACATTTACACTACACACTACTGTAACAGTATAGACTACACTAACACTACACAGTAATGTAATAGTATACACTACACAAACACTACACAGTACTGTAACAGTATACTCTACACTAACACTACACAGTACTGTAACAGTATACTCTACACTAACACTACACAAAACTGTAACAGTATACTCTACACCAACACTACACAGTACTGTGACAGTATACTCTACACCGACACTACACAGTACTGTAACAGCATGCAATACACAAACATTACACAGTACTGAACAAGTATACACTACACTAACATTACACAGTACTGTAACAGTATACACTACACTAACACTACTCAGTACTGAACCAGTATACTCTACACTAACACTACACAGTACTGTAACAGTATACACTACACTAACACTACACAGTACTGTAACAGTATACACTACACTAACACTACACAGTAATGTAACAGTATACTACATTTACACTACACACTACTGTAACAGTATAGACTACACTAACACTACACAGTAATGTAATAGTATACACTACACAAACACTACACAGTACTGTAACAGTATACTCTACACTAACACTACACAGTACTGTAACAGTATACTCTACACTAACACTACACAAAACTGTAACAGTATACTCTACACCAACACTACACAGTACTGTGACAGTATACTCTACACCGACACTACACAGTACTGTAACAGCATGCAATACACAAACATTACACAGTACTGAACAAGTATACACTACACTAACAGTACGAGCCATGACCAGGTGCTCCTCACAAGATTTCTGACAGGAGTAAAAAATAATTATCGGAAGAGTTGTTCAAGAGCCAAGGACCACTTGTGGAGAGCTTCAGAATTAGCAGGTACAATTGTTTCAAAGAAAACAATGAGTAATGCCGCCATGGTCTGTGTGCACACTTACCATGCAAGAAAAAGCATGTTGAAGCTCGTTTAAAGTTTGCTGCACAACATTTTCACAATGCTCGGAAATACTGGGAGAATTTAGTCTAGTCAGATGAGACCAAAATTTAACTCTTTGGATGCCATAATACACACTGTGTTTGGAAGACAAATAGCACTGCACATCACCCCAAAAACACCCTACCAACAGTGAAGTTTGGAGGTGGGAACATCATGGTGTGGGGCTGTTATTCAGCATACAATACTGGCAAACTTAATTTAAGTGAAGGAAGGATGAATGGGAAAATGTACCAAGATATTCTTGATAAAAATCTGCTGCCATGTACCAGGATGATGAAGATAAAACGAGGGTGATCATTTTAGCAAGACAATGATCCCAAACACACATCCAAGGGAACTCTCAAGTGCTTTCAGAGAAAGGAAATAAAGCTGTTAGAATGGCCCAGGAAATTACCTGACTTAAATCCAATTGAAAATCTATGAAAAGAACTAAAGATCAGAGTTCATAAAAGAGGCCCATGGAACTTAATTTATGGACATCTGTGGTTTGATTTCTTTCATGTGTGGATTGCATGGGTTGTTACCAACATCAGGTAAAAATTGTATGTGAATAGCATATTAAGAACTATATTTACTGAGAAAAATAGTGACGTGTTCAAAACTTATTTTACCCGCTGTATAACACTTACAAAAAACAACAAAGCAAAGTGTTGGCAAAAAAACAGCTTGCAAATCCAAGCAGCAATGAAATAAAATTTAAAGGTAATAAAATGAAAATCTTTTTGTCCTGTTGTAGATCCAGTTTTCTCAGTGTCGGGGGAGATGGATCATGTGCGAGCGAGCTGTAGGGCTCAGGGCTCAGTGGATTGTCTGGTGAGTGATGATGCACAACATTACAGCTATTGTTACACATGTAGCCTTGAAACTAAAAGTGAGGTGGGTTTGTGTGGTTTGTTAAATTGGTGTTATTTGTGGGAGTCTTGTTATTCTTTAATAGGTAGACTGGCTTAATGGTGCTAAAGTAAAAATGAATACAAAACCATCCACTCTCTCTCTCTCTCTCTCTTCTCTCTCTCTCTCTCTCTCTCTCTCTCTCTCTCTCTCTCTCTCTCTCTCTCTCTCTCTCGCGCTCTTTCTCTCAAGCACATGTTTTTTTCTTTCACTCCTAATATCCTTGGAAACATGATTGGACTAAGAGCAGAATAGAAAAAAGAGATCAAATGGCTTCTGTGAAAAACACTGAATAAAGGACTGGCTGGAACAAATAAACATCAATAAATCTGTTTATTCTATAGTATAGTACCATTTTTCCCTTAAGGCTGTGTGCAGTGTCTATGAATGCATCTGAAGTTATCATAGTATTTTATCTTTACCTTTGCCTGAGGCTCCTTATTGTCAGCTTTTATCCTTTTTTTAGCTGTCGCCTCCAGTGCATCAGAATAGTGTTCTACAACCCGAATTCCAGAAATGTTGAGACGTTTTCTTAAATTTGAATAACATGAAAACTAAAAGACTTTCAAAACACATGAGCCAATATTTTTTTTCACAATATAACATAGAGAACATGACTAATGTTTAAACTGAGTTGGCACGAGGGCCTTATGTCCTGAAGTATTTTCTGTGTCAATATAAAAATAAATTCTGACTGTTTCATAGAGCTAAAACTTGAGAGTCCTTCCAAAATCATCACAAATCTCAAAACAATATCAGTGATTTTACATCAATTTATGACCAGCATCTGAGAGAAAAAAAACTAATTAGAAAGAATGCATTTCATTAAATTTCATTTAATTTCAGCTCATTTCATAATCTTTAACAAAAAATCTTCTGATGAAACTAATTAAAAAATTGGTTAAAGGTGATACATTAAATTATGTTTTATTATTATTCATTTACATGGTTATTATTTACAGTTTATTCAAGGTCTAATATGAACCCATTATCTATTTTCAAACAATACTAAAGATGCAGATGTAGTGCAACCTGGGATTTCACCGTCATGTACAATATTTCTTATGGCTGTCTCATACTTTAGTCATAAAACCTAAAGGTGTTTTCACTGATATACTGTCTACGTAAAAAAGAATATACATGATTATTTGTGTGTGTGTGTGTGTCTAAATGCAGAAAAAGGTTCCTGAGTTTAACTCCATGTTCAGTGTTCTCCCACACTACCCAAGTTTCACACTCCGCCTGCATGCTTCTGATCCTGTTCCTGCTTTCATCGACCGCCGCTGGAGAGGACATGCTAAGCAGAGGAGAGAGACACTGCAGACACTTGCAGGGTATATATACACACACACACACACACACACACACACACACACAAACACTCCGCTCTCATTATTCCTCACACGTGTTGAATTTACGAATTATGTGGTGAACATCTGCAGCACTATTGTATGTGTGATCCTGTGTTCAGGTGTTCAGGTGTTCAGCTGCACAAACCCATACATGACGTCGTCAATGGAGCAGACCGCTGGAAGTTTTTTAAACGGTAAACCTTTACAACATATACACCAAATCAAATGTGAGTTTGTGTGCGTGTGTGTGCCAGTGTGTGAACTGTTATTTAGGTAGCATTGTGTGGCAGTGCACCCATCCACTACTTAAATCTGAGCTTTGAGTATTGGCTAATACTGATCTGATATCATCATCCTCACACAGCACATGTGTCACCTGGCATGACATTTTATTATTTATTTAGTATGCATAAGTGAACAATATGCTTTATAAAGCACAATCTTCACAGATCTTGAGAACATACTAAATTTGCATTTCAGCATGATATATCATTACACTATTTTACATGCTTTGACTGATAAAAAGCCAGAAATCTCACTAGAACGCCACTATTGTGTCTTTTTCTTCTTTTTCTTCTTCTTCTTCTTCTTCTTCATCTTCTTCATTCAATCAGATACTGGCCCAAAACCAATATAGACATTCAGAACGATGCATTTTCAGTTTGTTTTAAAGATAAACACATACTAGAACAAATGGAAAACTCTGTCTTGATATTTGAGAATACTATAATTACTTTTATAGAAAAAAGCAGTTTTTCTGTTATAGGCATGCATTTAAATTTTCTTCTGTTTTCCTTAGGCCACTGGTTCCTTTCACTCAACAGATCCCACCTGACGTCATTTTTACAGTACCCAAGTAAGTCATATATTACTGGCTAATATTTGCACCATTGCTAAATATGACCTTTGTATCTTTCGTTGAAAAGAATAAAAAAAACTTTCTTCAGCTGCACAAGGCAGATTCATATTTTTGTTAAATATACTGCATGTGTGGCACAATTAGTGGGACCCAATGAATTCATGAGTATACTATATTTAAAGTATACTGTCATTAATATATTAAATTACTAGTACACCTAATCAACTAAGGGCAGTAGAAGGAGAAGCCAACCATGACAACCTGTTTCACAGGGGTACAGATATGGTAACACATAGGCCAAAATCACTTATTCAGTCATCACAATGGTTAGAAATATAGTTTCTATAGAATATAAATGGGACAAAAGAGTAAGTGTCTATAAGGTGGCTATATATGGAGGTGGTTAATCAATGATTAAGGCATTAGACCGAACTGCAACGGAATGTCATGATTTCAAATCCAAGCACCACCAGGCTAACACTGCTGGGTCCTTGAGCAAGACCCTTTACCATCAAGCACTCAATTATAAGTCGCTCAGGATAAGGGTGTCTGCCAAATATGCCGTATATATATATATATATATATATATATATATATATATATATATATATATATATATATATATATATATATACAGTGAGGAAAATAAGTATTTGAACACCCTGCTATTTTGCAAGTTCTCCCACTTAGAAATCATAAAGAGGTCTGAAATTGTCATCGTAGGTGCATGTCCACTGTGAGAGACATAATCTAAAAATAAAAATCCAGAAATTACAATATATGATTTTTAAACTATTTATTTGTATGATACAGCTGCAAATAAGTATTTGAACACCTGTCTATCAGCTAGAATTCTGACCCTCAAAGACCTGTTAGTCTGCCTTTAAAATGTCCACCTCCACTACATTTATTATCCTAAATTAGATGCACCTGTTTGAGGTCGTTAGCTGCATAAAGACACCTGTCCACCCCATACAATCAGTAAGAATCCAACTACTAACATGGCCAAGACCAAAGAGCTGTCCAAAGACACTAGAGACAAAATTGTACACCTCCACAAGGCTGGAAAGGGCTACGGGGAAATTGCCAAGCAGCTTGGTGAAAAAAGGTCCACTGTTGGAGCAATCATTAGAAAATGGAAGAAGCTAAACATGACTGTCAATCACCCTCGGACTGGAGCTCCATGCAAGATCTCACCTCGTGGAGTCTCAATGATCCTAAGAAAGGTGAGAAATCAGCCCAGAACTACACAGAAGGAGCTGGTCAATGACCTGAAAAGAGCTGGGACCACCGTTTCCAAGGTTACTGTTGGTAATACACTAAGACGTCATGGTTTGAAATCATGCATGGCACGGAAGGTTCCCCTGCTTAAACCAGCACATGTCCAGGCACGTCTTAAGTTTGCCAATGATCATTTGGATGATCCAGAGGAGTCATGGGAAAAAGTCATGTGGTCAGATGAGACCAAAATATAACTTTTGGGTCATAATTCCACTAAACGTGTTTGGAGGAAGAAGAATGACGAGTACCATCCCAAAAACACCATCCCTACTGTGAAGCATAGGGGTGGTAGCATCATGCTTTGGGGGTGTTTTTCTGCACATGGGACGGGGCGACTGCACTGTATTAAGGAGAGGATGACCGGGGCCATGTATTGTGAGATTTTGGGGAACAACTTCCTTCCCTCAGTTAGAGCATTGAAGATGGGTCGAGGCTGGGTCTTCCAACATGACAATGACCTGAAGCACACAGCCAGGATAACCAAGGAGTGGCTCTGTAAGATGCATATCAAGGTTCTGGTGTGGCCTAGCCAGTCTCCAGACCTAAACCCAATAGAGAATCTTTGGAGGGAGCTTAAACTCCGTGTTTCTCAGCGACAGGCCAGAAACCTGACTGATCTAGAGAAGATCTGTGTGGAGGAGTGGGCCAAAATCCCTCCTGCAGTGTGTGCAAACCTGGTGAAAAACTACAGGAAACGTTTGACCTCTGTAATTGCAAACAAAGGCTCCTGTACCAAATATTAACATTGACTTTCTCAGGTGTTCAAATACTTATTTGCAGCTGTATCATACAAATAAATAGTTAAAAAATCATACATTGTGATTTCTGGATTTTTTTTTTTAGATTATGTCTCTCACAGTGGACATGCACCTACGATGACAATTTCAGACCCCTCCATGATTTCTAATGGAAGAACTTGCAAAATAGCAGGGTGTTCAAATACTTATTTTCCTCACTGTATATATATATATATATACCGTGTTGGGCAGTAACGCGTTACTGTAACAAAGTTACTTTTGACAGTAACTAATACTGTAACGCGTTACTTTTAAAAATAAAGTAACTCCATTACCGTAT
This sequence comes from Silurus aristotelis, assembly GCF_946808225.1. Taxonomy (NCBI): domain Eukaryota; kingdom Metazoa; phylum Chordata; class Actinopteri; order Siluriformes; family Siluridae; genus Silurus; species Silurus aristotelis. The sequence continues at coordinate 8,673,939 of NC_139576.1, forward strand.
GGTGCGTTACCCGTTACTTTTTTAAATGAATTAATTTTGGCTGAAGTGTAGCCTAAAGTCTAACCTGTTTACAGCAGCGAAGCATTGTAGGATTGGAGGATAAACCACTGTATACAAGAAGAAGACGCACTGTGGGCGAGTTTCTGTTTATTCAGGTCTGTGCGGCAGTAATGGCGAGTCGAGGCGAGAGCAAGACGAGTTTCTCGAAGTGGAAATATGCTCATTATTTCACTTTAGTTTGGAATAAAAACAAAAACTTTTTTGCCAAATGTAAGCTGTGTCTTTCTGGTTCGAAGGTCGTATCTACTGCGATAGCAGCACCTCCAGAAACTCCATGCCTCGACGGAGCTAGAAGCTAACCCAGTGTTCTGTTGTACATTGTTGATAGTTTTCATACTTAAGCTGTGAAAGGAACATTTTTAAGAGCTCAACACAACTGCTTTTATGATGCAGAAGCCACTTTAGTTTTTGATTCTGAATATATTATTCAGCTTGTTTTGTTATTTATTTCAGAAATCCTTGTGATATATTCAGTTTGTTTTGGTCTGACTTAAATAAAATAGTGTTTAAAAATTACTTTGTGTTTAAGTCAGTTTTGTGTTTGTATAGATCATAACGCATAAAAGGGCATTAATGGGAACATTAAAGAACGTTCTTTAAAAAAGTAACTAATAAGTTACTTTTAACAGTAACACATTACTTTTTGGTGTAAATAATCAACAAAGTTACTAAGTTACTTTTTGAATGAAGTAACGAGTAACTGTAACTAGTTACTATTTTTTAGTATATATATATATATATATATATATATATATATATATAGTACAGACCAAAAGTTTGGACACACCTTCTCATTCAAAGAGTTTTCTTTATTTTCATGACTATGAAAATTGTAGAGTCACACTGAAGGCATCAAAACTATGAATTAACACATGTGGAATTATATACATAACAAAAAAGTGTGAAACAACTGAAGATATGTCATATTGTAGGTTCTTCAAAGTAGCCACCTTTTGCTTAGATTACTGCTTTGCACACTCTTGGCATTCTCTTGATGCCTACTTTGAAGAACCTACAATATGACATATTTTCAGTTCACTTTTTTGGTATGTATATAATTCCATATATAATTCCACATGTGTTAATTCATAGTTTTGATGCCTTCAGTGTGAATCTACAATTTTCATAGTCATGAAAATAAAGAAAACTCTTTAAATGAGAAGGTGTGTCCAAACTTTTGGTCTGTATATATATATATATATATATATATATATATATATATATATATATATATATATATATATATATATATATATATATATATATAAATGTATGAGATGGACTGAACTGTGTATTTGATTACAGAAGTGACCCCCAGATTGCTCAACAAGAAGGCTTTGGGGAGTTGGAAAGCTATTTCCAACGCTCAGTCGGGATTCAGACAGATTACCGTGACAGTGAGACTCAGACTGATCCTTACAGCCCTGAATACATAATACGTCCAGGAGCAGGCATTCCAGAAATCCTCACTTTGGCCACATTCTCATGGGGTATGCAATTATAAAGAAATAGATTTGTATAAAAATGTTTGGATGCCCCTAAACAAATGAAATATTTTGTTGCTTTTGAAAGTGAAAACAAAAAGGTAACCACAAAATGGCTTTAATAACAAAAAATGCAGTTAATTTATATCTGACTACTAATCAAGTAATGAAGTCATTGTGGCATGTGAAAAAGACTAGACACTCTGCTCAGGTAGTACATAGTAGCACCTAGTTTGCAGATATTATAGTGTGAATATGCTTGTTGTAGCCAGCTAGGAGTCTTTCTATTCTTGTTTTATGCATACTTACCATTTGCTTATAGTTATGAGTTTTTTTTGGGACTCTGTTGCATGTACAGAACGCTAGTGGCACTAAAAGCATTAGCAAACTACTGTACATATACAGGCATGTTCATATGTACATTTACTGTAAACATAGTGTCTTATGCTAGACTTTAACCCTTTCTTACAGTCTGCAATTTTTAGAGTGCTTGTACTATTGCAATGAAACACCGTTCATCAAAATGACATTATTATTATTATAATGATTATTATTATTATTATTATTATTATTATTATTATTATTATTATTATTATTATATAGCAGCACAAGGAATATAAATACTTTTCTGGAAATAATATGAATATTATATGCACCCTCTGGTAAAAAAAAAAAAATGCTATTGCAAATTACTTGTGACACTAATGGCAGTTGTTCTCCGTACAACGTAAAACCGTTTTTTTGCTAGCCAGCAAAAACACAGGCTGTTCTGAAAGTCAGAATATACAAAATACCTTTAAGGGACAATTTCCTGCCTGTGTGCAGTAGATGTAGCTAAACAGAACTAACAGAACACCATTTCAGGTGTCTTTTTATAACAGCACCTTTGGAAATTTAGGCCAGAAAAGAGACGTAACTATTGGAATTCTAGTTCCGGGGCAAAATATTATCCAGGATATGAGTTTATTTTGATGTTGGGCTGTCAGAGACTTGAAATAACCAAAAGAATTGTATGTCCAGGTCGGGGGCTTCCTGCTGGCCTGGACGAGGTTGAGATGATCGAAAGAGCAAGGAATAAGAGAGTCTGGGAGGCCATGCTACCACCCCTGAATGATCTCAGTCAGTTGGACAAGAGAAAGAGAATGATGGACGAGATGGAGAGGGAGGAGTGGGCTTTCAGGGAGCGAGAAATCGAGAAGTGAGAAAAAGTTATCTTACTAAAGCCCTCTGTGCTACACTTTCAGGCTGTAATCTGTGTACATTATACAACCTATATGTAGTTCAGTATAGTGCTACTAGTCCTATATTGCTCCATAAATGGTCCTAGTCATAATTATTTGATTATTTACATTACAGTGCTTGAAAACATGAAAAAATGTGTCTATCGTCGATGCACCGTGGGCTGTAAACACTTTTCTTTTTGTGCTGCAGGCTGCAAGAGACCCGCTTAGCTCTTCTTTTGCGTTGTATACGGGACAGAAGTTCAAAACAAGACAAAGTTAAAGCACAGCAGCTGGATGAGCGTTTTTCACAGCATCAAAGAGAGAAACGAGAAAGACTCCAGAAAATACGCAATAACTACACTGTCTGTAAGACCACACGCGCTTGCATCTCTAGTCATTTAGTCATTGTCTCTCAATATCACTCCACTGACCAAACAGTTAGTCAAAGGTTCACTCTGAACGATTAACTTTTTATTATTATTGGATTCTTATCATAAGTGAATCTGTGAGTGGCATGGTAAATTGGGTTGTGTATATTCTCTAAGAGACAAGAAGAAGAAGAAGAAGAAGAAGAAGAAGAAGAAGAAGAAGAAGAAGAAGAAGAAGCCTGTTTCCACAAAGCTGAAACTGATTCATTATTTACACTCAAAATGCTGCACAGTTTGGAGATTTCATTTTCATATATGCATCTGATGAATATGTTGTGTAATTTTTCATGCAAAATCAGAGTGATCACAGGACTAGAGACAAACAGCCAAGTAAACTTTCCACTTTGCAGGATATTTGGAATGTTTTATCTATGATGCTGAAATTGCCGTAGTTCAGTTCTAAGGCTTCATTAGACCAAAGCACATACAAAACAACATGAAACACAAAAACAGGAGGATATATTTATATATAGCTCATCTTCCACACACTTGGGCAGTCTAATTATTGCTGAGAATAATTACATGCAATTAAATGGAGGACAAAGTAGAAGTTTAGATTTAGTTGTTAATCCTGAAATTGCTCTGTCTCACAGCTTTGCGAAAACTTTTGGCAAAGAGAAAGAACGTGGAGGGGAAGTTGATAAAACAGGACATTATCAGTAAGCACCTGGATTTCGGTTCTGAGGTGTACGCTCCTCTCTCACGCCACGGAGTGTTTCCTGAACTACACTCTCAACACAACATCGTCAAGAACCAGTTCCTCGATACCTACCAAGGTATCCAGTGTATCATAGTTGATTACAGTCCATTCAAAGATTATTAAGACCCCTTTATTTTATGATGCAGCTTTCTTATTAATCTACTCTCTTTAACTTATAATGTTAAAGCTATGTGTAATGTAAAATTGACCCAGCTAAATGACAGAATACAACATTTTATTGCAGTTAAGACTGAAATTAAGCCTGGTTAATCACTATTTAGATGGTGATTTTAGTTTATTGAATTAATTTATACATTCGAAATTAATGAATTAAATGAATTTGGTTCATGAAATTATATGACTTGTAATGATTAGGGCTATAACAATACAAAGATGTTACTTAAAGAATATCTTCAAATGTCTCTCCTGCATGTGTGTGTCAGGTCTGTTGGAGCTGGAGGCAGGACTTTTACCTTCAATTCTGGAGCCACAAATAAAAGCCCCAAAGCCAAAAAAGAAAAAAGACTTCATCGGTCGTTCAGAGCGCATGGAAATTGAGTTAATGCAGGCCCACCAGGTAAGAAAACACTTAATCTTTTAATGGGTGAGGGCAAAAGAACAGCATGATTTTCACAAGAAACTAACTTTCTATTTGTCAAATTTTATGTAGGGTGGTTTATAATGCACATGCTCTTATTGTCCTGAGGTGATTTTATCTAAAGGTTGCAGAACACCTTTTATAAATTGTAAAATAATACAAAGATGATAATTAGGCTTTCTCGATAATATTAGGCTTTCTCGATAATAGCCAACGGTAGAAAACACTTCAGTAATTATACTGTTAAAAAAAATTGGATAAAATGTACAATGTAAATAAAAACAGAATGCAATGATTTGCAAATCTCATAGGCCTACATAGTATTCACATTAGAACATAGAAAACAGATCAAAAGTGAGGAAATGTACCATTTATATGGAAGGAAATAAGGTCATTTTCTATTTGATGGCTGCCACACGTCTCAATGAAGTTGGAAAGGCTGAAAAAGTAAGTGTTACTAAAAAGAAACAGCCAAAGGAACATTTTCCAACTACCATCCACAAATGCTGGTTAAATCATACAAAGAAAAAGCCACATGTGAACCTGACCAGGAATGCTGATATCTACTCTGGGCCAAAGCTAATTTAAAATGGACTGAGGCGAAGTGGAAAATGTTCTGTGTTGAGGCGAATCAAAATTTTAAATGCTTTTTGGAAACCATAGACTCTGTCCCGTCTGGTGTAAAGAGAAAAGGAACCATCCAGCTTGTGCTCAGTGCTCAGTTCAAAAGCCTGCATCTCTGATGGTATGGGAGTGCATTAGTGCCGATGGAATAGGCAGATTGCACATTTCGAAAGGCTTCATCAATGTGGAACAGTATATACAGTTTTTAGAGACCCATATGCTTTTATCCAGAATAGTGCATACTACATCTTATACAACAGCATGCCTTTTAAAACCTTGCACCAGTTAAAACTTTTGCCACATCTTGAAACAAGTCCAATGTCCGCTCAAGTCCTGTAGCAGACATACATTGGACAACATTCCTTTCTCAAAATTCCAGCAACTGGTCTCCTCAGTTCCCAGATCTTTACAGACTGTTGAAGAGGGGGTGCAACACAGTGGTATACATGTCCCTGATCCAACTTTATTGAGACATGTTGCAGCCATAAAATTCTTAATTACCTTATTTCTTCCATTAACATGGTCCATTTCCCCACTTTACACATTTTATATGTTTTCTATCTTTTATTGTGAATAAAATCTGGGTTAAATATGGGTTAAACAAAGTCAAGGTCAAAAGAAGAATAGTGAACACAGACATTGTAGGCTAGTTATAGTCAGATGCACAAAGAAATTTACTATTTACTTTTTGGTGTGTGTGTGAGAGAGAGACAAAGGAAGAGTCCAGTGTATAGTGACTAGTGACCAATGTGTGATCAGAAGTATTTTGACTGTGAATTTAATAACGTCTGTGGGTTTTGGAAAGTGTAGACTAGGGCGGTCATGTTTGTAGGCAGCAGTTTGTTTTGGAAAACTGAGTTCACAAAGTGCTGGCGTGACAGCAGTTCAAACATACAGCACATGCAAATGGACTGCAATGTGAAAATTGAGGACAAGTGGTAGTTTAGGCAAAGACTCAAAAATAATACAACATTATCTTATATAAAAAAGCATGGTAATGCAATTTGCTATGTTTTTGCTTGTAATTTGCGTATTTTCTTTGCCAGGTTAGACTAGCCTCCATTTCAGTTTCATAAATGGGTGCACTACTAGCTAGTTGTAATTATATATAGTGGTTAATTTCAGAAAATTTTGTGTTTGATTAATTATTACACTCAATCATATCAAGATCATATATGTATTCAATGCTTTGCCTTTATTTTTAGCTTGTTGTACGGTCAACTTATTCACTATAACTTCTCAGTATTCTGTTCAGCCCCGTTACTAGCTAAGAATATATTAGCACACTGTTTTTCTAAACTGCACAGATGGTCTATATGAGCTTCTATTTAAGCTTGCAGGCAGTAATGTCATTCAATATATGTGCTGCAGGCATTGAAAGACAAGAAGGTCCAGGTGGAGGAAAAGAAGCCTCTACGCTTTCTTCATAGAGTGGAGAAACCAGTCCCTCGTCCCCTAACACCTGTGGTGGACGTGCCTCCTGAGGTAATTAGTTCACAGCTCTAGCTGTTAAAATACACAAACACACACATGCATACTATCCTAACTGCTTCGTGTAGTCTTTGGCACGGAATTGAAAAAACGATTACAAGATTGATTACATGTTTTCCGTTGCAGATTCCACAATAGATAACAGCAGTATTATAGAGAACTCCCTTTAAAATCCCTTTTGCATTAGGTACCTGACAAAAAAGGCATCATTTTATAAAATACACTGTATAGAAATAGAGGTTTGAACTGGATTTAATACTGACCCTTGAGGAACTCCCCAAACAACTGGTAACACTGATGACTTTAGCCTTCCTTATGTACTGGGTTCTGTAGGCTAGATATTGGCACACCAACCAACATCCTGATCTGATAACTAAGTACTATGTAGACTTTTTAATAAGATGCAGTGATCAACTGTGTCAAAAGCCTTATAAAGATTAAGGAAAAGTACTGAACATTCCTTTTTGCCATCTATGGATTCTATAATTTCACTGGTCATTGATAGTACAGTACAATGTTTCCTAAAACCAGATAAAAATCAGTCAAGATGCAATTCCTTTACAAAAAAAAAGTTTCTGTTGTCTATTTATAGTTTTTTTTTTTTTTTGGATATAATACATTTTAATTTGATCACATATTATAATATTTGGCCTTTAACTATTTGTAATTAAAAAATTTCCACCGTTGACGTAAGAAAGCACATACGTATATGGATAAAAGTATTAGGACTGCTGACTTTTGCAACCATGTTGTCCTTCCTTGCCTAAAACAAGCTCCATGAAGATGTAGTTTCAATGGGTTTGGGATTGGCCTGTTATAGAGCACTGACGTCAACCCTACTGACCACCATTGGGATGAATTAGAACACTGACTACACCCCAGGCCTCCTTACCTCACCTACACCAGTACCAGAATTAACTAAAACCCTTGTGGCTGAATGAGCACAAATTTCCACAAAGCACACTCCAAAATCTAGTGGAACATCTTCCCAGAAGAGTAGATGTTCTTATAAAAGCAAATAAATACCAAATGTGAAATGGGATGTTAAAAAAGCACATACGAATCTAATGCCCATGTGCCTACATACTTTTGTTTATACAGTGTAGGCGGTTTTCAGATTTTTGGGCCAGTTTTGTTAGGAAGAGTGAGGTTTAGCAAGAATTTCAGCATCAGAGGTTCCCGACTGCACAGTTTTAATAGTAATATGCCAGCTTTTTTTATGTGAATAAAATATTGCATATTTTACAGGGAGAAGAGGAAAAGGAGCTTGCTGTTATTTTTCTACAGAAGCTGCTCAGAGGCAGATCTGTCCAGAACCAGGTAAATGGGGGAGTGCATGAAAGATTAATGTGCATGAAAGACTTTGTGCTCTATTAACCTTTATAATTCTTGAATTATTATGGACACAGTTAACTATACAAACATGCAGTCTATATACTGTATGTGTGTATGTGAATATGATGACTGGGCTTTTTCTCAGCAATTGATTATAAAGTCTATATGCTGTGTTCCAGATGCTGGAAGGCATACAGAAGCAACTGGAGCAGATCCAGGAGCTGCGCACCACCCACACTCTACAGAAGGAACAGGAGGAACTACAGAGAGCAGATAAACAGGTCACACTGGCCCTGCAGAGAGAGGCAGCAATCTGTGAGAGTAGGGTAAGCAGACAAACAACCTGTTCATTCAGCACTTTCACTGTGAGCCATGCTGCATGATGTGCGTGACTGCAACAGTGAAAAGGACATGTGGCAAGTCACATAACTCACTTCTGCTCCACTTCTTTTCTGTTATAATGCATTCCTGCTGTACATTTTTTTACAAAGATATTATTGTAAGAGAAAACGAAACTGATGTTTCGTCAAAAAAAAAAAAAAAACTGAATGAATCTTCTTCTTCTTCTTAAAACTGAATGAATGAAAAATAATATTATTTCATTAGAATTCAATTGAATTAAAAAGATAAAAAGTAGATTTTGTTTTCCAAATGTAAAATTTGGTTTAGTTAAATATATAATTATGTATATAATTAATTTAGATTAAAAATCTAAATAAAACAAGCAACTTTTTATGAGATTATGTATTTTTGAATATTGGAGGTGTACATATTTATACATGTACAATGCCCTCTATTAACACTTTCACTCTTAGTAAATATGAGAACCTTTAGATCTTTGTGCACCATTATTGACACCCGTGAGAATCAATATGAATAAAACACATTCAAAGTATTTTCCCAATTATACAGTCATGTGAAATAATAAGTACATGTACACCCTCTTTAAATTCTTTGGTTTGTGTATCAGAACATTCAATTCAATTCAATAAATACATTTTTTTATTGGTATAGCGTTTTTACCAATGAACATTGTCTGAAAGCAACTTTACACAGATAATGTGGTAATAAAAAATGAATAAAATGTTCTTTATTAGTGTAAGTTTGTCCCTGTAACATAATAAAGCCCATCTGGTCATTATCATTATCATTAAATTTATTATTAGATAAATTAACAACACAACATATTACACTGTGTCAATATTTATTTTACAAAAATAGAGCCAGATTGGAGAAGCCATGTGTAAAAAAACAGTTACACCTTATCATTCAATAGCTTGTAGAACCAGCTTTAGCAGCAATAACGTGAAGTCGACCTTTTCAGTTTGTTTTGCTGTATAATGTTGCTTCAGATCATTAAGATTTTTTTTTATTTATGCATGCTTTATGCAGCCATGCTTCAGCTCTCAGACAGATAACCTTCCTTGCTTGACAGTTAGTATGAGGTGTTTGTGCTCACATGCTGCCAAATGTGACGCTGTGCAATATGGCCAAACATCTCCACTTTGGCCTCATTTGTCCAAAGGACATTGTTTCCAGAAGACTTGTGGTTTGTTCAGATGCAACTTTGCAGACCTGCCATGGTTTGTTGAGAAAGAAGGCTTACCTTTGGCAATTTTTTCATGTAAAACATACAAAAAATTTTTTATTATCTACAAAATCAAGGTAATCTCAGTCCCCTGACTTAAATAGGAGGTAGTAGCTCGGTGGTTAAGGCATTGGATATTGGATGGGAAGGTCACAGGTTCAAATCCCACCACCACCAGGCTGCCACTGCTGGTCCCCTGAGCAAGGCCCTTAACCCTCCCCTGCTCAGTTGTAAGTCGCTCTAGATGCTGTAAGTCTGCCTAATGCCGTAAATGTAAATAGGTGAGGAGAGTCCACTGGTGTTGAAAATAATCTGCAAAGTACACAAACCATGTAGTTGAGTTGAGTAGAGATAGACTTGGTAAAATATTATATGGTGCTTGACCAGTTAAGATAAAGATAAGATATTTTACCTTGAAATGTAGTGAATTTAAAGTCTCCCCAAATGTAAATTGTAAAAATGTAAAAAATACAGATACGTGAAAAAGCTACTTAAGTACAGTAAAGATTTACATTTGCTGTCCACTGATTACTGGCTACCATCCAAATATTTTTAAAAAAGCATGTCATTGGGGTGTTTTATTCTTCATGTTCTTCTTATTCCATCTCTCACTCTCACTGTTATAAAAGATGTATCAACCTTCTGACTACTCACATTTTAGAATCCAACACTCCTGAATTATAATAACTTCCTTCTCTCAGATGTCTCAGGCTCAGAGCTATGCAGATGGACTTTCACAAGAGGCGATTGGCGAAATGCTGGATTTCCTGGCGAAGGAGCTGGTCCGCCTGCAGGAGGAAAGAAGGATCCATGCTTTCATGCTCCTGGCAGAACGAGACCGCAACCTTCGCGAGGCCAAAGAGAGTGGGCAGAGACAGATGGAGGAGCGGAGACGTAGAGAGGAAGACGAGATCTTTAGACAGGTAAACACATCCTCTCACAACTACTCACAAAGGTGTGAACGATTTGTCAAAATAATTACTGTTACATTTTTTTTTTCTTTTACTGAGGTTTACTGCTATGGAGATACAATGAGAATTCTAGACACCCTTGTTAAAATATGATATAAAAAAATTAACCCAAGATCATGTCAGATCTTTTCCTGCTTTAATGTCATATACTGTAGCAGCAAACTACTAACCAGGTATCCGGCTGTAACCATAAATCATTTATTTTTTTAACATTAATTGTAACGATCCCCGGTGCAAAGCTTTTTTTAAATAAACTTGCATGTTTGTAGTAGGATTTATACCTGGTCTAGTGCCAATTCAATCCAAAACATTGATCTTTGTCTACTTCTTGTCAACTTTGTTTTGTGCTTTGGGGTGTTATTGTGCTAAGCTTCTAAATGAGGCCTTCGGAATGTGTGGCAATTGATAATGAATTAACAATTAATGATTTCTAATTAATCTTAATTAATTGTTAGGGCTTAATTTATTATTTCATTGCAAAACTCTGACTCTTCAAACTTTATACTAATAATCAACAACTATGGGATCATCTATTTCATAGCCATCTCTAAACAGCTGAATAAAGATCTGAAATTGAAGCTCACTGATGCTTATATAAACGATATCAAAGCACTTGCAGATCTTATTTTCTACTGACCAAAATATCATTATGGAAGGTTAGCTATGGATTACTCATCAGAAAGTTGTAAGTATACATGAGAAATGTAAATTGCTCCTGAAGGTTGTCTAACAAATGTAAATAGCTGTTTTACCATAACTTTAGATAAATATTAAATATAATTGCCTTTGCAAAGCATAAACTCAAATGATGATGAGATCCTGCAGGAAGGTTGAACACACCTGGTAGCAGTGAACTGTTTTAATGCACAGTAGCGACTGTACAAATGTGATCTCCATGTTAGAGCCATCAAAAGGAAAATTATATCTAGATAACCCTGATGTCTCCATAACAATAGATACCTAAATAAATAAATGGAATTATTCGATTATTATAACAAAAGAGAAAAAAATTGCCAACTGTTAAGCATGCAGGTGAATCTCTTATGCCTTGTAGTTTTGTGGCAGTTGAAAACAACAAACAAAGACATCCGCTCGATACGCGTTGTCCGCTATGAGTTCGAATGTCCCAAGCATAATCCATAAAGCCTTCGGCAATGAGTAATCCAAGTCGGAAGTGGAATTCGCATATACAGCCGGCGGTCGAGCAGCCACGCGATTGTCCAGCTTGACAATATAACGACCGACAGCCTGTGACTCAAGAACGTGAGTTTATGTAGTCTGATCTTTCATGAGCCACAGCTGTCGGTAATCTTGGGAAGCAGCGTGACTGCTATCGAGGGGGGGTGGCAGGGTGGATCTCTGACAGCTACAGACGGGGGCGTGGCAGGGTGAATCCCTGACAGCTACAGAGGGGGGCGTGGCAGGGTGAATCCCTGACAGTACCCCCCCATCCAGGGGCGACACCTGACGCCCCAAAACCCACCTATGCCAGGCGGGCCAGGGCCCTCCGAGGAAGGCCTCCTTAGACGCCTGGGAGCAACGGAGGCCTGGTGAGCATCCTCTGCGGAGAGCCGGCATGGAACAACACCTTGCAGGAGGATCCGGAACGGAGCCACGCCCTCGGTGCTGACGGGAGGCTGAGTAAAGCCCCTGGCGGGGATTGGAGCCGGAGCGACCTCCATGGCGGGGAACCGGAACTGGACGCCAACCATGACAATGACCGGGGAGTGGAGGACGTCCCGGGCGGAGACCAGGAACGTCGTACCACCCTCTGAGGGACCTGGAGGACCGACGTCGCCGTCAGAGGGACCTGGAGGACCGACGTCGCCGTCAGAGGGACCTGGAGGACCGACGTCGCCGTCAGAGGGACCTGGAGGACCGACGTCGTCCTGAAGAGGACCTGGGGGCGTTCGGTATAGGTCGGTCGTTCTGTCAGGCTGCAGCCGATATAGTCCGATCATTGTCCTTTTATTTCAACAACCATACAACACAAAAACACTCATAAGCCATTGAAAACAACAAACAAAGACATCCGCTCGATACGCGTTGTCCGCTATGAGTTCGAATGTCCCAAGCATAATCCATAAAGCCTTCGGCAATGAGTAATCCAAGTCGGAAGTGGAATTCGCATATACAGCCGGCGGTCGAGCAGCCACGCGATTGTCCAGCTTGACAATATAACGACCGACAGCCTGTGACTCAAGAACGTGAGTTTATGTAGTCTGATCTTTCATGAGCCACAGCTGTCGGTAATCTTGGGAAGCAGCGTGACTGCTATCGAGGGGGGGTGGCAGGGTGGATCTCTGACAGCTACAGACGGGGGCGTGGCAGGGTGAATCCCTGACAGCTACAGAGGGGGGCGTGGCAGGGTGAATCCCTGACACTGTGTATGTAGCCAGGCCAGAAATATCAGAACTAGAAAAATATTCTGAACGAAACAGTGGTTAACAATTCAATAAACAAAGACAAAAGGTATTTGCAAGCTTTCATATGTGTTACTACAGTACTAAGTACTGATTAGCAGGTTGTCCAAACTTATCCATGTGACCCATTAATAATTTTAACAAATCCTTCCACAAAAATAGTTTTTATTTTGCTGCAGTTGTGCTTTTTCTTTTTCACTTCAGAAAATTTCAGCATACAGCTAAGAATGATGCATATATAATTTATTTTGTACTGTGTGCCCACAGATGATGAATGTGCACCAGTCTACAGTGGATCTATACCTGGAGGACGTGATCCTGGACAGCACTGACCAAACGGCCGACACTCAGGCCAGAGAAGAAATACATCGCATGGCAGAGGAGCTCAATAACGTCACCTACGCTATGGAGGAAATGTAAGCAAAAGACCAGTCACTTTACTGCTTCCTCAATCTTACGTTTCAGGACTAGGTTTGCTACACATACCCTAAGAGTTAAACGTGGAGTAATGGGGGGATGTGTTGTGATTTGGGTCCTGAGAGGCACATTGTGAATGTCATATATTGAATATACTTTGTGAAGAGTACGTTGTGGAGAGACCTTACCTTGTAGACTGATTGTGAAAATGTTATTAGTTACAGAATGGCCTTGAAAACCCTAGTAATCCATTAAGTTTTATTTCCATTAGTGTGTTCAGGGTCATAGTGCGGCAGTAATGTAACTTGAGTAATAAGTGGTTTTGAGAGACTGAAAAAATGATTTGTCCTAAAGTATAAAAAAATATATATAACAAAGTGCTAAATGGCTAAATATAGATAAAAAAAAAATTGATCTTTCAAAAAAGTTGTATTGAATCCCCATGCATGCTTTATAAAAATAGTGTAAGATACATGAATGTAGCATAATTATGAGATGATTGTTCTGGATGTGTACAGTATTTAATATATATGTCTTAATTCCTGAAACATTAGACGATAAAAAAAAGAAACACTTAAAATTACTGTGGATAGTATCATATAGAAACCATTAAGATAACTTTGGTCTGCAGTTATTATGACTAGTTCTGCTACATTGGCTTAGGTCTACAACTGGCGTGAACAGGTGAACAGTTTTGCACTCGTTAAAATACAGTTGATAAAAATTTAATGAATGGAAATCCAGGTGTCACCCAGATGATGATGGGTTTGGTTTGGTAGACTCTGAGGTGTCTTTTTCTCATACCATCTTTTGTGGTTTTTCCCTCACCACTATCACCTCCACTCATTAGGGATGCATTTACAGAGATAAACTTATGGGGACGGATTAAAAATATATATATTTTTCAACCTATAAATTTTGTTAACCTAATCTGTTTGTTTCTTTACAGCTATTTTTTGTCAAAGTCCATTGTTTAATACAAATATGTTATAACGGTGAATTGAGTTAAATTAAAGTGTATAAATGTCCAAACCAGATGTACTGATAAAATACCAGACAGGGCTAAGGGCCGGACAGTGGCACCAAATTAAGCAAGAGTAGAACTGAAGACATTATCCACTGGTGTCAACTGGAATTGTGACAATATAAATAATTGTGAAATCACTACTGATGACTGCAACGTTATTTGGTCAAAAGAAAAAAAAGTCCTGTTTGACCTGGTAATCCTACTCAGGTAATTAGATGACAAGTGACCAGCACAGGTCTTGTAATCCAGTCACTCAGACCTCTTGAGGATAAAGACTGGGCTACATTGCATTTGTAGTGTAAATGGCAGCATGTCCTGACCCAAATTTAATAGACCACCATGTCACCATAGTTGTCAGATCTTTAGTGTTTAGTGAAGATACTTTACATTGTTCAGGCTTGCTGTTTGGGTTTAACCTTTTTGACCATGGGCCGCCTTTTTGTGTGGCTTGAGAGGGCAGCAAGAAAGACTAAGAGAAATAGAAGTGGAACAAGAAGGACAAAATATTAAAAGTTTAAGGGCAACCTTCTCTTCTTTCGGCTGCTCCCATTAGGGGTCGCCACAGCGGATCATCCGTCTCCAGACCACCCTGTCCTTTATATCTGCTTCTTTCACACCAAAAAGTTTAAGGGCAACCACTATGTAAAAAAAATTGGGGTCATAAATAGGCAACCGATACTAGGCCAAGGCCAAGGCCAAGGTACTGGAAGTGTGATGGTGAAGGTAGAAGACTTTGTACAGATAAAGACAGATTTATTTAATCTAAACACAGAATTTCTTTACAGTTAATGCTGTACATACTGTACATGACTTATGCACATGCTTTTCCTTTTTTTCCTGTTTGTGTGTGTTTATGCAGGAGGAACAATGTGCAGTCAGAGGAGATTGTAGCTCAACTTGTCTACAGCTTCCTCATTCCTGACATACACAAGTCCACAGTCCGTAACAGAGGTGGGTTCACTCTCCCAGAGCCACAGGCTCGGCTGTTATTATTCAAGTCCTACATGGAACATGTATACAGGCTGACCTATAGCCTACAGACGATTTCTGTTTTAGTATAAAATAAATATATGTATATATGTATTGTGAAGCAGTCATTAGTGTAAAAAATAGAAAGGAATTTTTTTTCATTGTGTTTTCAGCTTTGTGTGCAATTTATTTATATTTAAGTTAGTGTAGTGTATGTGTTTTTCTAAAAGACAGATATAAAATGTAGGGGCACAGTTTAAACGTGCAGGTGAAAACAACGACAGTTGCGACAGAACTACCAGTATTCTGGGAAATGAAGCATAAACATGTAGAAAAGAGTGAATGTCTTATCTTAAAAACTGGCTGGTGAACGAGTTGGAACTTGCAGAGCAGAGGCTAAATGCAAATTTGTAGTTCAGCCCTCTTGCTTACTAGGTCTAGAGCCTCATAATACATAATACATGTAAATAGTTACTAAATGATCTAAATGTTATGTGATCTGCTGGGAGATTTTCTGCTGCGTAAGCTTAGGTTTATTTAAAAGGCAATGTTAATGTATCTAATGTAATCAATCACGTGAATAAGCAAGGATTAAAATGGAGAAGAGGAGAGGTCCAGGAGAAATACTTTGTTTCCGCAATTCTGTGTTTATGTAAATGACTTGAATGCTGTGACGTGAATCCCAGACATGTTCCTGGCCTCCCACATAGATATATTTTTACACCTTTTAATGACTAACTTTACATTGTGTTTAAGAAATGGAGTTAGCTCAATTATAAAATGTTGCAATTTAAATGTTCCATTTATCCTTAATATCCTGCTGTCTAATAGCCATGCATTCCCAGCCATAAACTGTGCTATCAGGCAAATTAGTATTTCAAACTAATTACAGAAATTCATTGGGTGTTCTACAAGCTGGATAATTGCAGTGGCATTGTCACTGAAGTGTCACAATTTGGAGTATAATTGTGTAGTTTTATAGGTCTTAGCATTCTGTTTCCATGGAAAATATCATGTTTGGTTAAAGCCACCAATTACAATTTAATCAGTCTCGGTGGAGTAATTAACGCACTGAACCTAGGTGTTTCACACGTTTCCAACACAGTGATTTGAAATATGTCATCAGCAAACGTGCAAAAATGAAAGTAGAAATCTAGGCTTGCCTGCTTTTTCAACAGTACAGAGGTGATGATAATTATTTTTATACAATAAACAATAAAATCAATAAAATGGGTTAGAATTTCACTCTAGCTATCTACACATAAACTGTACAGTATGTCCAATTGAAAAATTGGCTAAATAAATAGCATAACACAAAGCATTGTCAGCCTGTGTTAAACATACAATATGAGGTGTCTGTGACAAACATGTACTGGAAATTATGGGTAACTTATATGGTACCAAATTATAGTAACAAAACCATTATAGACAGCAAATCGAATGGGTGATTTGAAAAGATTCTTTAATTCATTAATTTTCTCCTTTCTTTAGTGAGACTTTTTGGGATTCCCAGTTATTCCCAAGTCCAATAATAATCCAATTACACTCTCGAGCCAGTCTTGGGCCTGTTTCAGCTCTTCCGATGGGCATTGTTGTAGGGTACCTAAACTACCTCAAATGGCTTCTCTTGCATAGCAATAGTATTAGCTGAGGTTAGCTGAGGTTCTTCATATTTATTAATCCCTTTACATCTAGCAGTGAATTATAAGTCTGTTGAGGTATCTTATATCCACTGCCTGTACTTATGGATTTATTCATTTGGTCACTACATTGTGACCATAGGGATATCAATTGACCAGTAAACCAAGAGACATGATATTTACAGCAACTGTAATGCTGCTCTCTCTTTTTCCCTCACACAAGAATAAGATTCCAAGCTACCTAAATTCCATTACCAGAGGCAACATCTTTTTTTTCCCCCAACCTAAAGCAAGCCTCCCACTGGTTTCTCAAAAATAACAATGGCCTCTGACTTGAAGATGCTCATTCTCATCTTACCCGCATCACACTCAGCAGCGAAGTATTCAAGTGCACTCCAGAGGTTTCCATTCAGATGGTGGGGGCTGATAGGTTCCAGCATGTGAATAGCATATGTTGTCGATAATAATAAGTAAGAAAAATCCACAAATTAATAGTTACTGCTGCAAGAGAGGTATACAGGGACTGTCTCTGATTGAATTGTCCTGAACATCCCCCGCAGAGATCAGCCTAGATATCCTCTCTTTATTTTTTTTCATAACCATGCTCTCTATCATTTTCAGTGAAGCAGAGTGAAAGGAGGCACTTGAATGCAGCACGGACTCTCATCCATGGCACTGACAGCTCCTCTACAAGCCCTGTGCCCCCCTCTCCTCTGACCAGAGCCGCCACCTCAGTGCTCTCTCAGATAGTCGAGCAGGTGGTAGAGACGACACAGGACACCGATCACCATAGTGAAAATGAACAAACTAATTAAGGAATATAGGTAAGAACTAGTCTACATGGTTAAAAATATATAGACAGCTGACCATCTCACTCATAGGTGCTTTAAAAAAATCCTGATTTAGTCCTTCTTTTCTGTTATCATAACCTATTTTCTTATGGGAAAGGTTTCCACTAAACACAAAAGACTGTCTGGTTTTCCAGTTTTTTCCAAAGGTGTTCAGTGGGGTTCAAATCAGTGCTTAAAGAAAATTTTAATGTGGTGTTATGTATATGTTATAGGTAAAAGCCTATTTCTTTCGAAAATGTTTATTATGCTTTCATTAATGTGTTGGGTGTTGTGTTTACTGAAAAGCTGTTTTCTCTTGACCCACAGGTGACGTCTTGCTGAAACATGAATAGTAATAGATCAATCACCAAATAAAACAGTGCATATAGTAATGTGTGTGTGGAAATGGTTTTATATTTAGTAATCTAAATTGCAGGGTGCTTTAATTTGGTTAAAAACAAAAAATTGACAAATGTACTATACCAAGTCAATGGAAGGCTTCAATGTGGTGCAGAAAGACTCGTGCACTTGCACAAATCATTTCTATTATGCTTTCTGGTAGCATGGTCTTCTTGCCTCACAGATCCCACATCTAAAGTGGGAAGGGGAGCTCAGTGGTTAAGCAATTCCCTTAACCTTCAACTGCTCAGTTTTATAAATAAGATGTTGTAAGTTGCTCTGGATAAGTGCAAATGCCAAATACTGTAAATGTAAAGTCCGATTTCCTGAAAAACATTTTGGGTTAACTATCTGAATCTGCCTAAATAATGTGCATTATAGGTAAACAAAAAAAACAGAAATATGCATTTCTTCAGTGCCTCTTCAGAATATATTCCTCCATTCGTAAAAATGTTGGACATTTTTTAAGGTAGATTACTCTTAGATCTTATTTCTACTGAAAAGTGCAAATTGAACTCGGTTTAAAAGCAATAAAACAATAATAACCTTTACACTGCTGCAATTGTAATTTACCAACTGCCAAGTTACATCTGATGCATTAGACATCTGCATTTATCTCAGGTCATATTTCACTTTAGCAATCGCTTGCTTTATCATAGTAGATTGTAAATTTGCATGGTGTATACATGCAGCTTATATGAAAGGAGAGTATATTATACAATGTATATTGATTTTACATACTACAAAGAATGCTGGATAGTGTATGCACAAACCAGCATGTGGGTAAAGATCAAACCTTTTGGCAATTCATTCATGAATTTATTTGCCAACCACTTATCATGCAAGGAACATCATTCCCACACAGTAAAGCATGGTGGTGGGAGCTTTGTGCCATACAACTGTGGTTAAGATCATTGATAGCTTATATTATTAAGTCAAGATCGAAATGTGGAGAGTCTAAGTAGGTACACACTCACCAAAAAATACTGGGTCCTCTGTTAAAGGCAAAAGGTTACAGCATATTAGTTCAGGGGTATGAACACTTTGACTTTGTTTTTTTCTTAAACATTTCCGTTTTATTTTGCGCTTAAATGTTGTGGACTGCTAGATAACATTAAATTTGGAAATAGATCTGAAGTGTTTAGGAAGTGGTGGCTCATAAGTTATGGCTCTGGTTTCTCATCAGGGGTTCAAGCCCCAGCATTGCCAATTGTTGAGGCCTTAACCCCTGTTGCTGACCCTGCACCCTGACCCCTTCCTAGCAAGCAGTGTGTATGTGACAAGTAGAATTCTCTTCTTTTTTTTTACTGTTCAGGTTAGGCTGATTCTTGACATCCAGAATGACCAACGTTTTCTTATTATACAACTAAGCAGTTGAGGAGTAAGGGCCATGCTCAAGGGCCTAACAGTGGCTGGGATTTAAACTTAAAGCTTAACATTTAGAACTCCAACATGTTAACCAGCTAAGCCACCACTTCCCTAATTTATTTATTGTATTATTTTTTTTATAAACCACAAAACTCTGTCACTCTACCAGTGGTGCAGTGGAAATGTTTATATCCAGTCTATTAGCGACTCACTGTTACGGTTATGTAACCACAATTGAGCCTTTTAGGAGAAGGTTTCATCATAGACATATAACTTTAATTTGCACAGATAATGTACTGAAGGTGTCCACTCAGTGAAAGCAAAACATACACAGCTCAATTACACTATTGCTTTTTTTTTTAAGTCAAGTGTTTGAAATAATAATCATGTAGAGAGTAATCATGCCATGTCTCTTCTAGATGGCCAGCACGGTAAACATAGAAGCTGTGTTTGCTTTTACTCAGCTCTCTCATCCAAACCACCCTTTCACTTCATGTAATCAAGAGAACAATGCTCGATTAATTTATTTACATGAAGCAAGCCAGTATTCCTGCATCCCAGATGGTGGAATTCATTCATTTATTCATTCTTTTTTTCTTGTCTTTCTGTTCACCCCTTCTGTCCTTATCTTTTCTTCCATCCTTCTGTCTGTCTTTCCTTCTTGTTGTACCAACCATTAGTAGCAATTCAACTACACTGGTTTTATAGCATGTAGATGCTTTAAGAACACTTTAATAATTTCATCAGTCAGACATCAATTCTAGGAGATGTTTCACTTTGTGATCACGTGCCACAACTGCTACTTATAGGCTGCATGAATCTACAGTCTGGTCTACACAGAAATCAGCCCCAGCCTCTACTCATACTAATCTTTGTATTTTTACTTATGTGCTGCTGGTACTGTTGTTCCTGGTTTTATTTATATATATATATATATATATATATATATATATATATATATATATATATATATATATATATATATAAAAAAGAATCCACGTAAAAGATCTCTCCTTAGCTGCACATAAAACAACACGAAAGTCATAATGCAAGCCGTATATTTATGTACTTAAAAAAGGAGAGATGACCCTTATTTCAAATGTATTGGACCTTTTGTCATCCTTCTCTGTATTATTGGGGTTTCCTAACACAGTGTAAAAATACTATTTTTGTTTATTTGCTTATATACTTGCTTTTTTATGCTTTTTCTTTTCTCCTATGTTCATGTGCTGATTTCTCCTATGTGCTGAGCTATTGTTGTGTTTTTTTGCTTGTTTGTTTTGTTCAAGAAAATTGTAATAAAAATTATTATAAACAAAAAAGGAGAGATGTGTTCTTTCTTGATCAGGATTGCTAATATTTCAGAATAGAATGTATCTCTATGATTCATAATAAACCTCTGTTTAGCTCAAGACGTGTCCATTCCCACGGTAACTTTGAGTGCTTGACTTCTTACTACACACTTAATCTCAAATAAAAAAACTTTTCTAATTCGTCTTAAACTGTCGAATTTTTATCAACTCGCAATCTCTCGGCAATACAGGAGTATTTAAATTTTGTAAAGAGAAAATAATGACAATAATATTATACCACAAAGAATTTACATCTGCCTTAGTTTCTTAAAGAGCCGGGGGTGAGTAATATCAATACTGCATTGTGTAGGTGGGGTGTTTGCCCACACTTTGCTTTGTACTAGCATGCTTTGCTGGCATGATGTGTTACTGACCTAGAATCAGGTCTCTCAGATGAATCTAAATGACGCTGATGCTCCTGTCTGTCCAGGCGGTGCGTGTAAAGTGTTAAAGCATGTCGCATCTTGTTTTGTGAGTCACTCCAGCCAACTTCCACGTATTTCAGTTCTGACATCTCTCATTTTTAGCCTGCAACACCCTTTCTAAGCATTTGTCATCTCACCACTGTATTAACTACCATCTCTTTAATGTGGGTCTCTATGGTATCGTATGTTTTGTCACTCTGGATTGTGCACGTCTGCCCTGTGTGCATGCAATTTTCAGGTCACATTAGAGTAGCAGAATCTTGCCTAGCTGTTTCTTGAGAAAAACTGGTACCAGTTTTATATAGTATGTACTTTGGGAATGCTTTTCAGCAAACCTGCAACTCTTTCTCGATCTGAGAGTCGATCTTCTCTGGCACAGAGAACACATCGAGTAGACCTCTGGAAAAACCTAATTTACGCAGATGAAGAATCTGGTTCCTCCTCTACTTTCCTCCTAACGTTATCTCAGGGAGTTTGCCACTCTCACCTCTGGATGGCTCATTATGGGTAAACGTATAGGCTTAATAATTGAATATATTAATGAATTTAAAATGTATATTATTTATCGGAAGGTCAGGGGTTTAAACCTCGGTATCACCATGCTGCCAGCCTTGGGGCCCCTAAGCAAGGCTTTTAATCGCTCCAGGGGGTGCTGTATCATGGCTGACCCCAGCTCTGACCCCAGCTCCTAACATTGCTGGGATATGGAAAGAATGAATTTCACTGTACTGTAAAAGCACCTTTCTTTAACAAATAATTTGTATATTTTTTTAATAAATATAAAGCATTTCTTTCTTTCTTTCTTTCTTTCTTTCTTTCTTTCTTTCTTTCTTTCTTTCTTTCTTTCTTTCTTTTATTAATTAACATAAAGCTGCTTTGTGATGATGTCCACTGTGAAATGCACTATACAAAAAATAATTCATTGACCATTTTATGCTTTCAGTTAGATTATCTTGAGGTTTTAAATCTAGAGAGATGTGCTCAGGCAGGACCAATTTCAGACTTTTTAAGGCTACACTATTCTACAAAATGCTAAGAGCCTACTATTCCTATTTATTCATTCATGTCCTGAAGTGTTTTTTTTTTTTTTTAATACATATATAAAATGCTCCTATAGCCATATTTATTATTATTGTAAAGGGCAATAATATATTTTTTATCAGTTTATAGTTGCATTTAATGTTGGAAAACAGGTTCTTGTTATTGCTTGCCGAAATGCTCAGGCACAAATATGTATACATTTACATTTATAGTATTTGGCAACCGCCTTTATCTATCCACCATAAATCTTCATCATTATCATTATTAATACATTCTTATGCTGATTCATAGGGACTCAGACTAAAAATACCATCATTCTACATTTGTTAAAAGAGAAGATAGCTAGTAAGAAATTTTTTAATAAAAAAGTGTGAATTTAAGTGAAAGATGTAGGTCTTCGGATGTTGTGTGGAGACTGCTAAAGACTTGGCTTTTCTGACATCAAGAAGATCTTTGTTCCACCAACTAGGTGCCAGAACAGAGATGAGTCTGGATGTATGACTTTCTTGTACCCTGAGAAATTGTGGGACCATGTAAGCAGTTTTTGATAATCAAATGGAGTGTGGTGAGATAAGAGAAGTGCTGTGAGTTAGATTGGTGCTGGTCTGTTTTAGGCTTTGTATGTAAGCATTAGTGTTATTAAAACCAGTGGAATGAGTGGAGCAGGGGTTGATGTTGGAGAACCTAGGAAGTTTGAAATCAAGTCTACTTAAAAAGTAGACCTGCCAAAACGAGTTGCAGTAGTCCAGCCTTGACATGACGAGGGACCGAACGAGCACCTGAGTGGCAGGTGTGGACAGAACTGGACAAATTATTCTGATGTAATAACAGAGAAATCGATATGCACATGTCAGATTAGCAATGTACGATGTTAAGAATCATGGTGCTGCAGCAAAAGGTGGTGTATAAAGAACTCCGTTGACAATTTAGTAGTGCTGGGATTTGAGCATAGTCTTCTGATCCATTTTTTGGAACCTTGGCCACTGACCCACAACAACCAGCTCTTACAGTAGAAACTGCTGCAAGATACAGTATCTTAGTTAGGGATTATTTGGTGGTGGGTCTGTGGGTAAAGCTTTCCAAAGGTCATGTCTAAATACCATTTTATCCTGGATCAGCAAATATGTGTGAGCAAATATATTGTTATTTCATGTCATGTAAGATATAATGTAAGCCAGTAAACGACTGTAAAACCCTGCAGTAAATATTTACAGTCTCTCGAATGCGTTACTATAGAAGCAATAGCATGTGATTTAGAGATATAAT